>NC_041394.2:192222802-192822802 GCF_900747795.2 Erpetoichthys calabaricus | reverse complement strand
GCTATGGTAGGTATGGACTGCACAATCTGCACAATATCAGTGTTTAAAGTCAGTACATACTGTACATAAACTTGTAGAGAGTTACGAAAAATCATTAAATGAAAATATGGATTGTTCATGTCTGTAGTCAGCATGGCTTTATTACTTCATAAAGTTCTTGTTACTTCTGTGTTTGATAATGAAAATCTTAATTTAGCTGTTGCTCGGGAATTTATATATAAGAAAGGGTTCATTCCAAAAAAATATATCTCAGACTAATTGTGACAAGCAGATGGTTGAATGGTCTACATCTATAAGACTACATACAGGAAGGAAAGATTAAACTGAAAGAATTGTCTGTACTAGACACAGTGCGTCGCTTTTCAGTTCTCAGTGGAGAAAAAAAGAGGTCAGCAGTTTCTAATGGCCTTGAAGTACTATTTTCCCCTAAGTACACCTGTGAGCCACCAGAAATAAAAAATCTGCTTTCTTACCAACAGTGGGAAAGCATATTCTAAAACTCACTTCTTTGATTTGTTAGTTTAAACAATTCACGTTTTCCTTTTTGTAAATTTGTTCCTTTTACAGAATAATAGTTTTGTGAGTAACATACAGCACATTTTATTATTATACAAATTATTTTTTGTTGATTTACATTTTGTCCTTTTAGTGCTTATTCTTTACCCATTCTTCTTGTTATATTAATACACATCTGGTCCATTAGGAAAACTGAAGAGAATAGGGACTATCAGTACTGTACAATAGAACAAAAACTATCCATTCCTACACCTGCTTACTCCATGAAAAGTTTTGGGGGAGCTAAAGCTTTACAATGTTCAATAGGTGAAGGGCAAGAAACAACTCTGGGGCAACTTTCATTGACAACTGACCTGTGTGTTTTTGATGAAATGGAGGAAAACTGGAAAACCTGAATGAAAACTGTCAAAATTCTAGAATGTGTAAATTGTGCACAGCGATCAGACCAGGAATTGAACTTTTGTCCCTGACGCTGTGATGTAGTTCAGCTAAACACTGTACAGTCTTGTCACCTGAATACAAACTTGGCATTATAAATATTTTTCAACTAAATTGTTTAAGTTGGCTTTTGCAAAATAGCCTGCACCAAAATTGATCATGGTTATGGGTAGTTTAAATTTGAGCTATTGATATTTGGAATTTAACTAGAACTGAATTAAAATATTCTACAACTTTATTGTCATATGTACTCAGTACAATGAAAATCTTATTCTGCCAGTCCTCCAGCAATAAACAAGAATGCACAGCAAAAGACAAGAATACACAACAATATACAAAAACAAAAAAGCAAAAAAAATGCAAAGAACAAACAGAAGTAAGAGTGCACATGCAAATAAATAACTGATTCCATGTAAGCTCTGCATGTATATGGTCTCAAGATGGCCTTCCAGCCTTCCAACATGCACTTGCCTGTAGTGCGGAGGGGGGGAGCAGTGGATGGGTTTTCTTTCCAATCCTGATAGCATAAGGGAGAAAACTGCCTTTTAGCCTTATTGCTAAAGCTGCTATGCTCTTATAGCATCTCCCAGATGGTAGCAGCATGAACAGTTCATGTTTTGGGTGGGTTCTGTCCTTAATAATGTTATAGGCCCTCCTGAGAACTCTGGTGTTATAGGTGTCCTCTAGTTCAGGGAGTTCTGTTCCAATGATATTTTGTGTTGATTTTACCACCCACTGTACAGCCTTGTCGTCTTGTGCTGTACTGTTCCCAAACCAGACTGTGATGGAGTTGGTAAGGATACTTTCAATTGTGCGTCTGTAGAAGTTGCTGAGGATACTGCTTGACATGCCAAACTTCCTCAGCCTTCTCAGAAAGTACAAAGGCTGCCAGGCTTTACCCGCCAGGTCTGTGATGTTGTAGGTCCAAATGAGATCCTCAGAAATGTTAATGTTATGTTATGTGTCACAAATTGACAAAAAAGCCACAGAAAGATTTGGGGCAGCCACCCATATATTGTTTCCTAGGTGCAAATGGAATAAATAGTCGCAATAGAAGCATACAGATCACAGTCCAGAACAGAACTGACTTGCTGGCACCAAGATGGTGGTTTTAAGGCAGAGCAGAGGAAGTGATGTCATCTCTGGGTCCAGAACCGGAAGTGATGTCATTGTGCCCAGGGACTGGAAGTGACATCATCTCTGGGGCTGGGACCGGAAGTGGCATAGTTGATGCCGGAATTGGAAGTGACGTCATTGGGGCCAGGCGGAATTTCCCGTAACTGGTCTACAGAGGAGTGAGAGAGTTAGTGCACTCCGGCACCCCCTGGTCTGGCACGGAATTACTTTCATTCAGGCCCTTTAGCTGCCTCACATGCGCACGTGTGTGACATATGTTAAATGTTAATGCCAAGAAATTTAAATGTGGCCACTCTCTCTACCTCAGTCTCTCCAATGTACAGTGGTGCGTGTTGTCGTCTTTTCCTCTGTGTGTCAATAATCATCTCCTTCATTTTACTGGTTTCACATAGAGATTACTGTCTTAACACCACTTCAAAAGACCAGCCACTTCCATGCTGTACGCTGACTTATCACCTCAGAAATCAATCCAATGACCGTGATATCATCCTCAGATTTAATAATGCTGGTGTAATGCTTGGAAGCGATACAGTCATGAGTGAAAGTGTGTACAGCTTGGGATTCGAAACACATCCTTATGGGCTTCCTTTATTTATGGTTATTGTTTTGGAAATGTTGTTCCCCAGCCTGACTAAAACAATGTATAAAACAATGTAACTCTGAATGACTGCTTTAGTCTCAGTCAGATTTTACCAATTTGTTCCTATGTAGATCTCAAGAATGTAATAATACCAGGAGTTGTTCCTGAGGTCAAAAACATACTTAAAGACTTGCACAGTACCTTGGTCAGTGAAATGAATGCACTGCAGATATGTTGGTCTGTGAACATTTTGGCACAGCAAAACATACTCGAGAGGTTATGGTTCTGCTTAGGATATCAAGAAAATAACAGAGTTAATGTAGAAAAAGCATAAAAGTGTACAATTTACCACTCAGATTGTTCTAATCAATATGGTTTTATGTCCTTCTAGCATACAACTAATGGCTATTATTATCAGCACACTGTGAAGCAGAACACTTCTATTTCAAGTGTCCTGTCCATTGGTCACTATATGGCTGCCATCTGAAGACAGCATCCATATATTAATAGTGGTAGTAGAGTACAAAGTAATGTAACACTTCTTACTTGTATGTCTGACCAACATGCAAAACAAGAATGTACTTAATATTCAAAAATAATAATAATACTGTTTTATGTTACACTAAAGTGCCAAAAGAAAAATGGGGTCTTTCTTAATAAGTTGGTACATTATAATTGTTAAAAAAAATATTATTTTGCAGTGTGCCACTTTTGGGAATCTATCACTCTAAGTATTTCCTGTAGATTAAATCAGTTTGAGATGCTGTTGGCTTACCATTGGCTACCGATAGGAAGCAGACATTGATGTTGAGGATGATGGCAGGTGATAATTGCATGTTTGAAAGATGACTGCTTTACCAAAGGGCAGCTTACTAGATCATGATACAATTTTATTCACAGGTTAAATCTTGATTAATCAATAACCACAAACACCAGCTTCAAACAGCATGTTGCCAACAGGCTCTAACCATTACATGCTTTATTAACTAACAGAAAATGAATTTTAAAATGAACACTTGTAATTTGCAGTCAATGCATTCTTGATGGGTCATCATGCATAATTGTTACTGGATTTATCAGATAGAAAGTTATGAATTAAACCTTTGTACAGTGCACTGCACACCTCTACACATTGAATAATCTTTGTTTTGTTAAATCAGACAGCCACAACTTTAACTTAGACAGGCAAATAGAAAAGTGGGTTGCCAATTTGGGGAACCCTCTTTAGGATGCAACAAGTGACATGAAGTGGATGCACAAGTGCAAGTGCAACAAGTGGATGAAGTTACCTTTGGTGCTGGAGAGTTAGTGGGAACAGTCCTTGTGAAAAAGAAAATCAATAATTTGTAATTATTGCACAGTGCCAGTCTCATAAGTAGATGAATTAAGATAAACTGAATTAAAAAAAAAAATTCAAGTAAATTTCTTTTGCCAAAAACACCTTTTGAATGTCACATTAAATGGGTAAAATGTTTACTGCGTAGGATGATATCATGCTTACTGCTGGGTTTAAGAAGTTTTATTTATTTGTGAGAGTCTTTATGTAGGTATTATTGATGTTCTTCCATATCCCAATGACATGTAGGCTGGGTATATTGGTGACTCTAAACCAGTCTTGTATGACATGACCTATTCATGGTTGATTCCTTTCTTGCTCCCAGTGTTATCTGTATAACCTCTGGCTTCTTAGACTTGGTTAACTACATTAGGAAAATGAAGCTATGTATATTACAGATAAGTGCCTTGAAGTGCTATGATATGTGCACTGATTTCTTTAGCCAGAAAAAAGTGTTCACCATATTACACATATGAATGTGCTTTATGGAAGGTCATTGTATTAACTGCGACAACGCCTAATAATGAACTTCCACCACTAAGTAAGATTTGCTTTCTAGCCTTATTTAAAAAGATACTGGTCCCAGGAAAGATTTCTTTTATCTTTGATCTCCATTGCATTTCACAGAGAGCCATACATGCTGATGGAGCAATCTGAAGGAGAGTGAAGATTTCAAGTGAATTAGTAAAGAATCAATTCAGATATATTTCTGATTACTTCAGAAATGTTACCGATAGTGCTTGCTTTTACTCTAATCACTAAAAAAATCACTAAATCACTAAAAAATGTGCACATTTTTTAGATAAAATGTGATTTATTGTCTTAAGACCTGGCATACAATCAACTTCGATAGCCTACCCTTGTTTGATAAATGAGATGTTAAGTTTGCAAACAGCCTTGTCAGATTTACACTCATGTCAATGATTGTTTTGTAAATGAGCGCCTCTGAGCCTGACACATCTCTTTGAGATAACAGCTGGTCAGTCAAGTTTGCATGTACTGTATGAATAAATCATTATTAATGGCCATGCTCTACTTGTTTTCCAATGAATATTTTGCTTGTTTAGTTTGCAGTCATGCTGGACCTATCCTTAAACAAACATTATCTGTGATTATTCTGTACACTGTGTTAAACCATCTTAGGGCCTATCTCAAGAGTAATATCAATATTTACTTCCCTCATTGAATAAATATGGTTGACTATGAATGTGTTCTTTCTTGAAGAGAATCAACAATCACCTTTATATTGTACCAGGGCACAGGCCTTTAAAAATGGCTTAACCTCCTCTACACTTGACATGCATAATATTTATCATACAAAGCATGCCACATACCTTACATGCTTCGTTACAGCACTAGTAAGAGTTCTTGCAAATCATTCACTGCAGCCCCCAACCCATTTTAATTACACAAACTAATTCTGAAATAAGCATCGTGAATAATCAGCAGGAGATTAACAATCACTTTTATTCTGCACTTTCCACACCTGAAACACCTTTGGACATTTGCTTAGTCTACTGTTTTTTCAACAATATTAATATTCTCACAACTGACTCTTTGTGCAAGTCAATATTAAAAAATAAAATCTACTGAATGCAGCAATTTAGGCAATCGAACTCGCAAAATGTGAAGGATCTCCTGTTGACAATGCTCCTTCATTGATTCACATTGAAGGTTTCTCAGCAACAAGTTTCTTCTCTTCTAAAAAACCTTTATCCCCAAAGCTTTATCCTTAGTGAATTTTAACTGTTATATTTGTTTAGTTATTTAACCAAATGGAAAAATATGATCCGCTGTGGCAAACCCTAACGGGAGCAGCTGAAAGAAGAAGATATAACCAATAACTCTCCTTCTTTCTTTATTGTTGTTATTTTTTTTATTTTTTCAGTTCTCCTTTGTTGCATACCCTCTTCTCTTCTGCAGTTTTGCTCTCCCTAGGTATCTACAGGACCCCCCCAAGTATTTGACACTCCTGCTCTCTGCTATTCAGCAGGAGCAATCCAGTCCACTCTCTCACTCAGCTCCTTTATGGGGCCTCTCTAACCTCTTAGCTGTTATTGAACCACATTGTCTTCTAACCAATTCTTTCATTATACTTGCAGGTGCTTTTATTAACAACTCATGGGGTGTCAATGAGGAAAGCTGCTGAACTGATCTTATCTTCACATGAATATGCGATCAGCCAGTCTCCCCATTAAACACTGCAGAGCCACCCGGTTATGCTACTGTCTGCACCCACACCATACAGCCCAAGCCACATTGTTTTCACATAAACATCTGCACCACCATGAACCCATTTCTCGCTTCACCACATAATAACACACATAATTAAATTAAGCAACAGAACTGTCATATTATTTGAAAAAAAGATCTATACCTTCCTCCACTATTAGGCCAGCTTAATCTCTTTTAATGTTCCAGTTCTGGATGGTATGCCAATAAATAATGTTCATATATATGTGAAGGGGGACCCAAAAATTCATGAAATTGTTTAAAATTACACCAATTCTATTTTCCATTAGAATGATCTCTTTGAGAAGCAATAGGATTGTCCCAGTGCTTGTCCAATTCTTGAAAAAATTTCTTGTGCTCATCTTTTGTTACCATGTCTAGAGCTTCCTGAGTTTTTTCATGTCTTCCATGATAGCAAATCGTCTTTTCTTCAGTTTCAACTTTAGTTTCAGAAACAGAAACAAGTAACAGGGAGTGAGATTTAGTGAATTCAATAAGTGCAGGTCAAAAACACTTTGACTGACAATGCGCTGTGTGCAGATTTACTGTCATGGCGCAACGTGCAGTTTTGCATGTTCCACTGCTCTAAAAGTTTTTTTCCTGATGCTTTCCCACAGTCGCCTCAGCAGTCTAATGTAATGTTGCTGATTAACAGTCGGTTCACGAGGAAACTCCGTCAATTTAATACATAGTTGCATAGGTGATAAGTACACCTTGACTGATTTTGGGAGTTTTTGAGTCCTACCTTGTATACAGTATATACTGTAAGATACAGTGTGTTTGTGTGTGTGTGTGTGTATATACAGAGTATATAATATAATTATATATATATATATATATATATATACTAGCTGTCCCCTGCAGCTCCACCAACATAGTAGTGAAACAGGACAAACTTTAAAAATCAATAAAAAAATGTTAAAAATAAAATGTAACAATTTGTATTGAGAAGAATTTATATTAATAGCTTTCATATCCGAGGGCTTCTTGATATACAATATTTTTGGTTTTGCTGTCAGGGGCAAAAATGTAGCTGTGATCTCTTTGCCAAAAATGTAAAAAGTTGACAAGGTATCTCAGGCCTAGCAAAAGGTAGGTAAGCTCTAACGTCAAATGTTGCCACTGTATCTGATCGTGTTCAGCTCTGATGGGAGAGCGTCCCCGCCATGGGGAGAAGAGCATGTAGCCGTGATATCTTTGCCAATGAGCAGGTACCCTCTAAAACACATGTAGCTGTGATCTCTCTCTCAAAAATGTCAAACATTACTCTTTAACAATCTCTACATGATAATGTCTTCTGAACAAAAAGGTATCGCTAGCTAAGTGGAGGCAAAGTACGCTCCAACACGTGGCAAGAGGTAGAGCGACTCAAATGGAGGCTGGAACATGAATGAGGATGGAACCCACCCGGCTCCCTACTCCTGAAGTGCACATTGCAGAATTTCATAGGTTATTTGCATACATTTAGGTTACACCATGCAGAAATGACAATGCTTTTTATATATGGCTCCCCATTTTAGGGCACTATACTGTTTGGGACACAGCAATGGCAGCTATATTAAAGCAGACATATTTAGTACTTTGTTTTCATCTATAGATAGATAGACACCAACTCCTCATCCTGGAGGAGACCAGCCCTTGCGGAACTAGCTGCTGAGCCCCACAGGGGCAGATGAGAGAGGGGCACCGTGGTGAACGGCCAGGACCCATGCCTGGCCGGGACGTCCCTTCAACACTGGATCTAGGGGAGCAGCCATGGGAACACTTGGTGGCAGCCCCCCTGGGTGTATTGGTGCCCATAGCATGGAACACTGGAGCTCATCCTGATTGGGCTCCATGGCCACCAACAGGGGGAGCTGCAAGGCTTCCTGAAACCGTATGGGCGGCAACGCAGCCACACTCAGAAGTGCAGCCTAATTGAGGTTAATTACCACCTGAAGCACTTCTGGGTGGAGTATAAAGGAAGCCTGCAGCCACTACTCAGAGCGCCAGAGTCGGGAGGAGGAGGACGAAGCTGCCCTGGGAGGAGTGGAAGAAGAGAAGAGTGTCATTTGGGGTGTGATTTACTTTGGGGTATTTTCGGGACTGTGTTAGGGACAGCTGAAGAAAAAATAAATCTTTTGTGTTTATTTTACCGGTGCCTCTGGTCTCAGTCTGTGTCGGGTCGGCGCCAATATAGTGCCTTTATCACAATAGATAGATAGATAGATAGATAGATAGATAGATAGATAGATAGATAGATAGATAGATAGATAGATAGATAGATAGATAGATAAAACTTCTAATATATGTTCTGTGAAGTAAAATGCTATGCAATTTGGACACTGTGTGAACATTATATTATATACAGTGCTTAGGAACTGGTTAATGTAGTGTGCCTGTTTTGACTAAATACAGAGAGAGAATGCTACAATGCCCCAGAGACTCATAATACACAAAATTTGGTGCTTGTCACTTTGAGTTAAAGCATACACTGTTATACGATAAACTCTTTATTTGTAAATAGGGAAAGTTTACTTTTGAATAACGATACAAAGTATAGTACAGTACTGGCAACACAATCGCTTTGTCTACAAGACACATGACATAGACATGCTGTGTGCGTGAAACTGCTGTGTATGTCCAGTTACATTTGCTACTTTCCATTCTCCGATTGGGATTTCGAAGCTGTATTATAAATTTATAGGACCATGGACGTATACTCTGTCAGATGAGGCCCAAACAGACGTTATGTGGTACATAGTTGTATATAATTTGATTTCTATCTCTCCAACAGTTACAATTAAAGGAAGCTTTCTACAAGATAAGACTATTTTTGAGTGCTTTAAAATTAGTAAACTGTCCAATTTATTAAATATGTATAAGTAATCAGTGATGTCAAAAATAAATAAAGATACGTGAAAAGCCAAGCTCAGCAATGAATAGCCTGAACATTAAAAGGGAAGATTAGAAAAAGAAGCTGCAGCAAAATATACAAAGAAAATAAATGTAACCAGTTAAGAAGCATGCAGTAGACGAGTAACTGAAAACATAGTTATGACATACAAATGAATCTGAAGAAGCTACAATTCCCAGGTGTGAGGCAGATGCCACAAGAAAAAGGAACAAAAGGCCAGTGAAACTCTTCAACCGAACAATTTCAGTAGAATGCCTATTTGTATAAATTACATACACAAAATCTCATTTAACAAAGATTAGTGACCCAAAAACCTTAGAAAAATTTTCATTTGGAAATGAAATCGTTTTATACCATTACTGTGGTGCTACAGATCTCTGTTATGAATATGGCATAATCATAGCAGATGAGTATTCCACTGATGTTGCTGCCATTAGATTTAAATGCTAGACTGTTCCCAATTTTGTCGACCAGGCCAGCAAGAACTAAAATATTTTTGACAGCTAAACACTTTATACTTCACTTCTAAATCTATGTACTTTAACAAACTTTGAATAGTGTGCATATTTTTTGTAGTTTCATCTTCCATCATCTGTGCCATGCAAGGCAAATAGTGTAGTGTTTTGAATCAATGAATCATTTTTGGCCTGAGGAAAATCTTGTCTGATAAACTTATGTGCACTATATATACAATCACATTATCCTTGTTACTCTTTGTGAAGCCATCAACTTTCACACTCTTCAGTGTTTTTACACTTAAACTTTATACATTGTTGCCATTATTTCACTACAAGGCTTTGCGTGAAGTTTAATTGGGAATTTGGTTTTAATGACATGTGTCTTATTATTGTAAAAAAACATGAAAAATATTCTCTGCTCCAAGTCATTGTGACAGCTTCTCTTCTTCAGATACTTATTTCTTACTGCCATATGAATGTCAAAGTGTCCTAATCACTGTTCCTACATCTGGAGTCAGCCCTCAGATAGGTTTTCTATATTTAATTTTGGATTCTCCTTTAATATGATGTGCACTCCTTCCTGCTTAGGGGTATTTGTGTCACTTGATACTAAAAAGCCTTTGATCTTGTGGAATCTATGATTCAGCTTTGCTACCTCTGTAATGGATTATGTTGCTGTGCACATTCTCTCAGCATCCGTATAGGACCAACACTGTTTTTTAAAAAAAGGCTTCCCTTTTCACAAAGCAGTTTGCCAAAGTATTTCACCATCTCCCTGTATGCAGGTGCCATTTCTGTTATATTTTAAATCTTTACTGTTTTCTTCACTTCAATTTGATTCACTTTGATTCCAGTGCTTAGGCCCTAATTTCAAAGCACACTTCTGTGTTTCACAGATAAATACTGGGAACAAAATGGTTCAGTTATTAATGCGTTCCCTCATAGGGGAACTGGGTTCTATTCCTGTTCTGGCCACTGTAAGGATAATTCCTGGAGTTACTGTGGTTTACTCCCATATACCAAAGATATACAGTTTATATTAAAATAAGAGTCTTGCTCACCTGACGTTAGTGGTGTTCATTGCTGTACCCTATAATGAATGTGTATCTAGGGCTGTTCCTGCTTTACAAATAATGTTTATGTATCTCCGATACCACATAACACTGACTAGGAAAAAAGTACAAAGAAAATGAATGGTTGATGAAACTGGTGTTTTATGAGTCAGCCTCTATACATTTCTCATGCTGCTTCTATGGAATCTTCAACATCTCTAGGAATTACTGCCCTTAGTATGTCTACACAAACTGGCCTGTAAATGGTCTTCCCCTTCAGTAGCGCAGGTTTTCTTTTAAGATGGTCCACTGCCAAACTAGCAAGTCTAAAATCTTTATTGGTCTTTGCTAGTGTCAAGAGACTAATATTAATTATTATCAATACAGCTTTCCTTAGACAGACAGACAGACAGACAGACAGAGACAGATAGATAGATAGATAGATAGATAGATAGATAGATAGATAGATAGATAGATAGATAGATAGATAGATAGATAGATACTTTATTTGTCCCCAGGGGGAAATTTGGCTTTTTACAGAAGCTCTTTAAATAAATAAATACATAGAAATACAGAGCTTCTGTAAAGAGGCTACTGCTTGCACAGTGCCATTTATATAATATATAAAAGATGTACTGCTGCCTCCAGCTATTATATTAACCTTTAACCTTTTTCTAATAAATAAATAAAGGTTAATGGCTTCTTTGGAAAAGAATTTTCAGTTGTTTGATTTTTTTTAAACCCACAGGAGTGTGTCTGGGTGTCTGTGTTGAGTGTGCCCTGTGATGGACCAATTATCCAGCATTTGTTCTTGCCTTTCACCCAATGCTACAAAGACAGGATTCCACCATTTTGACGATGAACTGAATCAAGCAGATTTAATAATGAATAGATGGACAAAGATCAATTGCTATACAGCTGCACCCACTTTACCACAAAACTAATTGTTTCATAAATATATATGTCAATTTAAAACCACGTTGCTCCATTTGTATTCAATTCTTTGTGGGCACCATCCTTATAATAAAAGAAAATGAGGTACTTGTTCAATTAGGCTTGGAGTGGCAAAAGTCAAGCAGTCCTTTTAAGGATAGTGAGCCACCTCAAAGAGCCAAGTAAAGCGCAGAGAATCAATCCACTGTGGTGACTGGTGTCAATGCTGCAGTATTTTCACTGTGGAACTTTTTTTTTCAATAAATGCACCTTTTACTTGTTATATCAGCTCTGTCTGCCTCACGTATTGTCCCATTGACTCTTTGTCTGATACTTCATGCCCCAGAGTTCCTGCAATTGCTTAAGGTAGGTATACTGGGATATGACATTCTTATATATACTGTACTTAAGTTACTGCAAAGTGTCAGCAGCATTTAGCTTTAATGGTGCATCCATTCTGGGATGACTTATTCCCAGAAAAATTTCTAGAGATAAATACACTTGTGTATTTACAGTACTTTTCACAAGACAGATATTGAATTACTTTCTTCATGGCCAGGAACATGTACAATATTAAAGGTGTTTCATAATGCCACTTGGGTAAGCAGCACAAATAAACATGCTTAAGATGAAGGGTACCTTTCAAGTAATTCCTGTAGCCACATAAGGGAGAGAAAGCAAAACAAATATATAACTAACTGACTGCTATCTCTAAAACAATTTAATGGTGGTAGCATAGTAAAAATGGTGGTAACAAGACAAAATTGTTAAAACCATGAAGGATCAGGACTGAGGTAACACTACACAAAGCAATGGAGAACCACAACATTGCAAAAGTACAATTATTAAATACACAGTTTGCCAAATCTTAAATAACCTACAAAACAGCACACAAAATTTGTTATAAGTTCACTTCCATTACTTCAAAGACAAAATAAACAGAAAAATATAAATGGTCCAGACATAAAAGCCTGTTATTGCCAGGGTTTGTTCTCTAGGTTATGTTTATTTTCTGTTTTATTTTTGTTGGTTTTCAATGATCATTTTTCATTTTGATGTAATTTTTGTTAATATTGTTATGTTTATTTATTATTTAGTATTTAAGTAGTGTGTGCTTAAGTTGATTGAAATAAATACCTTGTGTTTTCTAGTTGGAACCCCAGGAGACGGGGCCACCAGGACATCATTCTTTGAGACAACCCTAAGCCTCAGGAAATATAAGCAGCAGAGCATCACTGAGAATTCTGGAGTGCAGATCATTTGTGAATACTGTTTTGATTTTTTTTTTCTTTTGGATTTTTGATTGGTATTTGGATTTTGATTTCTTCCTTGCTTTGCCATTTTGAGCTTGTTTTTGTTTATATACACTATTTATACAAATACGTTGTTGGTGTTTGTCTTTTTCAAGACAATCATTTATGGTCATACTCTCCCATGAAGGACATTTTTGTATATTTGGGACATTTAAAAGTATATTTTGAACTTTTAAATTATGTGCCCCAGTTTGGGCCTGTGCAGCCCTGAAAGCCTACCTCTTGCACTTGGAGTATGGCTGCAAGGGGTGAGGCCTATTTTGGGGAAGATCAGTGAGGTCCAGAGCTGGTCTTTTTGTATCATTTTAAGGTCTGTTTGTCAGTTTATACCATTTTATGTGCTACAGTTCACAACAGAGTCGCCATGTTTAACTTCACATAGGAATAGGGGAATGCAGTATGCAAACTACTGTATACACCATGTTGAAAACAATTGGATATATAGGAAGTAAATCAACTACTCAACAATGCTATAGTCAAAAGTAACGAAAGTCACATCTAAATATAAATGCACAATAATGGTGGAATGCACTACCTCAATGGAAATTAATATATCATTTACAACATATATTTTAAATGGTACACAATCCAGAATTATTAAAAATTCTGTGTATTTATAATATGATTTGAAATGAGACTTTGTGATTTTCTCTTAACATAAATATGAAATTTGCTTTACGTTTTTTTTTAATTGTTTAAATTTGAATCTGATTTCTTTAATAATCAATGAATTTTGGGCAATGTCATGTAGCGCTGACTTATTCTTTATGTCCATTAACTATGTTGGCTGTGCAGCTGCTGCAAGTTTTTCAACAAAGTAGTTAATACTTGGGACACATGCAGTAGGTTTCATTTTTAGAAATATGATGTAAAATATCCTGTTTGTCATCAATTTATATTTAAAACAGTAGGTGTGAAAAGGGTGATATGAAATGATATAGTGTTATATGGAAACTGACTTTTTACTTGTTAATCTAATGTGATTGTATTGTGCCTTACATGCTCAATAGTATGAAAGTTAACATGCTTTTAACTTTTAATTTTTAGTGTAGCTGCTGGTAAGTAAGGCAGGATCAAGCACAGGTAAAATGCATGCCGAAAGAAATATCTTAGTCCAAAAGTTTGTTTTAAAAGATTTAGTGAGAATTCAAAGCAAATAGTCTACAAAAAGATAAAGAAAAAGGTTGTTACATATGTTGAATAAAAGGCAAAAAAAATGTGAAAAAATGTTTTTTCTATAAACTTAGCTTTTCTTGTCAAACTTCAGTTATTTCTGTACTTAATAATGCTTTACTTCGTTTTCAGTACGCTCTAACGTATGGCACTGCATGCTTAATAGAGCATGTTAAAAAGAGCATGCAGTCAAATTAATAAAAAAGGCAAGACAAAAATTAGTAAGCAAAAAGATGAGGAACACAAATTTTTCAGAGAATATGGTCTAGCAAATAAGTAGGTTGTCCAGCACAATAGGAACCATTTTGCAAATATGTGTGTAATTCAAGCCAATAATGAAGGAATTTGGCTTTGACTAAAATTCTCAAATCTCTTCACTGCAGTAATTACTAACTTAGCTCAGGTTTTTGCAGGTATAAAGTAGTGTGCATAAAGGAAAGTAATCAAGAATAACCTGGACAACACTCAGCGTAGTATCAATAAGCAGAGGTAGGAATTCACAGAGAAGAAAACTAAACTGTTGCAGTGGACAAAAAGGTCTCCTACAGTATACAACCAAATTGAGAAGTTCTTAGGCTGAGAGTGGCACATTTAGAATACACCTAAAATATGTGTGTATTTGTTTTAGCTCAACTAAGAATATCCTTGGCAAAGAATATGTTAAACTAATTGTAACAAATTAAATATAAGAAAATGGTGCTAGCTGGTGGTCAACAATAAATACTCGGTGCAATTATAAAACAACATCCTTTCTTTTTGACTGATGCCATAACTTATTTACCAGTACAGCACATGCATGGGGTCGTGTATGCAAATTTGTAAAGAAAGTTGAAAGTATTGATTTACAACCATCAATAAATATTTCAATATTGTTTGTTTGACTACTGGAAAATCTAAAATTTAATTAAGTAGGTTCAGAAAGTGCATGGATGGGTATATTGGCTGACTTTGTAAAACTGATAATTCTTGTTTCAGTCAGACAGATATTTAAGCAATCATCCTATAGTAAAGGTAATCACCTCTGTTTCCCTTAAATTGTCCACACATTTTTTAATAGCTTCTTCTATAAAAATGAACCTCTACCTCCATTTTGCTATTACCCTGTCCTGACAAGCTCTTTCTTTCATAACTTGTCAAATTGGTGAGATGTGGTTAAAATAAAAAGTAATCATAGCATTTAACATGAGGAAAAATAATAATATATTAGGTAAAAAATGAGAATAATGTAAGTAATTGAAGATTCTGTTTACAGTGTGTGCCTTTCTTTGTTTTGATGTATGCATCAAGCTGCTGGGAATGTTCTACCAGTCCATAGTAGCCAGTGTGATGTTCTATGCTGCAGTCTCCTGGGAAAGCAACTTGAGCTCAAAAGATGCACAAAGCTTGAACATACAGTACTTATCAGGACTCCATCACAGGGTGAACTCTGGGCACACTGGAAGCTGTTGTGGAAAAGAGAATAGAGGAAAAATTGAATGCCATCATGAAGCATCCCCTCCATCCCCTTCAAAAGGCGCTCTCTTTTAGCATTTTTAACCACGGCTCATCCCACCACATTGTGCTAAGAAGCGCCTCTGGGGTTCTTTATTGCCCACTGCTACCAGTCAGTTCAAGGCTTCCTCACGATGAACTTGTTAAATTCATTTTGAAATATATACAGAATATACATTTATTTATTTATTGTTTGATTTATCGATTGATAGGCTGTATTATTTGTCCTGTGAGTCTATACATTCTTGTTTTTGTGTTTCTGCTGCTGCATGTGTTTGAATTGCCCCATGGGATTAATAAACATTTATCTAATGTAATCTAATCTAATCTAATTAAATCTAATATCTTAAAAATAAAGAAATGTTGGAACTATTTACAATGATATCCATAATATGGTACACATGAATGGTCTAAAATAGGCTTCAGTGGGAAGATTAAAATCCACTAAGATGCACCACTTATTATTTTTAGGATATGTCGTAGTGAACACCTAACTAAAATTGGGATGGGTATCTTGATAGTGTTTCTGCATCATGGATCAGCCATTCTAGGATCCAATTCCATACCTGGCCTTTTTTAATATTCACTTTGCATGTCTTCCTTGTACCTGTAATGGTCTGCCTTAGGGTACTGCAGTTTCCACTCACATACCAAAAGATTTGCAGGTTATGTTAACTGGCTTCATGCGAATGTAGGGGTGTGCATAAGCGGGCCCTATGATGGGCTGGTGCCCTGTCTGAGGCTCTTTCCTGCCTTGTGACCAGTACTACCAAAGTAGGTTTCTGGCTCTCCATAACCCACTATCACATTATGGAGCTCTGAGAATGTTATGCTAAAATCTGGACTATTTAAGCTTAAATGTTGAATGTCTATGTTTACAACCTGTGATTGAGTTAACCCAATTGTGCTGAACCAATTACTAAAAAGTGTGTTACGAACAAATCAGTGCAATTAATTAGAAAATCAAGGTGAATCTTTTTTTTTCTCTTACCAAGGGCTTTAATTTCTGAAATAAAAAATGAAACAAACAGATAAGTAATAAGTATTATTTTCCTGTCCACTTGGGAAACTTTTCAATGCCAACCTCCAAGAAGTGTTATAGCAGTGCTACTTTCTAAGAACTGCATCTCCCAGCAGTCCTTGCAGGGGCTGCTGGGGTCAAAGGTGGTCAAAGGAGGTTTAAAAGATGGCAGAGGGCAAAAGGAAAGGGAAAAAGTTTGTTTTGTTTGGTGCGTTGTGTGCTGCGTTTATCTGTTGTGCTGCCTGCTATTGTTGGAACTTTAATTATTCATTGTGTCCTGGACTGTATTCGGTTGTTGGAGTCTGGATCACTGTCTACCTGTGCACTGAGGACTGCGTTTGGATTCATTGGTTTTCCGGAAGAGGGAGCGCTCCTGAACCATCCATCCGATTTCATCCTTTCAGTAACTACCGGTAGGACTGTGTTTTCTTTCATCCTTTCAACATACAGATCACTGGACTTAACTTCGTCACTTCTCATTTCATCCGGTTTGGTTTCATGGACTTTGCTGTGTGGTGTTTGTGTGTATATATGTTAAATGTAATATCGCCGAAGGGGTCAGGGGTGGTATTACTGTCTTCATTTAGTTAATTGTGTTTCATTATACTCTTAATTGTTTGCCTTTCCCAGTGTGCTTTATTGGTCTCTGTCGTGAGTGTGTGTGGGTCGATCCAAGGCTGGGGACATTCCTGGGATCTCTTGTATTAAAATAAATAAATCACTGTCAGCCTGGACGGTGTGAATCTTAGCGGCCCCTGACCGCTACAGATTTTGGCGAGCCGGGTAGGAGCCAGGATATTTACGTTCCCTTCTAGCCGACTTTACATACACCACTTTCAGAAGCATGTCTGTTGCAAGCGCAGTGCAGGGCGAGGAGCTTGATCTGAGTCGACCACTGGTTGATGTGCGGCCGCAGCCTAGGCCACGTCATGTTACGGTCAGAGCCCCTCCCGAAGAGGAGTTGAGCCTGCTGGATTCCTTGTGTGTCTCCAGTCCGGAGCAGCCCGAGACGGACGAGGGATGGCTTCTGCATGACCTGACGCTGCGCCAAGAACAGCTAGAGACGTGGGTGGATCACATCGCCGGCAGTTTTCTAAATCGAGATGAAACCATCCATGATCTCATTGATGCCAAGGCCGCCCGAGTTTCTGGCGAGGCGGTTGTGAGGGTGCAGCGTCTGGAACAGTCCTTCGCAAAGTGTGTGCAGCGCCTGGAAGCCAATATGAGAGAGGAGATCAGGAGGCAGGTGCTAGAAAGCTGGCATGCTGTCACGCAGCCACTGGGGCAGTCGACTCCTTTAGCGGGAGTGGGGAACAACTGGGGACAGTCGTCCTTGTCCGTTGCAATGCCGCGGATGGAGTTCCCTAAGCTGGCCCCTCAGTGTGCACCCACAGGCATTGTTGACTTTGTAGAGGAGGTCGACTTGTTCATGGAACTGCATCCTCTGAGTGGAGCTGAGCTGCGGGGATTCCTGAACACAGCACTCAGCGGGCCGGTGCGCTCTTGGTGGTTTGCTGAGCGGCACAAGTGTAACACCTGGGCGGAGTTTCGCGCTGCCTTCCTGAAAGCGTTCCTCTTGGATGAATACCAGGTGCTGTTGGAAGAAAAGCTCCAGACCTTTGTACAAAAGCCATCACAGAGTCTCAGGGACTTTGTCTTTGAATTCCGTGCATTGTGCCTGAAGTGGCGATCTGACATGCGTGAGGAAGAGATATTGCAACGTGTCCTTGATGCTTGTGACCCTCGGGTGGCAGCTACTCTGAGGGGGGTCGTGAAGTCGGTTGATGTGTTGGTGAAGGTGGGGTCCCGAGTGGAAAAGGACTGGGCGGCTATCGGTATTAGTGGGTCTCGAAAGGGTCCCACGTCTCGTTGATGTCCCCTGTCCCAAACCACGAGGAAAGGCCCCAGTGGATCCCCGTGCCGATCTCACTCTGGTGCAAGCCACCTTGCCCCTCTTAGTGCTGCCCGTACAAGTGCGAGGTGTCACTGGAGAGGTGGTCGTAGATACAGGGAGCACTTATACCCTTATGAAATACAGCTTGTGGGAAAAGCTTAAAGTGCCTCATTAGCAGTTAAAGAGAAGTGCAAAAGTAAAATTCTTTCTTGCGGATGGAAGGGCGCACGGGGCCAGGGGCAGGGTTCCTATGAGGCTCTGCTTACATGAGACACACTGTGAGACAGAGGTTTACATCCTGGAAGATGACCACCTGTCAATGCCCTTATTACTGGGAATGGACTCTCTTGTGTCGGTAGGTCTGACTATCCATCTGTCGCTGCTGGAGTATGAGTTGCCGGGGGGTGAAGTCCATCGGTTTGGGACGAAGGCTCAAAGCAATCTGGTTTGGCTTAACTTGTGTTATTATCTCGCGCAGTTGGTGGATGAGCCCAGCCCAGTAGAGAAGGCTATTCTTGCACAGCCAGAGCTCGTTCAGCCACTGCTTAGGAGGTGGCACTCTGTGTGGACGGACAAATTGGGTCGGACTGAGGTGGTGTGTCATCACATTCACACAGTCGACCCTGTCCCTGTTCGGCACAGATCCTACAGAGTGTCACCTCTGAAAAGAGGAATAATCAAGGAGTGGGTTGACCAGATGTTGGCAGAGGGAGTCATCGAGCCTTCCACCTCGCCATGGGCTAGCCCTGCGGTGCTCGTTCAGAAGGCCGACGGGACCTACCGATTCTGTGTGGACTATCGGGAGCTGAACAAGAGACCTTGGATGACGCTTACCCCATGCCACTCATTCATGACATCTTGGAGTCTTTGCATGGGGCAGCAGTATTCAGCTCCCTCGATTTGAAGTCCGGGTATTGGCAGGTGAGGATGGGGAAGAGTAGCATGGAGAAGATGGCCGTCATCACCCCGGAGGGGTTGTTCCAGTTTCGGGTGATGCCCTTTGGACTTAAAAACGCTGGGGCATCATTCCAGCGGCTAATGGAGCAGGTACTCCGGGGACTCATTGGGAAGACCTGTTTTGTTTATATCGATGACATCATTGTATTCTCCCCATCTGTCCAACAACATCTAAAGGACCTCGACCACATCTTCCAGAAACTACATAAGGCTCATCTGACCCTCAACATCAAGAAGTGTAGATTTCAGCAAGATCATCTGAACTTCCTCAGCCATGTGGTGTTGGCAGACGGGGTCCGGGTGGACCCAAAGAAAATTAAGTCCATCTTGGACTACCCAACACCCCAGGAGGTAAAAAGTCTCCAGCGCTTCCTGGGGATGGCTGGGTGGTTCCACAAATTTGTGCATGGGTTTGCCGACATCGCTGCCCCTTTGTTCCAGCTGCTGAAGAAGGGATCCCCCTGGGAGTGGTCACCAACGTGCCAGGACATTTTTGAAAGACTCAAACAGGCCCTGATATCGCCTCCAGTCCTGGCACAGCCTGATCCTTCATTAACCTTTCAGGTACACACTGACGCAAGTGACCTCGGGCTCGGCCCCGTTCTATCACAAACTAGCCAAGGAGAGGAAAGAGTGGTGGCCTAGGCTTCACGGTCACTAAAGGGCGCCGAGTATAATTATTCCACCACCGAGAAAGAATGTCTCGCTGTCGTATGGGCCGTGGAAAAGTGGTGGCACTTCCTGGAGGGAACCTCGTTTGAAGTCTACACTGACCATAGGGCTCTGACCTGGGCATTCAATTGCCCGAAGACCATGTCTAGGCTAACAAGGTGGGTATTGCGCCTCCAACAGTTCACGTTCAGGGTGTGCTATCGGAAGGGTTGTGCCCGATGCCTTATCATGAGTTCACGAGCCCGCGCCAGCAGTATGTGCGGTATTGGTCTCTAACCCTTGGCCTGATCTTCCCCTGAACATGCAGGAAATCGTTCAATCTCAAGCAGCCAGTCCTGTATGTCAGGGGTTGAGAGAGGGCTCAGGGGGGAGGCCTGACCGCATACATTATAGGGAACTTCAAGGGGCACTCTATCGCTGTGTTCCAACAAAAGATAGGGGTTACCATTATCAGTTGGTAGAGCCCGAGACATATGTGCCCAAGTTCCTACAGTATTACCATGATAGCCTGATCGGTGGTCACCTTGGACGTACTAAGACACTGTTTAAAATCTTGGCGGTGGCATGGTGGCCCGACTATACGCAAAGACGTCTTGTCCCATGTCCAGACTTGTACCACCTGTCAGCAATACAAAACCCCAACTGGTCTACCCTCGGGACAGCTTCAACCAGTAACCATCACTACCCTGGGGGAAAGCCTAGGTGTGGACCTAATGGGACCATTTCCTGTTAGTAAGGACCGGAAGACCTACCTGATGGTGGTTGTGGACTATTTTACCCGATGGGTGGAGCTATTCCCTTTGGCTAATGCCACCGCCAAGAACATATGTTTCACCCTGAAGGATGAGATATTTACCCGATGGGGGGTGCCGAAGAACATCATCACAGATCGGGGCCTGCAGTTTACCGGCTCAGCGGCTGAAGAATTGTGGAAACAATGGGGGGTGGTTCACCTGAAAACGACGGCATACCATACCCAATCTAATCGTACTGAGCGGGTGAATCAGACCCTGAAGACCATGATAGCATCCTTCCTCGGAGACCACCATCAGGATTGGACAAAGTGGCTGCCTGAGCTGCGGTTCGCATTGAACACGGCGGTGCACGAGGGTTACGGGTGAAACCCCTACATTGTTAGCTTTAGGCAGACAGATAAATGGTCCATTAGAAAGGATCATTGAGCTCAACCCACCTAAACCAGACTCATCACTACATAATCACTTTCAGAGTATTCAACAAATCACACAATGAGTAAAGGAGAGGATGGTGAGGTCCCAGTCCAGACAATCTCAATCGTACAACCGGAGACATAAGCCTGTGCAATTCTCGGTTGGGGACAAAGTCTGGATCAGGACTCATCCCCTCTCCAAAGCCTCTGAGAAATACACTGCTAACCTGGCTCCTAAGTGGTTCGGCCCGGCTACAGTTGTCCAAAAGAAGGGACCAGTGACCTACGCAGTAGAGTGGGGATTGCCAGGGACTAAGAAAATAGACACTATAAACATCTCTAATCTCAAGCCTTGGTTCGGCCATACACCACGGCCTGGGGGTGGGGATTGTAGCAGTGCTACTTTCTAAAAAATGCATCTCCCAGCAGTCCTTGCAGGGGCTGCTGGGGTCAAAGGTGGTCAAAGGAGGTTTAAAAGAGGGCAGAGGGCAAAAGGAAAGGGAAAAAGTTTGTTTTGTTTGGTGCGTTGTGTGTTGCGTTTATCTGTCGTGCTGCCTGCTATTGTTGGAACTTTAATTAATCATTGTGTCCTGGACTGTATTAGGTTGTTGGAGTCTGGATCACTGTCTACCTGTGCACTGAGGACTGCGTTTGGATTCATTGGTTTTCCGGAAGAGGGAGCTCTCCTGAACCATCCATCCGATTTCATCCTTTCAGTAACTACCTGTAGGACTGTGTTTTCTTTCATCCTTTCAACATACAGATCGCTGGACTTAACTTCGTCACTTCTCATTTCATCCGGTTTGGTTTCATGGACTTTGCTGTGTGGTGTTTGTGTGTATATATGTTAAATGTAGTATCGCCAAAGGGGTCAGGGGTGGTATTACTGTCTTCATTTAGTTAATTGTGTTTCATTATACTCTTAATTGTTTGCCTTTCCCAATGTGCTTTATTGGTCTCTGTCGTGAGTGTGTGTGGGTCAATCCAAGGCTGGGGACGTTCCTGGGATCTCTTGTATTAAAATAAATAAATCACTGTCAGCCTGGACGGTGTGAATCTTAGCGGCCCCTGACCGCTACAGTGTATTCCAACAAGGTTTATTGTTGACTTCAGAAAAATGTGTATAATAGTATGTACTTGTGTGACTAAAACATTTTATAGAAATTATAGAAGTAGGTCAGTTTCATAATATATTAAAAAGACCCTCTCACAATTAACAATAATGATGGTTGGGGTGTTATGTCAGCTTTTGGAAACTCTGCTTCTATCATAAGGACTTCTTCAGATGTTTTATTGTAAAAACATAAAAAAACAGCATATTTGTTTGCATATGGCTTCATTATGCTGTCATCAGTTGGCATAACATAAAAAATGCATGTCATCCTTCATTCTAAAAAACTGCAAATGGCATATCACTCCTCAAGTGTCAGAATTAGCATAAAAATATGCTGTCAGGAAAACTAAAGTCTACACATTTTTACTGTTGTAAAAATAAACAACAGAATCACATGATGCAAAAAGAGTGCTGATTTGTATCCAGTTTGTTCTGATCTTAGTAAAACTTTCAGATATTATATTGTTTCATGCAAATATTTTTTCCTGAGATACTCTGTATTCATCCTGCGGTGGTTAGGCACCCTGCCTGGGATTGGTTCCTGCCTTGTGCCCTGTGTCCACCGCAGGACACACACAAACACACCCACACACCAAGCACACACTAGGGCCAATTTAGAATCGCCAGTTCACCTAACCTGCATGTCTTTGGACTGTGGGAGGAAACCGGAGCACCCGGAGGAAACCCACGCAGACACGGGGAGAACATGCAAACTCCACGCAGGGAGGACCCATGCCAAAATCAAGTTATGTAAAAATTATGTGGACTTGGAATGGGCAGGAGAGAAAACCACAAACCACAATGAATGGGTACTTAAACTGCAAATCCTGAAACACTTCCCAAAATTCAAAGGCTTGCTTCCCTAAATAGATTTCATCATCAATTACTGAAAACAGCATGTCTGAAGAATGTATACTCTTGGGCAGCACTAGTACCTGTAATGGATTACTTTTAACATGGTCCTTGCGTGTGTGTGAACTGTTAACATTTGAATCTGATGACTGCATATAGCGCTCTCTGTACTATTCTTTCCTCTGCATGTTCTGGAGTACTAAGGAACCACACCATGCAGCAACATGTGGAGACTGGCAAGATTGGGGAAAAAAAAAACACGCGAAACACGCGGTCAGTGATTACAAGTGCAAGATGTTATGCGAATGAATATGAATAATATGAATAATGTTGCATCCGTGCCACAATGTTTTCCGAAATGTACTATACAGGTCATAAAATGTGTTATTCCAAATATCATACATACCCATGTCTCTGTTTTTTTTTTGTCAGTGCGGCTTTGACATCATGGACCATAAGGTGCATACTAATTCAGCGTGAGCAGGAATCCTCAATAAAACTGAATAAAAAAAATCAAGTGACGGTGAGATACGAAGAAGGCAGATTCACCATTGTTTTTGTGTCAGCTTTTATCCATTTAGATCAGAGAAGGTCCAGTTCCATTGCCTCAAAACACCACTCACATCTACAGTTATTCCCAGTTTCAGATAAAAAGTAACAGCATCAGATGCCAGTAGTATGTATCGTGACTGAGAGAATAAAAGTGAAAAAAAAAGGTAACTTTTTCAAGTACTATAAATGTACACCGGCTGTTACAGATGTAAACCAAATGTATGTGTTTACTGTATAATATTAACAATAAGAGCAGCTCACTATTGAAAATGATAAATGCAGGAGGCAGTCAGAATCAAACCAGGGACTCTTGATTACAAGTCAGCAAATCTTACCGCTACGCCACGGAAGCTGTTGTATCATCCTTAAACCTTTTGTGAAAGTGTTTATTTGATCTTTGGACTTCAGGCTTCACACATTATATAATTTATGCCTACATTTTGTCATTTATTACTGAAATATGAAAAATGTTTCTGTTTTAGCAATGTGTTTACACAGATTATTGTAGAAATGGAACACAGATGAAGTGCATGTGTTCCAAATAACGATCTATTATTTCCACTCTAAAACTCCAGCACTTCACTCCCAGATAATCAAGGCATGAGCTGGGAGAACTTCTTGCCCGTTCTGAGGACAGGACAAAAGATGCTGACGGAGAGGTGCGAACGGATTTAAGGTGGGCCGGATCTACGAGTTTTTTCGTAGGCTTTGGTAATTCTGGTGTTAAATAAATGTTCCAAAGTCATTCTGCAAAATTATTTTAGTTCAATAGAACCCTCCATTTTACTTAAGCCACTCTAACCAGACAAAAGCATTCATAAGCTCATATAGATGTAAATGAGAAAGGCAGCTAAAACGTAGTAAATCTTATAGTAGACTTCAAAAAAGTACTAGCAAAGTTAGAAACTTAAACAGCTTTTTGTATGATCCAAGTTTCCCCATCTTTTAGGCCAACAGTTCAGGGACACCTGACCATCTCACCTATATGTGTTTTTGTACATCCTATTCCAAAATTATTGCCATTAACATAGAGTTGGCCCTCTCCCTATCACCACCAACAGCCTCCGCTCTTCAGGAAAGGCTTTCCACAAAATTTTGGAATGTGTCTGTTAGCATTTGCATTTGCAAAATTGCATATGTGAGGTTAGGTATTGACATTAAAGGAGAAGACCTGGCTCATAGCTAGTATTCCAAGGCTCTGTGAAGGCCAAGTGAGTTCCTCCACACCAAACTCGTCAAACCATGTCTTTATGTATCCAGTTTTGTTCACAGCTGCACAGTCATACTGGAACATAAAATGGCCTTCCGCAAACTTTTGCAATAAATTTGGAAGTGCACAGTTATCTAAACTGTCTGTGGCATTAACAGTACCCTTCACAGGAACCAAGGAGACTAGCCCAAAAGCTGAAAAACAGCCACAGATCATTATCATACTTCCACCCAACTTTACAGTAGGCATTATGCAGTCCAGAAGGTAGCATTTTCCTGGTATCCGCCAAACCCAGAATCATCCATCAGACTGGCAAATAGTGAAGCGTGATTCATCACTCCAGAGAACACATTCCTACTGTTCCAGGTGATACTTGGCATTGTGCATAATGATCTAGGGCTTGTGTACAGCCCTAGACACAGAAAGACAATTGATGAAGCTCCTGACACATATTCCTTGTGCTGATGTTGCTTCCAAAGGTAGCTTGGAACTTTCTTGTGATTCATGCATAAGAGGATAGACAATGCTGACTCACTATGGGCTTCAGTACTTGGTGGCCCCACTCTGAGTTTTCGTGGTTTACCACTTTGTGGCTGAGCTGTTCTTGGTCCTAGACACATCCCCTTTACAGTAACAGTGCCTATAGTGACTGGTGAAGATCTGCAGACTTGTGACAAAGATGGCATCTTGTGAGAGTGGCATATTTTAAGCAGTGAGCTGTTCAGTATGACCCATTCTATTGCCAGTGTTGATCAATGGAGTTTGCATGGCTAAGTATTTGATTTTACACACCTGTTAACAATGTTTGCAGCTGAAACACCTAAACATAATAATCTGGTGGTGTATCCACATACTTTTGGCTATATGGTGTAAGTATATATATATATATATTCACGGCATTCGTAGTCTGAATCACAATCTGATTGTATAGGTGGTTACCTACCAGGTAACGCTTGTGGTTGGTCAGCAAGTCGGCTAACATCCGCCACGATGCCCTCAGTTGTGAGAAGCAGATCATAGAATGGTTGAAATAGTTTACTGTCAAATAATGTAAAGAGTACGCAACACGTGTTTCACCCTAATTCTGGGCTCATCAGGCGTAAAAACTCTATTGCACTCCCTCTCAGGAATCGAACCTCGGACGTCAGCGCTAGAGGCGAAGCCCCTAACGTTGCACCACGGCGTGTGGTTCGTTTATTTGACAGCATGTAGATCGGGGTAATTGACAGTAAACTATTTCAACCATTCTATGATCTGCTTCTCACAACTGAGGGCATGAGGGTGGTGCATACATGCAAAAAATGAAATACAAATGATGGTGTTAAAGGTCAACTATAAAATGATTTCTTAACCTTAATAATTAAACTAAATACAAAAACATGCCGAAAAATAATCAGCACATTAAAAAAACAAAAGATTATAATATAACCTTCCTAAACCACATAGGATGTGGGTTGTTTTTAAAGAATGGTAAAATAAGCATTCTTTGAAAAACTGTCAATCACTGCTAAAATGGCAGTACAATCTTGAGAGGAAGGAAAATCAGTAATAAAGTCCATAGTGATCTCATTACATGGTCAGATTTGGGGGGGAATGGGGTACAATAATCCGAAGAGTGACCTTGTGAAGTGTTAGCTCTGTTTCAAGTGCAGCACCACCAAAAATAATTTAAGCAGCTTATAGGTTTTAGTGACACCAGGGTGTCCAAAAAAAGTTTAGAGTGTGCCAATGACTTCTGGCCTCAAACTGGTGCAGAAACAAATTGTTTAATTTCTGGTAATACCCTCTGGCAATATCTGAGAAGATTTTTGGAATAGTTGCTCACAAAAACTTTCAGAGGGTAATATATGGTTTTACAGCAGCTTCCTCCTCGGCAAATTACCTAGAGGAGGCATTCACTTTGTGATTCTTATTACCAGACTGATGAGAGATAGGACAATCAACAAAAATTACCAGAAATACGGACCTTCAAGATGACTGTAATTTAATCTTTTGGTTATTTTTAAATGCACCAAATTCATATGATAAATAATAAAATATTGTTCTGCCAGTGAAGCCATTCCTCTAGCTCTAATTTAATGGCCAGTATCTCCCAATTTCCCTCATGACAGTTCTGTTGTGTTGAATTTAATATTTTAGAAAAATAGACACAAGGGTAGAGTTTGCCTATGTTGGGGCACTACAGAGAGAGGATAGCATTCATAGTGATACTAAATGCATCTTTCTCCACTTCAAACTGCAGAGAGACATCAGGATGTTGCAATATAGGATCTTTAGCAAATAAACATTTCTTTGAGGGTTTTAAAAGGTGTTCTGAGACTCCTGAATCCAAATATTTTTTCTCAGAAATTCTTATTTAATAATGTTATTGATAACATTGCCAAAATTAATTCTTAATAAAACATCTTAATACATAATTCGCCTGCCTCCTCACTCACTCACTCACGTCCGTCCGAAGCCACATGCGCAGTCGCCTTCTGCGCACGTCCGAAGCCGAATACGCAGTCGCCTTCTGCGCAGCTGCCCGAAAAACCTTACAAGACCGACATCCAACCCCAACATCGTGGCAGGCGGTGGATTTACGGCTGCAAAAATTCAAAGAGAAAGGCGACTTCGAATAAAGCTCTAGAGGCCTGAAAGGCGATTTCGACTACAGCTTGAGGCCTAATTACGCATTCTGATTCAATTACGCATTCATTCAATACACCTATACAGGTTTGTGGTGCTTATACTTATTACTATTCCATATTGTACTGGAACATTCATCATTCAATATTATACTATAGGCCTGGAAAAATTTATCAACTAACAGTACAAGCCTGTACAGTAATGAGTAAAGCGGACTACAATCATTACAAAACAACTTCTTCGTTACTTATCATTTGTTCTTCATACACTGCTGACACAAACTCGTGCCTGTTTCATCTTACGTTGTCGAAATGGGCTCTTTGTCTAGTTGATAATAATTTGCAAATGCTACACAGTGCTATTTAACATTTTCTGTAAACTTCGATTTTTAAAATAGTGGAATTGTTTGGTTGATCCGGGCAACTTCATGGAAAAACTACTTAAAACTTATTGTATAAAATTTGCATTTCTCCAGTTTTTACTGAGAGATGACAGGACCACTCAAACATTCTACATAGAAAGATCCATACTACGGAAAAATTAATATGTAATCTGTATCCATATATTTACCTACTATATAATAAAACACTAAGGTCTGTGTGTCCAGTCCGTCCGAGCAATATGAGTGGTCAGACTGGCTGTGGTGATGCAACGAAAGAGGAAGTGCAAGTGTGAGACGATTGAGGAAGAAAAATGGCATATAAGGCATGATGAGAGAGTCACCTTCAAAGACTGCAAATATAAAACATGACAGGAGGTGAGAAAGGTGTCTTGAAAATAATGACAGAGTCTGAGAAGCAGGCTTTACAGGAATGTGCTTCAGAGAGGAAGTGCCGATGAAGAAATGTTCACGAAGGCAAATACAAAAGGAAAGGTGCTGAAGGCACATGTACGGTAAGAGATAGTAAAAACTTTTTCATTATTCTAATTACCTGTCTTTGGCAGGTACCGTGGCTACACATAAATCCCCAAAATGTTTCTAAATGTGTCATTAAGGAATGATTGGAAAATGGAAGGTGTGTTTGCAGATCCATTTGGCATTACATAACATTCACAATGCCATTTTCTACTCATTACATTTTTTTCTTTACAATTTTTATCCACTTAAGATTAATAGGCACACCACAATTTCAAGTTTTATGAAAACTGGTAAATCCAGTAACTTGATGGAGAAGAGATGAAATAAGTGAGAGAGGATAGTTGTTCTTATTGTAATTTTATTTAGTTTGTGGTATTCTACACAAGGCTGTAGAGAACCTTTTTTTTTTCGTGAAGAAACTCAGCTCCACTGGATTACTACATGATTTAATAAACCGGTTTGGGAATTTCCCTTGTATCATGCGTTGGTCCTCGAATCATTGCATGACAAAGAGTGGCCTTTCCCATTCATTAAAGTGGTACCAGGTGAAAGATGTACAGTAGATGTCATTCGTATCATGATGGGGCAAAAGCTCAAGCCACTTCTGCTTACTAAAAACATCCTTGAAGTTTAAACATTGATTGGGCAAAGTTTCTATCAAAAGTTAAGGAACCAAGGGAGTGAGTCTGAAAAGACAATGTTCAAAACAAATATTTCCCTAACATTTAAAGTTTGCCTAAAGCCAAATGGATTTTGGGGCTATGTTGATTTAGAGCCAGGGATACCCAAAATTAAATGCGGAGTAGAAATTTAAATTATGAAGAAGATTGTGATGTTGAAATGAAGGGTACCAATTTGTAACTCAACAGAAGGTGTCATCATTTCCAATATCTTATTCACATTTGGATCCATGTCTATGGAAAGCACTCAGTTGACACACAATTGTGACAAAAGTGCAAAACTAATAAAAAATACTGCCTGCATCACGTGAGTCAGTAAAATACAGAACAATTCTTAGAAGCCACTTTTACTGGAATAGGAAGGAATTTTCAGAAGGTTCAGACTACACATTAATAATAATGATATTGTCAATGTACAGGTACAACAAAATATAGTTATTGCATACCCCCTTGGGGGTCAGAGCACATGTTATCAAGCAATTGTAGATTAGGGGTCTTGCTCAAGGCCCAACAGAGCAGAATCCCTTTCTGGCAGTAATGGGATTTGAACCAGCAACCTTCCAGGATACCAGTACAGACCCTGAGGCTCAGAGCCATCATTTTACCAAAGTAGGACGTTGGACAGTAAGCAGTGGAGGTTGCTAACCGCCATGGAGCAGCTAAGTTGCCCACTGCACTAACCCTTTTTATAGGAGTGAGGTTTCCTGAAAATACACCACAGTTAGCCGCTCTATGACCAGAGACCTTATTAATAAACATATTTTTTTTCCTATAAACTAATGTGGAGTTTTTCTCGCTTTCATGTGAACTACTGTTTCTTTCAGTTCAGAAGAAGTTTTGACTACAGTTGGCTTATTAAGATGTTCTAGTTTTCATTCATTTAATATGGTGCCAATTTTAAAGCCAAATTAATCACCTCATAACAAATACTTAACACAACCTGACAACCATATGAAGTTTGACGTGAGTTAACTACATTGACATTTGTTCAACCAACCATCTAAACTGTAATAAAATAAATAAAAATGTTGTTTTTTATGCGAAAAATATTTTTAAAAAATTACATTATAAATAGATAGTGTCCTAAAACTTGCTTAACAATCTTAATGAAAAAGTTTAGAAGGTGATTATAGTTGATATTGATTAACATAAATCAGTCAGAAGGCCAGTTGTGAAGGAACATGGGAAGCTTGTAAACTTGGAAAGCAACTTGGTGTTTACAGTGTATTGCTGCTCAATATCCTAAATTTTATAAAAGCAAAAGTGATAAGTAAACATTGAAATGGTATTGAAGTCAAATTATTTTGCTTGAAATAACAGAATAAAAAAAACTTGTCAATGAAAATTGTTAGTGGTATCTCTCCATTGTGTTTTCAAGCACTTTTAGGATTCTAAAATTAGTCCATAGAAATTATAGCTGCTCCAGGAAAATGTTACTTAATTTTGACAAAGAGTCCCTATGCATATTCATCCTACCTTTAAGTTGTTTTCATTTGACCTACAGGGCAAAACAGCAGTAGTTACTGTATTCAGTTTTGGCTGTTCACAATGACAGCTGTGTCAGTTGCTCAGAGTAGCACTTTCTTGGTATTGTCACATGGCAGGGTTAATAGGGGTAATAGGGCAATCACCTGACTGTGTCTTCAGAGGTGGACATCTTACTTAGAACAAGCCTACATGTCTCAGCTCACAGGAAAGAACTCATGCAATGAGGATGGAAAAAGAGCAAAATTCAACCATATTGGTCAAACTACACAAGCCATAACCATTAGATTTTATTTTAATGGGAAAAGTCAAAACCATTATACCATTCCCAGTAAGTTAATATTCTGATAAAAAAGTTATTAAACAATAAACAAAGATCAATGCAAAGAATTAATATAACAAAATATGAATAAACGCTAATCATTAAAAACATAAGCACATTAATTAAGAATTTTAACCTTACCAAAAAACAGGAAAACAAAAACAACGATTTTGATAAGAAAAACTAGGAGACATAGGAACACATGGAGAACAGAACTCGAAAAAAAAAAAGAAATTAACTAGACCCTCAAAACAAAAGCCAACAAGTTAACCTTTAAACAAAGATAAGGTAAGAGCCAGAGAAATACTTAGCAGTACTCTATAATAGAATTAAACCAAGGAGCAACCATATATTTACCATTAAACAAAGCAAAATGAAACCCGACAATTCTAAGAAACAGCAAAATGAAGGGGGACTGAAAGCAATGGCGCAATAAAGAGCTGTGTCACAGTCAGCTGTTAAATACCCTTCATGTGGCTGTGCTACTGAAAACTGCAGCACCTAATGGAGATGTACCAACTAAAAGGCTTTGCCCATTTAGTGAGTAGATTAAACAGAAGAATATGAATGAGGTGGCAAAAATAAGGAAAAATGAAAATGAATTTAAAAAATGGAAAAAAGGTTAAGTTAACGGCAGGGCAACCAAAGTCCTGGATGAAAAAGAGATGATTTCTAGCAAATGAGCAGGCCAGGTAAAAATATAGCTATTCTGTATAATGTTTTGTTTGAAAGCCAAAAATCAGCAAAGCACAGCTCAGGCAAATGTATTCAGAACAATAAGTAAAAATATAATAAAAATGGCAGGCAAAAGATCAATGGGCACTAAATGCAATGGCAGAGCTCAGGTGAAGTTTTTCACAAGGTCAGAGAACAATGCTACTGCAAAGCCCTTCAGTCTGGCACTCTTCTTCATTTCCCCTTGACCGTCTTATCAACTAAGTGCAGCACAATTCCACTACTAGGCAACAGACATTTGATATAGTAGGAAATGCCATAGTCAGAGGCAGAGTCTAGACATCATCACTACCCTCTCTGAGAGGGGGGGTACACAGAGAGAGGGGTCGGGTAGGTCATTTGACTTCCCCCAAAGCAAACTGCTTGCAGTTCAAAAAATAAAACCTAATAAGTGCATAGTTTTTATAAATATCCTTAAGTTGTATTAAAAAATACACAACATTCACATTAAATACATAAAATTAAAACTGCTACACATAAATACTAAAAAAATGCATAGCTGGACAAAATAGTTGGTTTACCCATGGTGCCATTGTAACAACGAGTAGTTTTCTAGAATTGGACGAAAAGCGGAAACAAGTGTCCATAGAACAGCTATTCAAAAATCAAGAACGCAATCTTAGGGCTTTCATCTCGACTTTTTGTGTTCTGCAATAAATTGTTGTTGTTACTGTAGCTAAACTGCCATCTAATTAACCAGCTCCATTGGGTTGCAAAGAGACAAGGACACCATTTCCTGACATCTGCTAATATGTTGCCTAGTTAACATTGGCTAGCTACTGTTGTGACTTTGTCCAGATGATAAAGTTTGGTCATGATTCCTCATGATTCAGAAAGAGTCAATGGTAAACAAATGAGAATGTTAATCGTTGATCTAGGCAGGAGTTTTTGAAATGCATTTGTGCCAAAATGAAATCAATAAAAAGGTAATTATGGCATAATAAAATCACATGAAAATGCCGCACTGTTATTATGTACCTGTATATAAACGATTGACGGATTGATGGATAGACAACAAAACCAACAGAAAAGAGAGTTTTTGAAATAAATAATAAGCCTATTTTGTAATATGACATAAAAGAAAGTCCACTATGAAATATAAACAGCCTTTAAAAATAATTTTTAAATTAACGTGAAAAGTCAAATTAAAAGTACATTACTGGAACTGAATAAAATGCTAATGTAGTATTTCATGATAATTAGTAGCATTAGTATTAAGTAATATCAAATATTGTGTTCTATTTTGCAATTTATTTAAAAAGTTTATTTATTTATAGTATTTAGAGTCATTATAAATAAAAGCTTATGGCTGCATTTTGCTTTGAAATTAACACTAATTTGATTCAGTTTTAAGAATTAGAATGAGAGACAAAGCCATGCATTGAATAATAAATGTCACTGTTTCAATAGGTGTATCTTGAATCTTTGTTTCTTTTAATATTTTCACAAGAAAACTCCTTAGGCCAGGGAAATATATGACATATATTAAATATGAGCAAAATGGTAAGCTAATTAAAACAAATTTCAGTTTTTTGGAAAAAAAGAACCATCCCACCTGGGAGACTGAATATGCCCCCAACTGCTATATTGATTTCATAAGAAATCCTATGGCTGTAGTCTTACTTATTTGCAATAAGAACTATTTCATACACCCAGACAGGATATAGCACCTTTTGTAACAAATCCTATAGCTTCAGTCTTACGTACTTGCCTTATTTAATTTGTTTATACATGATGACCAATCTTGCACTTTCTTGGACCTTTTTCTTTCTTTCATTTTTTTTCTCTGTGTGGTCATCGTCCTGTAGAACAGGCTCAGGGCCAACTGACTTGTAATTAGGACATATGCAAACCTCCTCCCTCCTTTCTCCAGTGACTCCTGATCAGTTATTCACTCTTATTGAATCTTTTAGAAGTACCCCATTTTTGAGTCATCTTTTGGAAATTTTTAATCCCTTTGCCAGTCATTAACAATATAGGACTGGGAGACAGAATATCTTCAACAATTTTTTAAATTGCTTTCAAAGTAATAATTCACAGAAATATTGGCATGTACTCGTGATAATACAACAGTTACACTAAGATGTACACAAAAGGTTACAGTCTACATCAATCCAAACCATCACAGGACAACGTAGTAAATGTAATACACATTATACATAAACACTTGATTATGTTTCAACTGCTGTCAGCCATGGGCCAAGAATTAATTAGTACAAAAATGACAGGCATCCACTAGTGTCAAATATTTTTGCAATCATGATTCTTAATCACACATATGGTTCAATTTGGAATAAAATCTTTTAGAAATATTAAACAGAGAACTGGCCTTTCACAAAATATGTAGGAAAAATGACACCCAGAATCTTTAAATGAAAGAATGTAGTTATAATTTGCATGATATATACTGTACAACATTATTTTGCTACATTTCATAATTCTTCTTGAACATCACTGAAATCCCTACAATGCACAGAAGGTTCTCCACAGCCATTGCTTGACCTCACTTATGAACCACATTATCAGAAGAACCTTGTTGTTGGTGGGTATGCAGGACAGTTTCTTAATCAGCCTAATACAAAAATATTGAGAGCACTGGTACACACAGTCCTTTATTTATTCTGATAAAATGCAAAGGATGAACATTTTCTCATTTTATTCACTTGTCTTAAAATATAAGATATAATGAGCCAATAAATAAATAAAGTAGTAGCAATCTGCCAGGCAATTGATGCATGAGTGTGGTAAAGACAGGCTAAATCCTAAATATTAATCAAATTGATGGTAAAATCTCTACCTGGAGTAATAACCAAATTAAACACTTTTAATTTGCCAAAATACCAAAAACAAAAAGGACAAACAAAAACTCTTGATGGTTTAACCTTTTGTAATGTAAACTGTAGCATCTTTTATTAAATCTCTAATTCTCTTAAGGCAAACAGCATTAAAAGCAAAGAAGTTATCACACGCACACATCACAGTAGCAATGTAGACAACGTGATTATGAACAAAACAAGAAATATAAACTGTAAATAGAAGCAACAAAACTAATACAAACACTCAAATACTACTGAAAAGATGAGAATACAATTGCTGAATGCTTAGCAGTTCATGTGTAGGTCGGGAGGAAGCTCTATTGTCATCTCTATTATTGGCTATGAGTTCACTTTTCTACAAACAATATTTTAAATTAAGATACCTATAACTATCTAAGAAAATAATTTTAAAAAATGTACCAAAAGACGTGTTAAAACAAACAACATTTTTTAATAGAGGGTACCTAGCAATAATTAGGAATAAAAAAAAAAGATTTACAGTAATTAAATAGACAAAAAGAAATAGAGAAGTGGCAGAGAACTAGACTTGAGAAAATGAATGGAGACATAAACCTGTAACTTCATTGCCATTCATTGAAAGAATTCTGTCACACTGATAGAAAAGTTGCATTTAATAAGCCACAAATATTCCACATTCATTATTTTACATCCACTGGTCATTTTTTGTACTCCAGGAAAGCTTCTTGAAGTTTACTTAATTTCATTTTCTAATTTCTTTTCTTTCTTCACTTATACAATACACCATCCTGATGTCTAGGTTTTTGCAAAGGGAGAAATGCATGGATATGAAACTCACCTTTATGATGACTTGCTGTAGATACAGACTTTCCCCAAAGGGTTATCACAAACACAATAAGCAGAAGCGTTCCTTTAGTTGCTTTTTGTGTGTATCTCTCACTCATCCTGCAAAAAAATAAAAAAAGGTTGTATGTTTTATAGGAACAAATATCAGTGAATTGAAAACTGCAGTAAAATTCATTATATGATAACTAGCATAAGAAAGCTACTTCATTTTTTCTTGTATGATCACCAGCATTTCTTAAATAACAATATCCCTGGGAGGTCTATACAGGGTTAGCTTTAAAGCATCATAAGGCATCGTCAAAAAATAGCAATTGAAGTTATCCTGGTAAGAAAATAGCGATCACCTAATTTCAGTTATACATTTTAATTGGTATCCAGGCTAATATCTGTATTTGTTTAAGGTATATGTATTTAAGAGCACATTGTCGAGGCACAAGAGGTGGCACAGTTCCCTAGGACACAGAGAATTTGATCATCTTGCCAATTTGTAATGCGTTCATCTTTGGAGGGCTTTGTGTTTCTCACTTTCACTTCTATATTCCCAAGCCTGCTTCTGCCCAAGACAGCTTATGTGCAACTGAGGGAGGATGAGGTGTGAAATCTTAGATTGCTGTCCCTAGGGAATGTCTGCCCTTCTGAGCATATTGGCTTACCTAACCAGAACACGAAGGTTTAAATGGGGCAGATCAAAAGCACTGTAGATAAACTATGTACTATAACGCATTCAAAGCAAGCACATACTGTTCTAGTGAAATATACTTTGTGATTGAGAAGTGATGTACGTTCCAGGCTGACTATAGACCACCCATTACTATGTTTTAGTAGAAAGAATGTATAAACAGTGTGAAAATCACCTTTGTCAAGAGTTATGGGATCTATTCGATGCCTAAAAATCAAAATTGTTATACTGCTTTCTGATATTTACTTAATTCTTATAGCAATACCAGTTATAGAGAAGGTGATTTGATGAAGCTAATACAAAGAAAACTTCAAGAAAACTAAAAGGACATCAGTACTCATTATTCGACAATAGCCTACAAATGACAAGTTTAATACAAACACACCTAAACATATTTATTATATTCAATTAGAAGACTATCAGGCCAAGAGTTAAGAGTTAATGCACCTCATGTCTACCTTTTAAAAAATCTAGCATTCCATGGTCTTGACTGACCTACAGTATGCCTTTTACCAAATGGAAGGAGTGTGAACAAACAGTAGAAAGATGTGATGGTTCACATGAGAACTTAATAGTTTATGTTTGAGTCCGCAACACAAGTGGGGAAGCAACACGCACCACTCTCTAGCCACTTCTTGTCTTCAGCAGAGTTACAGCTGTACGAAAAGGTCAATAATTTGTGTTTGTCTTCAAACCTCTATAACCATCCCAGAAAGAATACACTCTGCTGAGCCTTCTAAAACCGATAATGGACGTGTTGACGTCTCATATTAGAATGTTGCACCACTACTAGCATTTCCATTAATTGTACATCCTGGCCAGTAACCTACTGATGGCATGTAAAATCTCTGTCCAATAATTCTTATGCAGCACTATTAACAGAATGCTCCATAATAAGGTCCTTAAGAAATTCAGAACAATCTAATTTTATTTCTTATATAGTATAAAGAGTGACTTAAAGCAGAAGCTGATTTTGAAACAGGCCTTGGTACATCTGCTATTGTTTATTATACAATATACTGTATATCTTTCATGAGTCAGCCTTCTCATCAAATATAACAAAGCCCAGAAGCTAAATAATGTACAGTAGATTGCTTGTTGCTTTTAAAACATTTAGTATTTTTCTTTAAATACACTTAAATATCATCTTGTAATGAAGTGTAATAATTTAATGGCATGATTATGTTTTTTGTTGAACAGATGTCCAGACTAACCTCATAATGGGAAACATGTGAAGAAATTATCCTCCTAGTTTTGATTTTTCTTTGAGTCATGTCATACTTTTTTATAACTTTATTTTTCTACAAGTGAAATAAACTAACTTTTCGTTCCTTTACAAGTAGTAGTAGTAGTAGTAGTAGTATTGTCACGTGTATAGAGTACAGGGTCATTTTTACTTTCAAATCTGACCAGCATGCAACATGGTGCCACTCTTTGATGCCATGATAAACAAGAATTGTATTAAAACACAGAACTCCATTCTATTTAATAGAAATTTTAAGGATAATGTCTGAAGCACAAATGCACAATAATGAGTATGTTTTTGTCCAGATACACTGGTTTTCATGTTGCCACTATTGTTTTACATATAAATTATTACTTTAACACATATGACCTACTGTATATTGATTTGTATGCATATTGAAGGTTTCTGTTGCTTGCAAGCTTTCATTCTGTATGTTTAATTTCATATCACATTTTATGCTCCTAATTATAGAGATGTTTGATTTTACTATTAGTTGTCTCAATGCAGCATACAGTTAACAGTAATATTGTCATTGATTTCATGATAATCTTTTTAAAATACATAAACAAGCCCCCAATGCCTTAGGTGATCATGTTGCAAATTTCAAGCCGTTATAACAGCAGGCATGACCTTCATAAATGGGGGCTCACTGCTTTTTTGTTCTTATGCTCCCCTCTTTGGAATTGCCAATTATTTTTGAATGTCACTTCAGCACTGCAGTTCGCTTCTGATCACAGTGTCAACTAGTCATTACATCGCTTCCAAAAAAAACCCTGGCAGCAGTTTTGCCTTGCATACACTGTGTGTTTGTGTGTGTGTGTGTGCTCTGGTGAAGTTTAGCTCTTCTGTTTTCTGTATGGATTTACTATAAATTTTTGAGCAAAGTCAAGTTCAACCATGCACTTGACCTAACAAATCCTTTTTCCTATCCTGGTAGAGACTGGTCCAATAAAATGAGCTGCAGCCACCATTTCAACCTGTCACTTCCCAATCATATGACATTCTAGCAAGTGCATAATACGGTGCACATTAAATATGTCACTGGGGGACTTGCTTCCTTGCTTCTTATAAAGTCACTTGCAACAGAGCTCATAATTCAATGTAACTCAAGATATTAATCCACAGAAGGTCTGGCAAGGAATTTTTTCCCCACTGACTTTTTCAGTAAAACAGCATGAAGTGAGATCACATTGATAAATTACTTGACACTTGCCTTCTTCATTGTATGTAGAAGTACGGTGACCCCTTTTTAATAAAACAGCTGCTAATTTCAGAAGTGATCTGCTCTGAGAATTAGACAGCAATTCTTTACCTGTTTCTATCTGCATTGCAGAATAACCTTGGTTTATGACAAAGACACTGTGGGGCAGATTGATCAAAGGGTGCAGCAAATGTGTGCCACGTTTGTCTGTTCACAGCACTTTTTGTATTTATCAGGGGATTCGAAAGCCTGTGTGATGATATTGTATTTAAACCACCCTTGACTTACACACAGAAATCATGCTTTTATGGAAATGTAACATTTAAATACACAGTCATTGTCACTTGCATATCAATAGTGTCCGAAAACCATCATGGTAATCCAAAATACATGTTAAATTAATTACTAGAAAAATATTTATTTATTAATTTTTTGATTATAGGGCCCCGTGACCCTGTGTTCGGATTCAGCGGGTTGGAAAATGGATGGATGGATGATTATAGGGTTGTTCACTCTGAATGTGATATCAGATGCATTATAGTGGCCACTCATGTGCATGCCTTCACCCAAACAAATCTGTTTATATGTTTAATAAGAGGCTTAGAAAAATCTTTACAGCGTCATCCACAAATGTAAAAACAAACTCTGACCGGCTTTCTTTATTATAGCAAGGAACTTTAGTCATTGTGTTTTAGAAACCTATGTTATCAAAATATTTTAAGTGCATCACCATTAAATCATCTTATGATTGTACCATAGTTAGCATCACTGCCTGACAAATACATGAGCACTGGTTTGAATCCCAACCCAGGCACCTTGTCTATGGAGTTCTCCCAATGTCTATCTGGGTTCTCCCCCATCTCAAAGACGTATATGTTAGGCTGTTGTGCCATCAAAACCATTTGACAAGGCTCACATAGATTGATTTTTTATAAATTGTCAGGTTTTAAGCAAAAGACTCAGATTTACCCATAATCATTAAACGAAACAGTTTAAAAGTTTAACAAATAGTAATCGCTACCAAATATAAAGTCATAATCAGTATTCTTTAAAAGAAGAAGTAAGTCTCCTGCTAGATCTTTCCCTTATTCCCTTACACTGTAACTGTGTTTCCCATTTTATATAATATATTTGTAATGATGCCATGTGTTACTCGGCATTTACAACGCATAACCAACAATCACATTCTCTTGGTGACCAGACACACAAAATGGTAGCTGTCAAAAAAAGCAAGAACCTCCCTTAGCAACAAATGCGCAAAATGGTAGTGCCCGTGAAGAAATAACCATACAAAATGCTGCTGACAATGACGTCAGCATCATAATAGTAAGATTTAAAGCAAATTCTAAAAGAAAAAATGAAAAAATTACTTAAGTATCCTTACGTGTTCCAAAGGATTCTAGGCTCATGTCACCTTGAACTGGATTAATGGATTTGAAAAGGAATGGATGAACGGACTTCTTCATGGTAGGTGTTTTTGCTGTTAGTTAAGTCTGATTACTGTTTATTCAGTTGATGATTAATAAAAAACTGAAGAGTGCCCCTGGCAACAATAAAACTATGCAAATATAAGTGGATTACGTCAGTCATACCACACAGCAGCAGTGCTTAGATATACATTTCTTTTCAAACTGAGTATACAAAAATCAAGATACTACTTCAAAACACCTTGCAACAGGCTGAAGACAATATAATGTAAAACTGAAAACACAATATGAGAGCACATATTCTCAAACCATTATCTGGGCCTGCAAACTGTCACCATCTCGAAGGCGATGTCAATGAAATCACAAACACTGATATCTCACATCCAGAGAAACCAAAAAATGTTCAAACATTGTGAAACTCAAGACACAGAACCTTTCTTCATGGCTCGTAATGAAGCAGAGTTTTTCTTTTACATTACTGTTCAGTGAGCAAGATGTGTGCAGGATATATACCAATGTAAATATTTACAAAGCAGCTGAAGTGGACAAATATTTCATTCCAAATTCTCAAAACATTGTGCAGCTCAGCTAAACCTTCTTACAGACAGTTTCCATTTTCATCTCTTAATGTCAAAAAGAAACCCATCGTGAAATCCACCAAGGTGCAGTTGCCTAAAGAAACTAAAAGTGAATATACTGATGTTGTGTGGCCCAGTGGTATTTTCTTCTATGGATATGAAACAATTATAGTTAACAATTACTGTATATTAATTAACACTTGTAATGGCTAATACTGACAGCTTAATTAAGTGTTCCCAAGTCCCTCTTCAGTCTGCGTATCAAAGTAAGAAGTCTAAAGTTGATAGAATTTTTCTCTGGCTCTACATGCATTGTCCTTGAGCACCTCGACAGGTGAGACACCAACATTAGGATTTCATTTATTGTTTATAACGCAGCCTTCAGCACAAATTACCCTCTGAAGCCGGTCTTGTTTGGATCTATCATAAATCTATTTAAAACTGGATGCTCAACTTTTCAAAAGGCAACCCATAGGACTAAGGAAAGCCAAAAATAGAAGGCAGAACATCAGATTTGCTGATGGCAACATCATAGTTGGGCTTATCAACAGCAATGTCCAGAATGCATATTTGAAAATAACAGCAGCTCTGTCAGCTGCTTCCAGTTTCCTCAGGTTACAGATATTAAATGAGTTAATTTGGATTCACAGTACAGTACCAAAGCACTTTCACTTCCTGGGGTGTAGAAAAGACATTGAATGAATAGTAAGATAATTTTGAACTATTATTACTATAACCCAGAAAGTGTTACGAACTACAATAACATACATGAAAAATAGAGAATGGCCATCTATTGGATCGTAAGATCTTCTCAAACAAATGCTGAGCTCTAATGTTTGTAAAGCATCAGTGGTGAACAAATGTTCCAAATATAGTTGAGATTTAACCTAGATCATCCTAAATTATTTTAAGTACTTTGAGCAAAAATGCTCTCGCCTGTATAGTCAGGAAGACAGTAAAGTAGCATCAGAGACCATGACAGTGGCCTCAAAAACCATTTGGGCTAAAAAGCAGAGGGCACCTTGTAAGCAATTTTCTTTACAAATGACACTTTTTCTGTGGCACATTAACATTGTTTTGCTTATTCACACTTCTGAGCAGTCTATTCATATTTGTTTTGAATTATTTCAAATGTGAATAGAAAAATTCAACATACTGGTTACATACTGCTGGTGTACTGGTAGTGCTGCTTCCTGCACAGTTGTTAAGTGACACTTTTTCTGTGGCACATTAACATTGTTTTGCTTATTCACACTTCTGAGCACTCTATTCATATTTGTTTTTGAATTATTTCAAACGTGAATAGAAAATTCAACATACTGGTTACATACTGCTGGTGTACTGGTAGTGCTGCTTCTGCACAGTTGTACAGGCCTGCTCTGGCTGTCTGTAGGTCATTTGCACATCCTCCCTTTATATTCTTCTTTCCCCCAGTTACTTTGGTTTTCTTTCCATATCACAAAGATGTGCGTGTTAGGTCACCTATGAAATTCATGTTAGTCTTGTATGTGTAAAGATAAGTGGTGTGGATAACTGTGCCCTGTGCTATGCCAGCTTATGCCAACTTTCCTAGCTGACAAAAAACTTAGACATAGATTTGAAAGTCATAAAATAAAAATTATAGCATATATTGTAAAGAATATATCAATTAAAATAGGTGTGATTTGTTTTTTTGTTTTACTTACAGAATTAAAATAACATACATTTAAAGTATTGTGTTTTAAACACATAATGAAAATTATATGAAAGCTGCAATTACATAAGTTTGAAATATTTGACCGGCAATATTTTAAAATTATGGAATTGAATACACGTTTTTACAATATTTAAGTCATTATGGATATTCTATGGTTCACCCAGAATACAGGCACTATGTGCAAAATATTATACTTATATGACAACTAATGATTGTTTACACTTTAATAAAAATGTGGTGCAATATTGATTGTGTAAAAATATACAAAATATATTTTAACAAGAAACCTAGACTGGGAAAACAAAATCTTTTCTACATCTCAATAAAACTTTTATATTGAATCACAAACTTGCCAAATGTTTCAAAAACCAATCCAAGGGAAAAAAAATAGATAAACTTGAAATTTGCTTGCAAATGCATTTGTGGGCTATGCAGTTTGAGATAATGTGAATCATTAGTATAGAAATGTAATGTAGAACAGTTACATGCAAAGAAAAATACATTTAAACAATCATTTTCTATGTTTCATTAATATGCAAATGAAAATGTATTTTCTGTACTTATTAACAATGAAACTACATTTTTCCATAAATATTTCATAAAGCCTTGTCAATTTAATGAATTCTGACAACAAGTTTCAAGAAAATAATTACAGTGTATGTTTATAAAGATTTTGCATAGGAGTACTTTCTCTCACTCTTAGATGATATACTGTGTGCATTGGTCTAACAGATGTTTTATTAATGTTGTATTATTTCTTATTTGTTTAACTTTTCTTAATCGGCCATGAACATTTGCAAGTACTTTATAGCACACCACATAGATCTTCAGTTATTAAAACATTAGTAATTTAGAAATATTGTGTTAGGTGATGATTGCATACCTCAGCCTAATAACTGATACAGTGATTTGCCATTTGTTTGTATGGACTATGCATTATGTGTTGTTAAAGCCTACTGTGGCAGACTACAAAGTTCTGCAGCTACAACAAATGAATTATTTGGGCTGGCTTTTGTGTTACAAGTGATTCTGTATCCATTATTGTAGCAATTATTATTAAATGGCTTTAGTTAAACCCATTGTACTAGGGTGTTGTACCGTGTTAGCCATTATGAATGTAGAGAAAAGCCAAGCAAAATGACACCTTTTATTGGCTAACTAAAAAGATACAATATGCAAGCTTTCGAGGCAACTCAGGCGCCTTCTTCAGGCAAGATGTAAGGGCAAGGTGGTAAACCACACACGTTTTTTTTTATCTGTAGACCTCCATTTGTAGCTAAATTCCTTTCCCATAAAAGTTCCTCTAATGTGGACAGTTTACAGCTGTTTGAAGACTTTCGTAACACTGAAAATGTCCTGATTAAAATGATATTTTAACTATCCATCACCACTTTGAACAGTAATTGTTAAATTCGTAAACACATTATGTTTTAGCTTCTCTTGCAAGAGCATTCCAAGCCTTGAATCATGTTTACATCTATAATCCACTTCTATTTGTCTTCCAGACAGTGGTGTCTCTTGACAGCCACACAACAGTGCTAGTCTCTCTTACCCTAGATGTTTGGGCCACTCTTATTAATTATTGACATTATTCCATTGGGTTAGATCACTTAGACATATGCCAAACCCAGCCACATTGGATGCACAAACCAGTGTGTTTCTTTGTGCCGGTCCCAAACTGGATAAATGGGGAGGGTTACGTCAGGAAGGGCACCTGGTGTAAAATTTTGCCAAATCAATATGCAGACAACAATACAAATTTCCATACTGGATTGGTCGAGCCCTGGGTTAACAACGACCGCCACTAGTACTGTTAGCCAACAGGGTGCTGGCGGAAATTGTGCTACTGTTGGCCAAAGAAGAAGAAGAAGGAGAAGAAGAGGGGGAGGACGTGTCTGGAGGCAGGAGGAGAGGAGGACGGTAAAGAGAGTGGAACTGAGGGTAGGAACTTTGAAAGTTGGCAGTATGACTAGAAGGGGAGAGAGTTAGCAAATATGATGAAGAGAACGAAGGTTGATATAGTGTGTGTGCAAGAGACTAAATGGAAGGGGAGTAAGGGCCAGGTGGATTGGAGGTGGATTCAAATTTTTCAATTGTTCTATCATGGTGTGGCTGGGAGGAGAAATGGGGTAGGAGTTATTCTGAAGGAACAGTATGTCAAGAGTGTTTTGGAGGTGAAAAGAGTGTCAGGCAGAGTAATGATTATGAAGCTGGAAATTGGAGGTGTGATGATGAATGTTAGTGAGTTGGATGAAGTGATGAACCGTGTATCCAAGGGACAGAAAGTGGTGATTGGAGTGGGATTTCAATGGGCATGTTGGTGAAGGGAACAGTGGAGACGAGGAGGTGATGGGTAGGTATGGTGTCAAGGAGAGGAATGAAGAAGGTCAGAGGATGGTGGATTTTGCCAAAAGGATGGACATGGCTGTGGACAATATGTATTTTAAGAAGAGGGAGGAACATAGGGTTACATACAAGAGTGGAGGAAGATGCACACAGGTAGATTACATCTATGCAGAAGAGTTGATCTGAAGGAGATTGAAGACTGCAAAGTGGTGGCATGGGGAAAGTGTAGTTAAGCAGCAAAGGATGGTGGTCTGTAGGATGATGTTGGAGATAAAGAAGAGGAAGAGAGTGAGAGGATCAAGGATCAAATGGTGGTAGTTGAAAAAGAAAGACTGCAAGGTTGAGTTTAGGAAGGAGGTGAGACAGGCCCTGGGTGGCAGTGAAGAATTACCAGACAGCTGGGAAACTACAGAAGATGTAGTAAGGATGACAGCAAGAATGGTGCTTGGCGTGACATCTGGAAAGAGGAAGGAGGAAAGGAAACTAGTGGTGGAATGAGGAAACACAGGAGAGTATATACAAAGGAAGAGGATGGCAAAGAAGAAGTGGGACAGTCAGAGAGATGCAGAAAGCAGACAAGAGTACAAGGAGATAAGGCGCAAGGTGAAGAGAGAGGTGGCGAAGGCTAAAGAAAAGGCGTATGATGAGTTGTATGAGAGGTTGGACACTAAGGAGGGAGGAAAAGACCTGTACTGATTGGCTAGACAGAGGGAGCCGAGCTGACAAAGATGTGCAGCAGGTTAGGGTGATAAAGGATAAAGATGGAAATGTACTCACAAGCGAGGAGAGTGTGTTGAGCAGATGGAAAGAATATTTTGAGAGGCTGAAGAATGAAGAGAACGAGAGAGAGAAGAGGGTTGGATGATGTGGAGATAGTGAATCAGGAAATGCAATGGATTAGCAAGGAGGAAGTAAGGCCAGCTATGAAGAGGATGAAAAATGGAAAGGGCCGTTGGTCCAGATGACATACCTATGGAAGCATGGAGGTGTTTAAGAGAGATGGCAATGAGTTTTTACCCAGATTGTTTAATGGAATCTTGGAGGAAGTGAGAGGATGCCTGAGGAGTGGAGAAGAAGTGTACTGGTGCCGATATTAAGAATAAGGGTTAGGTGCAGGACTGCAGTAACTACAGGGGAATAAAATTGATGAGCCACAGCATGAAGTTATGGGAAAGAGTAGTGGAAGCTAGGTTAAGAAGTGAGGTGATGATTAGTGAGTAGCAGTAAAGTTTCATGCCAAGAAAGAGCACCACAGATGCAATGTTTGCTCTGAGGATGTTGATGGAGAAGTTCAGAGAAGGCCAGAAGGAGTTGCATTGCATCTTTGTGGACATGGAGAAAGCATATGACAGGGTGCCTTCGAGAGGAGCTCTGGTATTGTATGAGGAAATCGGGAGTGGCAGAGAAGTACATAAGAGTTGTACAGGATATGTACGAGGGGAAGTGTGACTGTGGTAGGTCTGCAGTAGGAGGCAACGGATGCATTCAACGTGAAGGTGGGATTACATCAGGGATCGGCTCTGAGCCCTTTCTTATATGCAATGGTTATGAACAGGTTAACAGATGAGATTAGACAGGAGTCCCCGTGGAATATGATATTTGCTGATGACATTGTGATCTGTAGCGAGAGAAGGATGCAGGTTGAGGAGACCCTGGAGAGGTGGAGATATGCTCTAGAGAGGAGAGGAATGAGGTCAGTAGGAACAAGACAGAATACATGTGTGTAAATGACAGGGAGGTCAGTGGAATGGTGAGAATGCAGGGAGTAGAGTTGGCGAAGGTGGATGAGTTTAAATACTTGGGATCAACAGTACAGAGTAAATGGGGATTGTGGAAGAGAGGTGACAAAGAGAGTGCAGGCAGGGTGGAATGGGTGAAGAAGAGTGTCAGGAGTAATTTGTGACAGACGGGTATCAGCAAGGGAGAAAGGGAAGGATGGTAGTGAGACCAGCTATGTTATATGGGATGGGGATGGTGGCCCTGACCAGAAAGCAGGAGGGCTGAGCTAGAGGTAGCAGAGTTAAAGATTTGCATTGGGTGTGATGAGGATGGATAGGATTATAAATGAGTACATTAGAGGTGTCAGCTCAGGTTTGACGGTTGGGGGACAAAGTCAGAGAGGCGAGATTGCGTTGGTGAGGACATGTGCAGAGGAGAGATGGTGGGCATATTGGGAGAAGGATGCTAAGGATAGAGCTGCCAGGAAGAGGAAAAGTGGAAGGCCTAAGCGAAGCTTTATGAATGTGGTGAGAGAGGACATGCAGGTGATGGGTGTAACAGAAGAAGATGCAGAGGACAGAAAGATATGGAAGAAGATGATCCGCTGTGGCAACCCTAAGGGGAGCAGGCCGAACGAAGAAGTTGGAGAAATTTCAGGATTCTGTTCCTCACCCAGCCGAAATTATTGCTCGACTCACCAGGAGCATTGAACAGGCTACTGGCAACATACTATTTTACTTAATTCTTAAACCTGTTAAGAAAAAGAATATGCAGTCATTAGCTTTATATATTAATGTTAGAATTTTTGCCAAAGAGTGCTGCAATTTCCATTTTTACTCTTGTGTATATTGTTACTTTCTAGATATCTTGGACCAGGGGTGTGTTCCCCAAAAGCATCATAAAACTTAGAACATTAGAAATTCCATCTTACAATTAATCATTAATTTAACTTTAGAAGTTTTTAAATCCTTTGTAACCTAGGTGTTCCCTGACCCATGCGTTAATTGTTTCTGGCTACCTATTGTGCAAATTGTTGGGACAGAAACAGAATACATTAAGTTCATTTCATGACTTAGAATACTAAAATTATTATTATTTGTTAATTATTTTCCTTAATTTTTTCCAAAAGTTGAATCTAAAGGGATGAGGCCTCTAATCACTGCAAATCTCACAGGTGCCTGACAATGATAAAAGAGTCTAGTTTCTTCCAATGGCATTAAAAAACCAAGCCTATCCTCTGCAATTGTTCATTTATTAAGTAAATACCTGCACACCTTGGACTTTTTTCCTCATATTTCATATGCATCATATTTTATCTTTTTGTATTATTTGATATCCTTGTATGTTGTATCAATACTACTATGACATACTCCTAGTACACGTTAGTGTACCTGGCCAATAACGTGAATTCTGATTCTAATTCTGATTTAGTTTCTTTGTTAGCACAGAAGACTGTGTCTTTTTCTGAATTAATGTTTGAGTTTCTTTGTATAGTTAATTTATTCAGAGACTGAGGTCTATTTCTTCTTTGCATTGAGAACACTGATACTTTCAGTTAGAGTTCTTTATTATTTTCTTCACTTCCTGTTTACTTGTTATTTGCTTTTTGAATAACTAATCAAAAATATTTTGTTTTAAAGTATTGTTCTGTTTGTTAGTAATGGCTGATAAACTGAATCATTTATTTGAAGCTTTTGGGATTATTACAGTGGTAATTAATCTGTTTGTGGTTTGAGATTTAATAACATTAGTGTAATTAGTTGTTTCAAAGAATCAAACAAAGCATTTGCCAAAAATGCAACTTGGTCTAGGAAATAGACTTTTAATAATATAACTCCACTCAAAACATACATGAGTAAAACTAAAAAGCGATTCACATTTGTTTTATAACACGTCATGTTCTGCATCTATTTTACACCATTTTTTTACTGTCTTGTACTATTTTTACCATTTAAATACTTTCAATTTAATTTGTGGGTGATTTTCCCTTGCTTCCAGTGACCCAGGATAGCTGCTAGGTTATAACATCACAGGAGTATGGTAAAGTGGTCTTGTTGGCTATTTTGGGGACCTAAATGAGCAGACATAGTGGTTTTCTTTTTTTTTGAAGAAGAAGAATATGGATCTCAATGCCCCAGTGCTATGACACTGTCCTGTAAACATGATGCCGTCCTTCGGATGAAACATAAAGCCAAGGTCCTGACTTTCTGTGGTCAATAAAGATACCTGAGCATCTTTTAAAATGAGTAGGTTCTTCCTGATCTTCTGGATAAATGCAGATCACGATGCCTCATCTATTTTGTCTCCCTAATTATCCCCCGTCTAAGGCTAATAATGTGTGGTGAGCGCACTTGTGCAATAATGACTGTCATCGCAGCATCCAGATGGGTGCTACATGTTGGTGGTGGTTCTCTTCTGTCTAGGTATAGTGTTTTAAGCAATGAGAAAGGCACTGCATAAATGTAATTAATTATTAATTAATTAAGTGAGTTAGGGGCTAAAGCAAGCTCCTGTTGAGGTCCAGGTAGTCATGCTGTAAATTTCCAATTTTCAAGCTAGCAATAGAGAATGATAAGGGCTTTGCATCACGTAACTATGCTCCATTTCCTTAGTCTTTGATAGTGATGCAACGGCATGCTTATAAATATATGTATATCTGAACTTCAGTGTATGGTGAACTTCATCTATTGTCTGATAAATGTTACATTAAAGTCATTGTTATTTCCACAAGGTTTCATTTAATGAGAGCTTAGAAGCAGAAGTAATAAGGACATCTGTTAAGCTTATTTGGGTTTTCCTATCATTTACAACAAAGTTCTACATTTTAATACATTCTTATTTATCATGACGCCAAAGAGTGACAATTTGTTGCATATTGGTCCAATGCACAAGTAAGAATTTCACTGTACTGTGGAGATACTACTATTGCAATATTTTTTTATTTTATATTCTAGCTGATCCTGACAAATAGCACTTACTATCTTAAGTTAAAATGCTAAAAATTGAGGCTAGATTGAAAATATGAAAAGTATAAGAAAACTACTAAAAATATTGATAAATATACAGTATGAACAAAATCTGAGTTTATAGAAAAATAGCTGACCTGAAAAATCAGAAACTGGAACTTTCTGCTGTAATTGCTTGTAATATTAGTAGCAATGAGTTAATGTATTTCTTTAAAACTGAAGACTGAGCAAGTCAGCTTCTAGATTTAGTACTATTACAGTAAATCATAACAATGTCATATCTGCAGAAATATCTTAAAAATCCAGCTTTAATGAGAAATGCTTATTTTTTTACTCTGTCATAATACTGAAAATAGACAACAAATGTTATAAAATTATGTTCTAATACCTTTTAGAAACAGGAAGTATTTTAAGATTTTATATTTTGACCATACTATTTTGTTACTAAGATATAATAGTTAAAATGTATCTTCGGGCACCCTTTTTAGACTGTTTATCTTTTTCTGTTTTCTGCTAAATTGTTTTTGTAATATGTATAGAAGATGAAACAATACCCTCCTATTCCTGACTGCAGGGAAATTAGATTAGATTAGATTAGATTAGATTAGATAAACTTTATTAATCCCATGATAATTATATAAGAGTAGCCATGTGCGGCCCAACTACGTTGCGCGTGTTTAAAGTTGTCTAAGAAGGGCTCCTTGTTTAAAACGCAGCTGCCAGTCGTGAACTGGGCCCTTCGTCCAGTATACTTGGGCAAATACCAAGACAATATTGGCAGCTTGTAATTAGGAATAGATGGTCTATTAGTTTGACCCCAATCTATATGAAATGTAGGTGTCATTTAGGGGGTCCTTTTGCTCTCTTTTCTTTACATGTGTATGTTATCTTCACGTTTGATTTCTTCCACTGGGGAAATGTTTGTTAAATTAATAGGGCTTCTTCATGATTCATTATATAATTTTATGGCCAAGAGAGAAACTGGCTTGCCCCACAGTACAAAATTATTAAGAGCAAAGACTAAGAATTGACAAAAAGAGTCCAGCTGCAGACAGCCACTGTCAGGCCACATCCACCATGAAGCTAGAAATCCACCAAGTGTCCATCACAAAATATTGTTAGACTGGGTGTGTAGTTTACATCAGGGATGTTAAATGAGACTATAAGTGCATTTTATTTTGATTTAACTCTGATTTAATTATTTTGAGGTTAAATCTGATTTATTTGAACTTTTTATTTTAATCAGTGTATAATAATACTCCTAATGGTTGTGGTTCATTTCACCATATTTGTGCATGTCGTCATGTTTAGCTTTGTTCTTTTAAACAACAAACTCAATTGGTACCCTATGCTGTGGTTGTTATTGATTTGGTCATCGAGCTCAACAGAAAGCATTCTAATGTTTCTGATATTGAAATGTTCAGTCCGATGGTGTGGTTTATTTGATCTTTAGCTAATTAGCATTGGATACAATAAATCATTACATTATTTGTAGAGTGACATGATGATGCACACAACCTGATTTCTGTTAAAAAAAAACAACGTTGCTTCCATCATCACAGTGGACTTCTGATCTGATACTTATTTGCCTTTAGGGTGCATACAAAAGAATCATCAGAAAACAAAGCCAAGCTCAAGAAGCCAAAGACTTGTTTGAAGACAGCAACAAAACTAGATACAAAGTTCAAAAAGCCCACAGTCCAATAAATAAAGTGCCAAATGAGTTACAATTGTGACAATAATTTATCTCCTGCAGCTACAATAAATTAATTAAGATTTCTTTTTCTTTATTTTTTTAATCAATTTATATGTCAGGTGATGCTCATCATCTTTTTAGCAAGTAGCAACCATGAAACAATATAACAGTGACAAAAAAATGACAGTGACTTAAAACAAAAACAAATAAATAGCATTGCTAATAATTACACTTAATCCAGCTGTAAATTATAATTTGAGGGAGGTTAGCAGCACTTATATAACATGTTGCCGCACCCACCACACAATGAATCACCTCAGGATCCCCAGATTAAGACCTGAGTGCAGCTGTGCAGCGGGTGACACCTCAGCACCACACTAGTTTAAATGGATCACTGTGAGTTTTTTTTTACAGTGGCTGAAGTGTCAATAAATGCCACCCAACCCCGAAGTTTTCCCCTGCAAGTTGGAGGACCTATTTGCAGGGCTGGATGCAAGTTAACATCATACCCAATATGAAGCAATTCAAGGTTAAGGGCTTCCTCATCAGGCCTAATGGAGTGGACATCACTTCTGGCATTTAGGGGATTCGAACTGGAAATCTTCCCGATTGCCAGCTCCAAATCTGTAGCCTCAGAGCCCACCACTAGAAGAAGAAAAAAAAGTGATAACATAATAAATTGAATAAAATCAACAATTGTGTGAATAAAAGGACATCTGATGATATGAAGCTGAATTGAGTAATATTTCATTATCACAATGTTAAGATAATTCAATAGCAATCTAGAATAACTTAAACATATTTCAGCAAGGATCACAGCTAGAATTGTAATGCGAGCTAACTGGCCATATACCTCCAGTTCATCTATACTAATAAAAGGCAAAGCCCTCACTGACTCACTTACTCACTCACTCACCTCACTGACTGACTGACTGACTGACTCACTCATCACTAATTCTCCAACTTCCATGTAGGTGGAAGGCCTGAAATTTGGCAGGCTCATTCCCTTACAGCTTACTTACAAAAGTTAGGCAGGTTTCATTTTGAAATTTCCTATGCGTAATGGTCATAAACTGGAACCTCTTTTTTGTCCATATACTGTAATAGAGTGCACCTCGAATGGCCGTGGGAGGCGGACTTGCGTATCGCGTCATCACCGCCACCCCACGTAAATCACGTGAAACTGACTGTGAACAAAGTACGTACAAAAACAAGGAAGAGCCCCAAAGAGCGCTGAAGAAAACATTCATTACACAATTGAGAAGGCAGCGAAACAATAAGAAGCGAGTGAGTGACGCATACAAGTATATTCATAAGTGCAGCTACTACGGAAACAAAGCACGGTGTAAACGGTAAGTTTAAATTAAGTATATAGAAATGCTCCCGCTACGTTTGCAACACCATATTTGCGACATACAAGTTTAATGAGAAGACACGAGGTATAAAAGAGACTTTGGTTCACTTTGTAACGGAGTTAAAATTGCTGTAGCGAGAAACTTTAAGTGCCGGTCTTAGCTAACATCTAAATAAGCCGTGGACATCGCAACATTACACAAGAGAGCGGCTCACGTGAAACTGACTGAACTTTGAGGCAAGATTGCTTTTCTCCTGTACAACTATATGTTACATTCTCAACAGTAAGCTTGCACGGCTTGGTCATATTTACAACCGAGGCTGAACTGACAACGTGGTATACAAACAAACTATAACAATCGTAATAAACAAACAAAAAACAGCGGAGAACGCCGTGGATTAAATAAAAAGCTGCTTCCTTGGCGAAGCAAGGAAAAAGGAAGACCTTATATGGCGTTCATTTAATAAACAGCGGAGAGGCTGTGTAAAGGGCAGCTTCACAAAAAAAACAGATCCTTAACAATTGTTATTCGGGATAATTTTCCCTCAATTTAAAAAGGTTTATCTTTCTTCTTATAAAAATGTAAAAGCAGTACTTCGCCGGTGCGAAGCGCGGGGATTTGAGCGACCTGACGCATACGAGACATATTCATGAGTGCAGGTACTTACGGAACACAAAGCACCGTGTAAACCTAAGTTTAAATTAAGGTTTCATAGACCCTACAAAAGGTTGCCATTGATTTGAGGCAAGATTGGCTTTTCTCCTGTACAACTATACGTTGCATTCTTAACAGTAAGCTTGCACGGCTTGGTCATATTACAACCAGAGTGCTGAAACTGACAACGTGGTATACAAACAGAACTATAACAATCGTAAAAAAAAAGAAAAAAAAAAACAGCGGAGAACCCGTGGATTAAATAAAAAGGCTGCTTCCCCTTGGCAAAAGCAAGGAAAAAGAAGACCCTTATATGGCGTTCGTTTATAAAACAGCGGAAGAAGCTGTGTAAAGGCTTGCTTCACAAAAAAACAGCACAGCGCCTTATATGAGCAGGCAGTCAGCTACAAGAAGGGAATCAATAAATAACTATAATCGTAATAAACAAAACAAAAAATAGTGGAGAATCTGCGGACTACATAAAGGAAATGGGTACCTGAACAGAACAGTGAGTCTCAAATAGCTACAACAATAACTATAACAATCGTAATAAATGAACAATAAAAGAATACAGAAACCGCTAAGCTAGGAGAAAGGACGGCCTTATATGGCGTTCGTTTATAAAACAGCGGAGAGGGCTGTGTAAAGGCAGCTTCACAAAAAAAAACAGATCCTTAACAAATTGTTATTGGTATATTTTCCCTCAATTTAAAAAGGTTTTCTTTTCTTCTTAATAAAATTTAAAGCAGTACTTTCGCCATCAAATTGGCCCCTAGTGTGTGCTTGGTGTGTGGAGTGTGTTTGTGTGTGTCCTGCGGTGGGGTTGGCCACCCCTGCACATGATTGGTTCCCTGCCTCGTGCCCTACTGTTGGCTGGGATTGGCTCCAGCAGACCCCCGTGACCCTTTGTTCGGATTCAGCGGGTTGGAAAATGGATGGATGGATGTATGTATATCTATACTATTAAAGTCACTGACATCACTCACTCACTCACTCATCACTAATTCTCCAACTTCCCGTGTAGGTGGAAGGCTGAAATTTGGCAGGCTCATTCCTTACAGCTTACTTACAAAAGTTAGGCAGGTTTCATTTCGAAATTGTACATGTAATGGTCAGTAACTCGGAACCTCTTTTTTGTCCAGTAACTGTAATGGAGTGCAGCTTGATGGCCGTGGGAGGCGGAGTCGCGTATCGCGTCATCACGCCTCCTACGTAATCACGTGAACTGAAAACAAGGAACAGCCACAAAGAGCGTGAAGAAAACATTCATTACACAATTGAGAAGGTAGCGAAACAATAAGAAGCGAGTGACGTGACGCATATGTAAACCGTAAGTTTAAATTAAGGTTATAGAAACGCTCCCCATGCCGTTTACATACCATATTCGCGAGATACAAGTTTAATGAGGAGACACGAGGTATAAATGAGCACTTTGGATCACTTTGAAACAGAGTTAAAATTGCTGTAGCGAGAAACTTTTAAGTGGCCGGGTCTTAGCTACATAAATAAGCCGGTGGACATCGCAACATCACACAAGAGAGCGGAATACTGAAGCCGACTGACGCATACAGGCCATAAATTAAGTTCATAGACTTACAAAAGATTGCCTTTTTTCTCCTGTACAACTATACGTTGCATTCTCAACAGTAAGCTTCCACGCTTTGGTCATATTCCAACCAGAGTACTCAACTGACACAACATGGTATACCAAAGACAACTATAACAATCGTAAATAAACGAACAATGAAACAACGGAGAAACCCCGTGCATTAAATAAAAAGGCTGCTTCCATTGCAAAGCAAGAAAAAGGATGGCCTTATATGGCGTTCGTTTATAAAAAACAATCGTAATAGACGAGCAATAAACCACTACAGAACCGCGAAGCAAGCAGAAAGCCACGGACTGTATATGGCGTTCGTTTATAAAACAGCGGAGTAAGCTGTGTAAAGACACCTTCCACAAAAAAACAGATCCTTAACAAATTGTTATTGTATATTTTCCTCCTCTTTTAAAAAAGTTTTCTCTTTTCTTCTTAATAAAAATTTAAAAGCAGTACTTCGCCGCTGCAAATCGCGGGGTTTTTGAAAAAAAAAAAAAAAAAAAAATAAAAAATAAATATATATATATAATCATATATATATATATATATATGTAGATATGTATGTATATATATATTTATATATATATATATAATGTGAATGTTATTTATGTATATAGTGTATGTCCTATATATATATATATATATATGTAGATATGTATATATATATGTGTATATATATGTAGATATGTATATATATAATATATATATATGTAGATATGTTAAATATGTATATGTATATATATGTGTCTGTATGTGTATATATATATATATGTGTGTATGTATGTATGTATGTGGTGTATATATATATATATATGTATGTGTATGTATGTATGTGTATATGTATATATGTATATGTGTGTGTGTATGTATGTGTGTATCATGTATGTGTATATATATGTTGATATGTGTTATAGATATATGTATATATATGTGGATGTATATATGTATATATATGTATATGTTGATATGTGTATATGTAGATATGTATATATATGTATACTATGTAATCATGTATATATATGTTTACATAACCTCTTTAACACACTACTTCCCCACCCACTGCGAAGCACGGGTATTTTGCTAGTATGACTATAACTTTCAAATTCTTCCACTTCCGAATTTGAAATTTCTTAGTTCCTTTTACTATAGTACACTCGAGAGTGCTACTGCAAGAAAAAAGCGAGCAAAAAAAAAGTATCCATATATTTTATCTTCAAATATTAAATATTGCCATTAGTCAAAACCTATGAGTTACCTAATTTACTCTTATTTTTGGCTGCTGGTGAGGCTGCCTCATATCCCCTCTTAATAAAGGTGACTGATCAGATGTTATTAAAGAGCTTCTCATTATCTACCGTACTGTTCTTATGTCTGCAGGTGGTGCTCTAGCATTGCTGCTATTCTGATATATTTAGGCCTCATTACCAGGAAACTGGGAGCTTAGAATGTATGTATCATCACCAATGATGGACCTCGGCATCTGAACCTTTGTGGCCTTCTGTCAGAATTACAGTAGAATGGTCTTGTTGAAGTGGTATATTGGTTGCCTTAGATCAGATAGATTTTGACTTGCCTTTTGCTAATGACTATAAGTTCCAGGGGGCTTATTTTATCTGGAATTTTGTCTCCTAATGCCAGATTGCAATACATTAGATGTGTACTATTCTATTAGCTATTTGTTAATATTTAGGGGATTTTAGAATCTTTAGATGCCAGATTGCCATACATAGATGTGTGCCATTCTATTAACTATTTGTTAATACAGTTTTTAGGAGATTTTTAGAACCTAATTAAAAGTGTATATATATAAATGGCACACTATTTGCTGAGTTTTATTTTAAATAAAGCCATCAATGTGTTAAAGCACCATGACATATGTAATATGGATATGTGCTGTATAAAAATTCATTCAACTGAACTAAATCTATGTCAACACTAAGCTCACCTCTGAATTTTCTCCAGCATGAATGTCTGAGTCACAAACATCTGCATGTTAAATGAAACAAGTGTGAAGGTGTTTGCTAATTGTAAGCAAGACATTTTCTTGTATTTGAGGGCATTTTCTGTACAGAGAATCACATTGATGCAACCTTGCTTTACGAGACACTCATAAAGAAGGTCACCGGCTTCCTTCAGACCTGAACTATTTCTTGACTCAACCTCATGACCCAAGTAGCTCACTCATTCTTCTGTCACATCCCAACTTGGCTGTTTTACAGATGTATTGTTTGAATATCTAATAAAGTAATATTCAATATGTTCAGAATCTGCATAGAGTTTTTTCTTGCATTACAGTTTTAAGAGCTGACTACTTACTCACTTTTTTGTAGTGGCCAGTGATTAAATATCAGGTTTTTTAAATACGATTTTTCTGCTTCCACAAAAAGCATACTACACTATTGATATATTTCTATTTTATTCAATGTACTTTTAGTTTGAAAATGCCTCTTTCCCAACACAAAATGCTGTACATATTGCAAATATAATCTTATTACAAATACAATATTATTAAAAATGATATAAAATACACATGTTAGACTGGAACTGTCAGTCAGTCATTGTCCAACCCACTATATCATAACACAAAGGTCATGGGGGGTGACATCCCAGCCAACACAGGGCACAAGGCAGGAACAAACCCTGGGCAGGGGTGCCCACCCACCACAGCACACACACACACACACCAAGCACGCACTAGGGGACAATTTAGAACTGGCAATGCAACTAACCTGCATGTCTTTGGACTGTGGGAGGAAAACCGGAGCACCCGGAGGGAAACCCCACGCAGACACGGGGAGAACATGCAGGGAGGACCATTCCCACGCAGGGAGGGACCTGGGAAGCGAACAGGGTCTCCTAAACTACGAGGCAGACAACGCAACCACCGTGCCGCCCTTAGACTGAACATTAAACAGTATTTAATATTGACATAGAAATGTACAAATATGGCCTATACTGTCCCCATATACAGACTTCTATAAGTTAAGCGTTCATGTGATAAAATTAGGGGTGTGTGAAATCGAGTGGATGTTCCATGTTGCATGCAGTATAATTTTAAACTTAAACAATATAGCTCCCATAATGGTGATTGATTAGCTTAAAAACAGCAGAGATTTCTCATCCATATTTTTAATAGACTGTATCGAATAAATTAGCAGAAGTAGTGCAATTCTGATAAAAAGCAAACTAAATGCATGTGGTTTGGATAATCATTTCAGAAGTAAATTACAAGTTACACGTGTGTTCCTATAATTCTACAGCTGAAACATACGTGTTCACAAGGCGAATGAGCTAGAGGTGGCAGCCATCATAACCCTTGGCCAACTAGGTCATAGTGTCTGAGACTCAGTGTCCCTCCCTGTTACTTTCAATATGTAGATTTAACTGTGTGTGCATGTTGTCCTGTCTAGCTGATAAATGTATTATCTTAATTCTAGTATATTGTTTACATATTTTTTATAAATACATTGTATTTTAAGTCAGCAAACTTTTTATACTTGATTTACTAAATCAAAAAGAAAGCTAGGTGTATGATGTTGATTATAAAGTACAAGAAACACCGTTTTTTTTTTTTTTTTAACCTTACTTGTTTTTTTATATATATGAAAGTAGAACAGCAATTCAATAATGCATTATGTAGTGGGGCTTCTGCTCTTATCAGGCTGACGGTGTCTATAGGTTTTGATGAGCCAGAATACAAGAACAGTTAGTGCTTCTGCTTCAGGTTATCAGCACCCCAATAGATCAATCAGAGCTCTGGACAAGATTAAAACATTAAATAAAAAATAAAAGAACTGGAATAAAACTAAATGATAATGACTCTGGAGCTGATCAGTGATGTGATCTTTTAATATTTGAAGACCTAAGGAAAAAAACTAAATTAATCACCTGTAATGACCAAATGAAAATTGAGATTCTCAGTGTGTATGTGAATCACAAAAAATAGAAGAGCTAGCGTCAGTGTGTTCATTACTGATATAATAAAGATGGATGAAGTGAAAAGGAGTATAAATGAGGTATACAGCTCTGATTGCTGCCTACAGGCCAAATGAAGATGCTTGTGTTGGCATAAAAAATTAATTCTTTTTAGATATCTGCAAAAAGAACTTGTCAAGAACAATGGAAATCTAATAATCAGGGGATGTCTCTGTGGCTGAGTGAGAAATGACACTCAATAACACCACATCAGCCTAAGCAAATGCAATCCTAAGCTGGAAGTAATATAATAATGGCTAAACAGAATATTTCCTTATAAAAAGAATAATTGTAATTGACATTCATTCTTAAGCTGTTATCCAGTTAATTTAAAATTAAAAGGAAGTCAGAGGTAGACAGCCATTAACATTTAATAACTTTAAATAAGTTAGTTCAATGGGCATGTGAATATGTGTGCACATGTGATGAACTGGCATCCTCTCCTTGGGTTACTTCTGTTTAATTCATCTGCGCCACACAATTTATATATAAAGATATGTGATAATTATTATTGCACAAAGGCGACACTTTAGGCCAGCCAGTTTAGTGTAGTGGTTAACACAAACCCTGAAGCCTGTGTGGTTCAAATCCTTCTACTGAAGTTGTGTGGCCATAAGCAAGTCACTCTGCTGTGTGTGCGCTTCAATTGGAAAAATAAATGAAACGTGACCAATGTTGTAAGTCACCTTTATGGAATAGAGGTTCTGCGCAAAGCAGGGAGTGGTCAGTTTTTATTTTAAATAAATAATCGCTCCCCAAAAAGGAGCAGGTATCGATTGGCACGGGCGAGTGTGAGTGCGTTTTGCACCGTAGTTCATTGAGGTGCCAGCTGACTGTGTCTCAGGCACATGCAGAGGTGGGCAGATCAGTCAGGTGTCTCACCTGGCTGCAGCAGATAAATGCCTATTTCTGGAAGTGTGTGGCTTAAGAGGGCTGCCAACTGAGCTCCCAAGGTATTTTGTCATTTGGTGGGTGCGGCAACAACATTGTACCAGTGCATGCTCCCCAACCTGACTTGACCTGAGCTGTCGTGACGCAAAATAATAACTGTTGGGTAGCGACAGGCACAGACGGAAGGAGCCAAGTGTATAAGGTAAGAATAGGGAAGTGATAATGGGTAGAGATGTAGCCCATTTCTGACCTAGTTTGCTAGGGAGCTCAGCCATGTTATTCGTGTTGGGTTTGGTTATATGATTAGCGTGTGGTTTTATGATGAGGTTCAAAGTCTTAAAGGCCATTTTCCATCCTGTGTAAAGCTCAACAGTAATAATGTTTGCAGTACTCTTTTGATTCTTGTGGACCTGCCAGATTATCTCTTTGTCTACTTAATTTAAAAATAAATTAAGCACTTTTATCATTTATGTCTTAGCACTTTATTTCTTTGATTTTTTTTTTTTGCACTCCTAAGCAAGGCATTTTTTTGTAGAGTCCACAATAAGACCTTCATAATTAGCTCATCAGGCTCTAATGCTCTTGATATTACCTGTTTTGTGCAGGGCTGATTCTCCCTTGTGCCTAGTGCTGCCAAGATAGTTTCTGCTCTTTGCAACTATACAGTTCAATTAAGATGGGATAGGAAAATAGACTGATCAATGAATGGACGGATTACAATTAATGAATGCTTTTTCAAGGGCTATTACTGCATGCTGAGTCTGCAAAGGGTTGTCAGAAGGAAAGGGTAGGAGAGAAGAGGGCCAGTTTGTGCCTTATATTTTCATTGTAAAACAAGATTTGTAGAGTAGCTCACTGAACCTTTCTTGCAAGCTTTTTGGTGTGGTGTCTAGAGGAAGTGGCTTTCTGCTTCCCCCAAAACTTCAATAACACACTCATCCTCTCACTTACTAATCAATCTCAGCAATGTCCTGGTCTTTTTACCTCCCTGGCATCAACCTACTTTCCATTTGATACAGTTTATTTTAACATTATTTTGTAGCCTTTACTTCTTTTTTTGCCAGCAATGTTCTACCTATCGTAGCCCCAGTTCAGTAAGAAAACACACCACAATAATTTCCTAAAACAAAATCCATTAGAATTCAAACTTGCATGGATCAAGAAGAAACATAACAAGAAAAGTCTTGGAACCAAAAATAACTAAAGCATAATGTAACTCTTTAAGTCTGTATATAGATTATGTAGTCTGTAGAAACCTGTCCTCAGACATTGCCGTAAATCTTTCTACTCAAATTCAGAAATACAGATGAAGTTCACATGACAATCAGGTAAAAGATTAAGAGCTTGTGTAAAATTTGTGTTTAGTAAAATGTGTAACATTATATTATTAGCAGCATATGCTTTTTAGTTTATAAAAAAGATAAAAATCCCCATTGACAGCTATACCCCTGTGCATGCAGAGATTTAAATCTTGCTTTGACAGTCCATTTATGAACCTTTGTCTCTAAAGTCATGCACAGTTAAAGTTACTAAACACTGCAATATCTCTTGACATTCAGCTTGACATGCAGTGGACAATGACTTGTTTTCTTCCTTTCTTTTTATTGCTCTTGCTCCACTGCTTATCAATTCTTCTGAAGATTTTTATGTGTAGTCTATTCAGACCACTTGAAGAATTTTGAATTTTAAATGTCCAGTTTTTTCAAGATGTTCTCATGAATGCACATATTTGCTTGAAATACCTTAAAAGAAGTAAATCTCCTGCAGCAAGACACACACACATTGAAAAATCAATATTATTGATCCAAGCTGACAATTGAAGAGCTGTTCTAGTATATTTTATTAATGTAACTTTAACTTTATACTGTATTATGAAGGAAATGTTTGACTGTCTAGGTGTGAATAACTTAGGGGGCTTCTTTTTCTTTCTGAATAACTTTTAAGATCTTCACACAAAAATGCCTACATTGTGCAGTGCTTAAAGTGTTTATCAAAACGTTCCTCATTTAATTCTAAGAATTGACTCTCTGACGTTGAGTAAACTTGTTATCTCAAATTACCTAAAACTACAGATTATTTGATGAATCTACAGTTCACACCATAAGGTCACAGCAAATCAAAAAAGTGGAAGAAACCATGAAATACTAATGATTTTAAATGGATGATTTCTTATCAACAGTACCAAAAGCAAACAATAGCTTTGATTGACCACACTGGTAAAGCTTGGTGTGCTGGAATAATTTTTCAAAGTGTTAACAGCAGCATGTAAATGCTTCATTATAATTATGAAAGCCAATTTCCATCAAAAAAGTAAAAAAAAAAGAAAAAAAAAAGGCATACCAATAGTTTATTATCAGCTTTTCATAATTCTGACTTAGTAACTCATAATTTCGACCTAGTATCTCATTTTTATGACTTACTATCTCATAATTATGGATCATAGAATCTCATAATTTCAATTTGTATTTCATAATTACTACTTATTGTCTTGTAATTATGACTTAGAATCTCATTAATTTCAACCTAGTATCTCAATTATTACAATTTTATAATCCCTTAATTATGACTTAAAGTATCATAATTTCAATTTAGCATTTCTCTCAAAATTTCAACCTAGTATCTCATTATTACAACTAACTACCTCATAATTTCAATTTTGTATCTTGAAATTATGACTTACTGTTCTATATTCATTGGACAAAATGGTGTCACATGATTTTGAGCAGAGTTTCTATGCTAATATCATCACTAACACTAGTTTTATTTAAGTCTGCTTCTTTTTTCTGAGGTGAGTGTTTTTCAATTTAATTTGATGATTTAATTAAAACTAATTTAAATGTGATTACCCACAATGCAATAATTTACAAAAGCAATGAATGTAGGATTTGTATCATTTTGTATTTGTCACCAGCTATGATACTTGCTATTGCTATTGATCCATCCATTATAAAATGGCACAATACGATGCATTATCTACCGTAGAATTATATCAGATTCTCATAGTTCTCCAGCGCTGATTTTTCAGTAACATAAAGTACATGATCATATAAGTATCCACTTATTTTCCTCCTCAGTCACTCGAGTCAGTACAAGTAGAGGAGAAGGTGATAGCGTTCTGTAACTTTGCAGGCCTAGTATAAGCCACAGATTGGTTGGCAAGAGCTGTAAACGTTCGAAATGAAATCTCGCTACAGCTCTAATGTCGAAAAACAACTGCAGCCATGCATCATTTATGAAAATGAATAACAGTCCACTTGTTTACGGCTCTATGGCCTCACTGTGATTTTAAATTATTAATAAAATATGTGCATATAAAATACTTATTAAAATAAAAATATTTAAGAATGGGTGAAGTAAGAGTTTACCAAAGGCTGTGTGACAGATAGTATGTACAATATGTATACTTCATCATTCTGAATACAATTCATAAAAGGTATTCAATATTTTATAATACATTTTAATGTCATTAACTTGAGGAAGGAAGTAATTGGTACTGAACACTAAACTGACTGAAGAAACATTGTGCATATTATAAAGGCTTATTAATTGGTTGATTTTTTTTTGTAGTGTACATTTGTGCTTAATATCTACATATTTTATAAGCTTCACCACTAAAATGTTTGTTATTACTCCATTTTTAACATATTAAGAGGTTGGATGAGCTTATTATTTTCTTGAGGTCAACACATGTTCCTGATGCTTTATTAGAAAAAATGCAGCTGGACAAGGTAGACTGAATTACATTAAATAGCTCTTTTTTAAATATTGCGCCCTGTGTTGGCTGGGATTGACTCCAGCAGACCCCCGTGACCCTGTAGTTAGGATAATAGCGGGTTGGATAATGGATGGATTATTATTTTAGTGCTGCATGCTTTACATACATGTTTTTATTTTTTCAAATGTATTGCGTAAATGTTAGATTCATTTACACAAATTTTGTACAGTAATCAGTTAACAAATCAGAGTGATGTCCTAGCCAATTAAGATCACTTTGAAGAAAATGGAAGTGCATCTTCACAAGAAAGCAGACAGATAACAAAAAGAAGCATTATATTGATTTCTATATCAGTACTAAGTAAAAATAAAATATTCACTTGCAGCACTTTTTTCCAGTTGTTAGTGTGGAAAACAACACTAAACTAAATGTGGTAATTATGATATACTTTAATGCATTGTACATAAAAAAACTTACATTTACTTCCAATTCCGTTTGTTAAAAAATAAAATCAAAAGTGTACTGTGCTCTCACTTTTTTATTTTCAATTAAATTAGCATAGCTTTGAGAATGTTAGGTTATGTTTTGTTTACATCACCATTCTATTTTACTAATTTTATTTATTTATTTTTCTTCTTTGAAGAATAATTCTGTGGTAATGCATCTTTCTCCACCCCTAGCCCTAAGTATTCCACTTAAAGAACTGACCCAACAATTTGGATGTGATTTACGTTGAGAGTTTCAGTGATGATTTCACTGACAGGATAGATAGTACATCACTTCTATGTTCTACTCCAGATGGACAGGTGATACAGCATACCACTCTTCAGAGGTCTGCTGTTATTACAGAGGAGAGTTTGAATACTGTTAATATTGTGACAATGACAATGAAACTTCTTCGAGATGGATGGACACATTTTGGAAGACACAGTGAAACATTATGAGAAAAAAATGAAGACCATTGCTGTCCAGCGAGGCAGGTGCTTAAAGAGATATTTTTGTGACAATAATTTTATGAAGACCTAAAATCTCACATCCTCATCACATGGATAGTTCTTAAATACACAGTCCTCCAAGCACACTTCCACCCTCTTTTGGGCTTACATGTGTAGGAAGTCTGTTGCTTCATATAACTGAGGAACTGCATGCATTATGGATGGATGACAATTAGGGTATCATGAGTTGTGTAAGAGTTGTATTGGGTGACATTTCTATGCAGTGTTTTAATTCTACGTGTCAGTTCATTCTTAAATTACAGATTTCATTTTTCCTTTCTAATGATACATGTATCATCCAAGTGAGTTGGAGCCTAAAACAGCTTAGTAATTTTCACGTTCTTCACTTTCTCTTCAGTTTCCTTCTGAGTATTTAATTAAACAAAATTGTAAATGATGAATACACACGGTAGAAAATGGACAAAGCTAGATGTAGAATCTGACATGAAATAGACAATTATGAATCAAAATCTAAATAAGCGAGACAACTAAATGAACCAGAAAAATGTCACTTGACCAATAATTGCTTGATCACACAATGACTTCTCATAAAGAACCTGGGTTGGAACCAAAAACCTGACGCCCACCTGCGGCACTCCAGGACCAATGTTGCTCAGCCTCTGATTTAAAGGGTCTGTGTCCTTAAATACCAAGTAAATGTAAATGTTAATGTTAATTAGTAGCAAAAACTAGTGACTAATCAAGAAAATGGTTAGAAGGAAAAAACTGTAGCCACTATGGCTCTCCAGGAGCAGAGTTGGCCACCACTAGTATAAAATTGAGACCCAATTTCGTCTTAGAGTGGGGTATTGCAAGTGTTTGCACACTGATGTAAAACAGAAAAGTGACTACATCATATATGATGGACAAAAAGATTAAGGGCTTGCCTCAATAGATCAGAGACTTAACCTCTGAAGCCCTGCCCAGACATTGATGCTTCTATAACCAATGCAACACTTATGTGCTATACGTGTATGTCTTTTTTATTGGTCTTCATGTGTCTCTGTAGCATATAGAATTTATTTTCCCTGCCACTCTGAATTAGATTAAGTGAGTTGAGATTTTGCATTTACTGTATTAACACTAGAATTACCAAAGCCTATGAAAAAAACTCGTAATCCCGGCCCACCTTAAATCTCTTCGCACCTCTCCATCAGCATCTTTTGTCTTGTAAATGTGTTGATCAACACAAGCAGCAAACAGCTATTAACCCATAACCCCTACCCATCGCCGCAGTTCAATTTGCAAAGAAGGTTCTCAGTACTCAGTGTTTATTTTGGAGTAAAGTGCCTGGAGCTGTGATCCGTGTCTACAACAATCTATGTAAAATAAACACATTGTTAAAAACAGAAATGTTTTTCATGTTTTAGTAATTAAATGACAAAATGTACACATGAACTGTATAATGTCCAAATATCAAATAAAACACTTTCACAAAAGGTACAAGTATAGCTTCTGTGGTACGAGCGGTAAGAACTGCAGACTTGTAATCAAGCAAATTTACTTTTGAGTAGTGAGCTGCTCTTATTGTTCATATTATACAATAAAAACATACATTTGATTTGTGTCTGTAACAGCCAGTGTAAATTACTAGTACTTGTCAAAGTTAGCATTTTTTTTTTTCACTTTGATTTTTTTCAGTCACGATCATGATACAGCCCCCCCCCTTACCACCACCCCAGATCTGATGCTGTTAGTTTTTATTTGAAACTGGGAATAACTGTAGATGTGAGTGGTGTTTTGAGACAATGGAACTGAAAATTCTCTGATCTGGAGGGATAAAAGCTGACACACAAACACTGGTGAATCTGCCTTCTTGGTATCTCATTGTTACTTGAATTTTTTTATTCAGTTTTTTTGAGTGTTCCTGCTCATGCTGAATTAGTTTGCATCTTGTGGTCCATGATGTCAAAGCCACACTGACAAAATAACAGAGACATAGGTATATGTGATATTTGGAATAATTCATTTTAAGACTAGCCTGAGTGGTGATATTACAGCATGGAAGCCCTGCTCTAAACTGCTCAAATCACATGACACCATTTTGTCCAATGACAGCTTGAATGGTAAGTTGATATTTATGAGATCGTAAGTCATAATTATGAGATAGTAAGTCGTAATAATGAGATAGTAGGTCAAAATTCTAAAATACTAAGTCAAAATTACAAGACAGTAAGTCGTAATTATGAAATACTACATCGAAATTGTGAGATTCAAGTCATAATTACGAGATAGTAAGTCTTAATAATGGGATACTAAGTCGTAATCATGGGTATCCGTCAATAAGGGCACGCACATAAAGGCGACCTTCAAAAGGGCGACCTCAATTGGGTGCGGCGAATAAAAGCGCACATAAATAAAAGCGATCTTCAAAAGAGCGACCTTAATTGAGCGCCGAATAAAGGCGCGCGTAAATAAAGGCGAGCTTCAAAAGGACGACCTCAATTGAGCGCCGAATAAATGCGCGCGCAAATAAAGGAGTGCTTCAAAAGGGTGACGTCAATTGGGCCGCAGCAAATAAAGGCAAACGCAACAAAATTATTACAGAAAATTTATTACATAAAGGCAATGACTGAATGTATAAAAAGGTGAAAGCAAGTTACACTTGAAGTGCTAGATTATGTGCAATGCCACGTAGATATTCGAGATGCGGTCTATTAGCATAATCAAGGTGTGACACCCCGTGTAGTGGGAATCAAAGGGAACCGAGCGTGACCAGGATGATAATGGATGACAGGGAGACACGGACACAAAAAGGGTTGGGTTTTTAAAAATAAAGTGAAGTTTTATTTACAGGTGCACTTAACAAAAATAATGTCCTGTGGAATTTATATATTAAAACACAGTTCAATACCGCAAAAGACACACAAAAACAGTAAATAAATGATGTTCAAAATAGTGACTATATACAAAAATAAACAGTGCACCAAAACCCATAACCCAAATAAATACCTCCACCAAAAAGTATTCCAGAGATATTTTTACAAAAACAAATATTTACAAAAACAATGCACAAGCCGTCATGTCTGGTAAATCCGAACTGTCCTACTGAGTACCTTTCTCTTAGAGGGTCTAATCAAAAAAGCAACATGGTCTGGGGCAATGCGTTCCTTTTATAATCGGTGCCCTTGTACCGACCAATTAAACTGTCCATTGTCATCCCTCTACAACTGCGCGATGACGAGAACTCGTCGGCGAGAAGTGGCGTCTCTTGCCCTGCAAAAATGCTATATTAAATCGAGCAGCTGGTGCGTGCGCGCATAGCTGTGCCGGCTTTTGAGACGCAACTGCGCTTCTGCCTTAAGTTACAGTAAGCACTTTTAACTTTTTACGTCCTTCCCCTGAGCTACTGCCCAGACAACTTCACACATGGGATCCCTTTTCTAAACCGCGGTAAACTAATATTATGACGCTTCACCCTTTCTTTTACACTTTTAGAGTTATGGGGTCGCAGGAGGCACACACAAGAGTGGAAAACCGTTAATGCCATCCCAGCCGGTTAATGGCAAGGCTGTCTCTCCATACTGCATGAGACCCTACCGCGACACTCTCCAAAAGGCGCTAATAAGGTCAGTGAAGATGTCCATCTGCATTCTATACAAAAGGAAAAGGCAAGTTTCCTTTCTTTATACTTTGATTTTTTTCCTCAAACAAATGCCTCTCAACACTGCAGAGGACACTTGACAAATTTTATTTACTTATAGGTAATGCCAGTAAGACACATTACCACACAAGGACAATTAATTTAATTCGCTCCGAAAGGTCATCCTTTTGAAGCACTCCTTTATTTGCGCACGCATTTATTCGGCGCTCAATTGAGGTCGTCCTTTTGAAGCTCGCCTTTATTTACGCGCGCCTTTATTCGGCGCTCAATTGAGGTCGCCCTTTTGAAGATCGCTTTTATTTATGTGCGCTTTTATTCTCCGCGCCCAATTGAGGTCGCCCTTTTGAAGGTAGCCTTTTTGTGCGCGCCCTTATTGAATAGAACCGTAATCATGAGATGCTAAGTCATTATAATGAGATACTAAGTCATGATTACAAGACAGCAAGTCTTATGAAATACTAAGTCATAATTATGAAATAGTAAGTCTTAATAATGGGATACTAAATCATAATAATGACATGCTAAGTCATAATAATGAGGTACTATTGAGTTTTTTTTTTTTTTACTTTTTGGACAAAAACAGGCATCCATATATAATAGCTAAAATAAGACTAAATTGATTAATAGGTTAGTTATTTGGATTCATCTAGTCATTTTTTTCATTACAGTGCAACAGGCAGCATTAAGGGTAAAGCAGGAGTCAGGCCTGAACCCGACACATTATATTCCAAGTAAATACATTTGATTACTGCAAGAGATGTTACATCAGACATTCACCCTCATTTTGGAATGAAAGTCACACCTTTGTTTATCCATCCATCCATTATCCAACCCTCTATATCCTAACTACAGGGTCACGGGGGTCTGCTGGAGCCAATCCCAGCCAACCCAGGGCGAAAGGCAGGAAACAAACCCCGGGCAGGGAACCAGCCCACCGCAGGGCACACACACACACCAAGCACACACTAGGGACAATTTAGAATCACCAATGCACCTAACCTGCATGTCTTTGGACTGTGGAACTGGAGCACCTGGAGAAACCCACGCAGACATGGAGAGAACATGCAAACTCCACGCAGGGAGGACCCGGGAAGCGAACCTGGGTCTCCTAACTGCAAGGCAACAGCGCTTACCCACTGTGCCACCCCACCTTCGTTTATTTAGTCACAAACAAAATGTATAACTATTCGTCTATCCTATTTTCAAAATTTGCTTTGTATTTAGGGGACAGAAAAAAACAGCAATGGAGGCAAGGCAATCACTAATATTGAATGGAAAATCCGTCCATTTTTAGAACTTCCTTGCACACAAACAGTTGTTGTATGCTTCAAAAACCACTAATACACCTAATATGCACATTTTTGGGAAATACTGTACCTAGGGAGAAACAGAGCACCTCTAGAAAATTAAAATGTATAAAAACATATAAATTTACTTTAAAATTATTCACACTTTCAGAATGACAGGAATAACGTGTCACAGCCCTGCTGCTACACCTATCCATCCATTCATTTTCTAAACCCTCTTATCTGGAGGTGAGTCACATGGAAGCTGAAGCTTATCTCAGCAAGCACTGGGTGCAAGGCAGAAATAATCCTTGGAGAGGGTGCAACTCCATTGCAACACAAATATATTGTTAGTAGAACTGTTTTTACATGCAAGTGAGCAACAGTATTACATTCATTATAATTCTTATGCACATTGTTATCACATACTATATGTTATGGTTGCACCAAAGCTTCCTCCCTGTCTTTTACTATTGTTGGTTTTGTTGGAAAAGGATTTTCTGATTTGTTTTCTTTCTTTCTGTTTTGTACTTTTTATTTAGTAGTTTCTTGTTTATTAATGTTATGGATTTCTTTTAAGTGAAAGTGTCACTCAGTAAAGGGTTTAGTTTAAATATATAACAATTAATATGCTGGTTTGCCCAGAGCCTGCTGCCATAAGTAGATCATTAGTTACTTGAAGCAGAGCAGTTCCACAGCTGTACAATGTTCTGAAACTAGACTGAAAGGGTCCCATCAGCTTATTACTAGTGAGTTGAGAGGCTACAACACAGTCAAGAACTTTAGATAGAAAAGGTAAGTGAGAGATGATAGGTTCAGTTTCAGAAATTGTTCAGATTGTCATCAAGACCAGACTTTTTAATGTTAGGGTTACAGAAGTGATTTTCAAAGTAGCTGGCACAGACCCAGCATCAAAGGATGCATTTATTATTGTTGTAACAGTTGGGATTGTGGCATGAAGGCAGGATTGAGAAGTGTGGTGGGAATGGCATCTAGTATACAAGTAGTTGGCCTCATCTTACAGAGCAGATCATTAATATATGGAGATGAAACCGGTGAAAATTTGAAAAAGGAACTGGATGGGGAGGGAAGGCAGGGAAAAATCTAAAATGAGAATGAACATGTATTAGTTGAATTACTTAGGTTTTTAATTTTATCACAAAAAAGTGAAGGAATTTTTCAGTCATCGGTAGAAGAGGTGGTTGGCCCAGTATTAACCACAGAGAACAGAAACCCTTGAGCTATCATGGCATCTTTCTATTAATCTGCCATAGTGTACATGCTTGGCTGCATTTAGTGTATCTCTGTAAGCCTTTCTCATGGGTCATGTTTTGGTCCATCATCAGGCTTTTTCTGACCATCATCACATTCATGGCTGGAGAAAGCCTGGGCATGCACAGTGAGGCCAGTCCCAAGGTGTAGGCCATCTGCTTTTATAATTTGTTTCACTGAATTATACCTTGGAGCTGAATGCTTAAAGGAGACCTCCCTGTATTTTAAAGGAGATAAAAGGAATATGGTGCATAGCTCAGAAACAAGACCCATGAGTAGGGAATATGTAACGAACTAGGAGCCTTTTGACCCTTTAATTATTAATCAACAGTCACAGTACCAGTAAATGAACTACAATGGAGGAGTTCTGACTTAAGGGTCGCTCTGGAAATTACTCCTAAGCACTATGCGAAACAGAGGAATGAAAAATGGTAGGGAAATCAAGTTATTCATGTTGTAGATAGAAATCAGAATAGGAAGGCACAGAACAGGGATGGACGGTGACACAATTGAATGCAATGTGTTTACACATCAAAGTGCTTCCAAAGTAGGAAACAATACTCTACAGAGAGCAAGTCAATCACAGTCAATAATAACAACATTTATTTATATAGCACATTTTCATACAAATAATGTAGCTCAAAGTGCTATAATACTCAATAACACAATTTTATGGAACATGGTAGGAAATCTCTAGAATACTGATGTTTACATGGAGAGAATACGCAAACTCCACACAGAATGATTAAGCCAGGATATCAACCCAGTCGCCTGGAGCTGTGAGGCAACTGTTTTAGCAACTCTCCTACCATATCAAGACGTTTTTGTTTTTTGCTTTACAAATTATCTGAATGAATGTGTAATAGAATATTTATTCTTTTATTTATTATTCATTTATTATTGGCCTTTTGTTGACAATGTTCACTATGTTTTTTATGGAAATATTCATATACTATTTTATTGATATGTAAAGAACACAACTAGTTATGTGATCTGTCAAAAAAGGTAATAGAATAAATCTACCCTCAGCATTCATCCTATGCTTTTCTTTGGTATTCTCGTGTGTCTCAAGTTCTCTTGCCTGGTGCTTCCTCTTACCTTGAGTTCCCATAAAGCTGTTTTTAGACACAGAGACGTTGCACACCTCCCATTATCCGCTTTGAAAATGTCATTTGCATTCTTGCGAATAATTCCCGTCTTTGAAAGAGTCCTGCTACACCTTTCCTTGGTATCATCATTTATCTCAAACTCTCTATCTCAAACTCTCTTTCCCAGTGCTTTCTCTATCAATTGTATTTGACCAAGAAACCAAAGCCAAACTGACCAATCAGATTGCATGGTGGGACCGGACACACACATAGACCAGTGTTTTATTATTTAGTAGATAAATAGGTGCTAAGTAAAGAGAATTATAATTATTGGAATGATTTTAATTTCTTAAAATGTTCCTTTCATGTGCTCAGCCATTTTAACTAGTAGAAATATGGTGTGGGAGATGGCCAGAAGTATAACCCGGCCTGGACGCCCCTGGAATGGAAGGATGGAGGAAGGCAGCTACTTGTTGACACTGCCAAAACGCTAGATGGCAACTCCCCTGGAGTGTAACGGTGCCCTGGATTCCCGCAGGGCATCCTGGGACTTGGAATTTGGCTTCTCAGCCTTGTTGGATATCGTGGGTGCCAGCAGGAGGAGGGTCCGTGTACCTTTTGGTATTTGAAATTTCGTTTTAGAAGCAAAAACGAAAAAACGAAAATGAAAGGAATTTTCAGATTTTGATTTTTGATTAAAGAATAAAATGTGAGAAAATAAGGTATTTTTTAATTCTGTGGTAACAAATAGCAGTCATAAACTTAAAATTACACATATTTTTCTGGATTTATTTGTGATTCAAATAATGAAAGTGTTATAGCTCAAAAACAACAAAACACGCATTTTCGTTGTCTGAAACTGGAGGTACTTCTTCTTCTGCGCGATTTTTGACGACACGTGCGAACAGTCCTTCTCACAACACATCGACCGACGGCCTTGAAATTACACTGCATGGCATCAGCAGAGGATGGACCATTACGTTGTTTTTCGAAACAGTAAAAGAGTGACACTCCGGGACGAGGACATGACTGCAGAAAAACTGAGTCGCATCTTTCTGGGAAAAATACAAGCTTTGCAAACTTTCCTTCATTGATGTATCAGTTCTTTTATGAACATTATTGTTGTTACTACGAAACAGCTAACATTTGGTGATTTCATTTACTAACACTAAGTCTGGCAATTTTTATAGTGCTAGCATTTTGAATGGTTGCTCATTGACTTTTACCGGCTACTATAGTGAGTAATTGTTTCGAGTATTAACAGTGCGCACAAGTGTAACACGTTAGGAGAGCAACGTGATTTACAGAAAGTTTTCTTAACATGTGTTATACTTGTCGATGAGCAACCATTCACACATTTACACACATTCAAAATGTTAGCACTATAAAATTTGCCAGACTTAGTGTTAGTAAATGAAATCACCAAATGTTAGCTGTTTCGTAGAAAGTAACAACAATAACGTTCATAAAAGAACTGCTACATCAATGAAGCAAAGTGTGCAAAGCTTGTATTTTTACCTGAAAGATGCGACTCAGTTTTTCTATAGTCATGTCCTCGTCCCGGAGTGAAAATTGAAATGTTCTTTTAATGTTCTGAAAAACAACATAATGGTCCATCCCCTGCTGATGCCATGCAGTGAAACTTCAAGGCCGTCGGTCGATGTGTTGTGAGGATGACTGTTCGCACGTGTCATCAAAAATCGCGCAGAAGAAGAAGTACCTCTGGTGCCAGACAACAAAAATGCATCTGTTTTGTTGTTTTTTGAGCTATTACACTTTCATTATTTGAATCACAAATGAATCCAGAAAAGTATGTGTAATTTTAAGTTTATGACTGCTAATTGTTACCACAGAATTAAAAAATACTTTATTTTCCATCATTTTATTCTTTAACTAGCAAAATACCCGCGCTTCGCAGCGGAGAAGTAGTGTGTTAAACAGGTTATGAAAAAGTAAAGGAAACATTTTAAAAATAACGTAACATGATTGTCAATGTAATTGTGTTGTCATTGTTATGAGTGTTGCTGTCATATATATATACATATACACATATACACACACATATACAGATATATTATATATACATATACACATATATTTTTTTATATATATATTTTATATATATATATATATATATATATATATATATATATATATACACATACATACATACATACATACATATACACACATAGATGCACTTACAATAACATAGAAATCAATATAAAACAACATTAACATCATTATCATATGAGAATATGAAGTAATATATAAGAAGCACATTTCATATAAATATAAATAATTAAACAGTAAAATCTTCTTGTATAATTTGCTACCGTGGCTTTTCGTTGGTCTGTCCAGGATATTTAAATCACCTGTAGCTTGCAAACTGTTTCACCTATTGACTTGAAATGTGGTACACATATAATACGTCACGTCTGCTATCCGCTTTATGGGTGATGATTGTATTACTCTTTTTATGTTTATTTTATTTTAGAATCAACTCCTATCTGCGCACACCAGGGCGGCCGTGGGCAGATGCGTATGGTGTATTCACTCCATGTTATCGTGCATTGCGCTGTCACTGGTATTTTGATAAAAGAATTTGAACAATATATAAGAAGCGTATAAATGATTAAACAGTAAAACATTAACATTTAAGAAGTAAAGTTACATTGAGTACTACTGCAGTGCCTTCGGGTATACCTCATTTTTTCTTTGCCCATTACATGCTTAAATGTATAAATTTTTTGGTGTACCTACCCGAGAACACGCGACATATAACCGACCGTGGGAGAAGCATGGATTTTAAAGAAGCGTTGAGTTCATCTGCTGGTCTCCCTCGTGGAATAACTGGTAATGTTTCACTAAAATCTACAGCGAGTAAAACGACATTACCTCCTTTTTTTTTTGTACGATCTCTGAGATGTTGCTTTTTTCGGTTCAAGGCTTCATAAGCTCTTTTATGTTCCATGGTGTACTTAATAAGTACTAATTATCCCAAACCATCATCTTTGAATGTTGCAAGACTTTCGCCTTGTATGTAGATCGGGGTAATTACATTCATTGCATTCCTAGTCTGAATCACAATCTGATTGTATGGGTGGTTACCTGGCACTGTAGGGTTGCCACCCGTCCTTTAAAATACGGAATCATGCCGCGTTTGACAATGAAATTGCGCGTCCCGTTTTGAATCAATACTGGACGGGATTTATCCCGTATTTTTGTAATCATTTTTTTTTCAAAGCAGCGTCTCATGCAAATCATCCCACACGCATTTTATGAAGATGCCTCCTTTCCTACTTTTGATTGGGTAATACTTGATGTCATCGTTAGTTTGATTGGTGTTTTTAACTGTCCAGTGAGGAGGGCGTGTCTTTTAAGTACAGTCTGCAAAGTGTTGGCACTGAGATGTGGCGTCAGCGCCATACTTGAAGCCCCTAACGTTGCGGTCAGCAAGTCGGCTAACATCCGCCATGTGCCGTCTTTCAGTTGCGAGAAGCAGATCATAGAATGGTTGAAACTGTTGCCCCTAACGTTGCGCCACGGCGTGTGGTTCGTTTATACCTCGTGTCTTCTCATTAAACTTTTATCTCGCGAATATGTTATTGCAATCCGCAGCGGGAGCGTTTCTATAAACTTTATTTAAACTTACGTTTTACACCGTGGTTTGTTTCCCTTATGAACATGCTTGTATGCTTAACTCGCTCCGTTCTCAATTGTTTAATTAATTTTTTGCTCTTCGCTGTTTGCGGCTGTTCCTCCATTTCCCCCTACTTCGTTCTTTTATCTCGCGAATATGTTATTGCAATCCTTAACGGGAGCGTTTCAATAAACTGATTGAAAATAGTTTTGCATTTACCTTTTTAGTAAAAGGCGAGCTTTTAAGCCTGAGAAATCACCCCGTAAATGCACACGTTTAATTGGACATATGTTAATATGTATGGTTACACAGTATTAAAAGACAGTGAACAACGTCAGTTACCTTTGTTCCCGCGTTTGATAAAAGGTGAGCTTTTAAGCCTGAGAAATCACCCCGTAAATGCACACGTTTAATTGCACATGTGTTAATATGTATGCTTACACAGTATTAAAAGACAGTCAAAAATTAACGTCATTTACCTTCATTCCCGCATGCGACTCGTGCTGTAAATCTCTTCCTTGTTTTTAGTTCACGTGATTACGTAGGAGGCGTGATGACGCGATACGTGACTCCGCCTCCTCCATTACAGTGTATGGACAAAACATATGTTCCAGTTATGACCATTACGCTTTGAATTTCGAAATGAAACCTGCCTAACTTTTGTAAGTAAGCTGTAAGGAATGAGCCTGCCAAATTTCAGCCTTCTACCTACACGGGAAGTTGGAGAATTAGTGATGAGTCAGTCAGTCAGTCAGTCAGTGAGTGAGTCAGTCAGTGAGGGCTTTGCCTTTTATTAGTATAGATCAAAAATCAAAATCTGAAAATTCCTTTCATTTTTGTTTTTTCGTTTTTGATTCTAAAACGAAATTTCAAATACCAAAAAGTACACGGACCGAGGAGCTGTGAGAGGACCAGAGGAGCCATGCCTCATCCATAGTCCAGAAGTACTCCCAAGTCACAAGAACGGAAGTCCCGAAGTACTTCTGGGCTGAAGAAAAAAGCCATTCTTTATTAGACCCGGAAATGCTGGCAGGTCACATGGTAGGAAGTACAGAAGCACTTCCGGGTCAAGGATTATATAAAGAACTGCTGGAGACCCAGCAAGGGAGTCGGAGTTGGGAGGTGTAGGACAGAGCTTGCTGAGAGGTGTGGAGGAGAGATCTGCTTTATAAATATTTGTGTTTGGTGTTTAATTACCTGTTTATTGTGGCTGGGATGCTTTGGAGGCACTGTTTAAGAAGAAGAAGAATTAAAATACTTCTGAGTGCTTTTACCCTGTGAACTGAGCGTCTGTCTTTTGGGACTAAGGGGCAACAGCAACCCCCTAGTGTCTTGAAATGGTTAATTAAATGAAAACAGTTGGGAATAGTCTTCTTGGTTTAAATCTTAAATAGAACGAAGATTGTTTAAAATAAAATTGAGGAAAAAAATAGTGGCCTTGTTATTGCTTTTTGTCACTGACCACCAGAGGATCCTGATCTCTGTTGATGAGAATAGAACAAATCTACAGTGTAGTTTTGAGACAGTGCTAGGTTTTTCTGAACAAAATAAATAAAAATGTCAAAGCAAGATATGTTTTGAGGCTGTTATATTTATTTTCAGTAATTACCACTACTACCTCGGGCATGTGGAATCATTTGCAGTCTCAGTCACAATCTTTAGGGAGTTTGCATGTTCTCCTTTTGTCCCAAGTTTCACTCTACATTCAGTTTGTTTACATGCACATACAAAACCAAGATAAGGTGAGTTACTTGGTTAAGGAAGAAACACGGTTTCTTAAAAATCCACGATTACACATGCAAGTAATCTTCTTGAGGTTTCCTTTGCCAAAACACTCCAGTTTCATTACACCGTACAAAAAACATTTGAGCATCTTCATCAGCCTCTGTGAATCCAAAAACAAGCATGAAGCCTATGATCATTTTCTTGTGTTTTACAGTGTAACATAAATTTAGTCCTTCATGTGCTATAAAGTAAATGAAACCCATACCCTTTTAACTGTAGTATTCACACTGACCTCTGTAGCAAAAAACTGTATGAAAATGAAACTGACACTTTATTAATATGTTTCCATTTCTGGATTGCATGCACCGCACTCTTTTCTGCTTAGCTGTTCAATTGAGCCCTGCAAATGACCTGGTACGCCCAGTGTCACTGGAATAATAATAGCACAACTATTTTTACTTCAAGAAAACAAGTATTGCATTATATTACTTGTTACTTTAAAAAGTAATTGAAAAATGGTACCACTCTGGACTACGTTGCTGCTGTACATTGAGCTCATCAACATACATTTAACAATTTCTGAAATACTAAGACATATTTTTTCAGCCAGGAGAAGGAATAAGTGATCACCCAAGCACTTGCCTAGGAAATTTATCTTTGTAAATGCTTCTACTCATGGCTGCTGAAAGATTGTGGGAAGTTAAGCAGGAGAACAGAGTGAAACGGACATGTGCACACTACAAAGTCCTTAACTGTAACCCTGTTAAGTGTTTATATAGTCACATAACCAGGTTATTCGTGGAGAAATCTGTTAACCAGGTTTCTCAGAGATCAACTGCCCAGTTTCTCTAACCGGAATAAGGATGTACACAACATTTACACTGTTGATAATCAGGTGGCACATCTAAACACCCTGACTGTAAAAATGTGTAGATTAGGTTAAGAAAACCTATCCATCTATTCACTGGCAATTATAAACTTGGCATGCTGTTTCAGATTAATTCCTGCCCATTACCCAGGCCTGCTAGGACAAGCTCTAGCTGGTATATCTGTGATTTTGAAATAGAAAAAGGCAATTTTTTTTTTTGTTCTTTATTTCGCCTTATACAATTTCTTGTATTAGGAATTTGTTAGTTTTCGCATACCCCTTGGGGTCAGAGTGCAGGGTCAGCCATTGTACAGCGCCCCTGGAGCAATTACAGGTTAAGGGTGTTGCTCAAGGGCCCAGCAGAGTAGGATCTCTTTTGGCAGTGACGGGGAGTCGAACCGGCAACCTTCTGGATACCAGCACAGATCCTTAGTTGGGAATATAAATAGAATTATTTTCTAAGAAGCATGGTCAGTAATCCCAGATTAATGAAATGAACCACAAGTAAGAAGGTAAGGCAAGATTTTAGGTAGTCCTACAGCTGCACAACTAGTAACAATAATTATTTTCTTAAAGGCTTTCATTCTGTTTATGTGAAGTCATGTTTTACATTGTTTTAACCTTTTATCGACATCATTCACCTTACTTATATTTCTCAGAAAATTCTGCGCAGCAGTATGTTGTTGCTTGTTTGAACATGTGCTAATTTGATTATAAATTACAACATATATTTACAGTGAAAACAAATCTAACAAACTCACGATAATCACCAGTGCAAATATCATGAAAGTTCAAACAAGCCCTGCTATTATTATTCCACAAGGGCACTTTGAAGAAAACATTTTTTCCCCTAAAAAAAACTTGTTAAGGCAAATCCACACAAGATTCAGGAATCCACATATCTCTAATGAATTAATGACAGATGCTCTCTGATTAAAAAGGTGCAAATTGGAAAATCCCTAAAACAGACAAACATGTTGAATGAGTTAACCCTTCATCAGATTAAAGGAATAGCTGAGTCACAAATCTTCAATACTGAAAGAACATTAAGCTATCATATTGTGTTTCTGTGCGCATTTGTAGACAGAGTATGTCTTTAACCATGCAGTTACTGCACGTATAATAAATAGTAAGTAGTTACTGGAAGATTTCACATGCATGCTTAACTAAATTTCACTGATGAACACTGCTAATAAAGTATGGATTGTGTTTCACAAATGAGCTAGGTTAGTGGTAAGAGGCCAGTTGTCCCAGAGTCCTACGGTGAACACAGGCTTTCATATTTAGAAGCCAATTTCTTGAAACTTATATTTTACTATTATGGCAACATCAAAAATGCTCTATTGATAAGAGAGGATTAAAGTCTTAAAATCGTAAAAATGCTTAGTTCCTGCTTTAATGTTAACAGTCATAGAATCTGCAATTACATTTTTGGTAACTAGTTTTCTGCCATAAACAACCTCTAAAGACCAAAAAAGCAGCAAAGGCACAGAGCAAGATGAATCAAATTCTCTAGGCAGACAGCTTTACTGTACAATGCCAGTATGGGCTCTGTAAGAAGCAAAGTCAAAACACTGAATGCAAAGAAATGATATCAGAGCTAAAGCAATTTGTCACTAAAATGATAAATGTCTGAAATAGGGAAGCACAAAATGGATTCCCATACAAACGTCAGAAAAATCTGCCACCTCCATCGCTATGTTGAGCAGAGGAATTCAGATTTGCTAAAAGTTTAGTACACAAAACATCAAGACTGAGAACTGAGATGCGGTTAAATTGAAAATAAATAAAACATGAAAAAGCAGGCACATAGGTATTTCAGTAATTAAGCAGCTTGTAGGAACTGACAAAAAAAGAATAACTTAATGAAAAAAAAACACAAAGTATTACAGCTATTGCCATTAATCTTTCAAATATTTAGCTTCCAGAATTATAGAGCTCATTCTTTAAGTTGTAAAATATTCAGTAAAAGACTTGATCTAACCATGAATCTTTAATTAGCTGAGTGCAGAGGTACTGATTACCGCTAGGCATGGTTATTGTTAGGAGGCATGCATGGGTAAGTTAACTCTTAAATCAAACAATTGGCAGTTTCTCAAAATTCCAATGAGTTTAAAGTCAATTTTTCTTAAATTCTTGGTTTCTTTTTGCTAGATTTCTTTTCAATCTTACATTTATAAAGTGTAATTCCCAAACTTTTTAGTCTTCTACAATTACTGTATAATCATGCTTTAAATTAAAACTGTTATTTCCAGTTAACCAGATGCACAAAGACATTAAACAAATATATAACCTATTCTAAATTCTGCATAGAAATGCCAGCAAAACAGAACAAATCACATAAAATAGTGACTTCAATTACATTAGTTTCATTTCCCATTCAGTGGAACAGTAATTGTTATAGAATGTACTGTATAGTGCTTAATTTAAAAATGTGTTTTTGCCAAATATGTATATATTTTTGCAAATAGCTATAATACATTGAAACCTGCCTGCAAATTTTACACTTTAGCATGGATATTTAATTCTTATGCAATTATGACTCACATTGTTTAATACAATTGTCACTGATTTTTAGTTATTGACTATAAAGTGTGTTGAATGCTCCCAGTTAACAGTATCTTAATAGATTTTTTTCATTACACTTAATTTGTTGAATGTGCATTGCGCATACGTCTACACAACAAGACAAAAGGAAAGTATCATGCTCATATAGAATGGATATTCATATTCAGAACCTGCTCATTAATAACCTAATTTGTTTGCTTTAAATTTTTGTTTTTTTTATATTTTCACCTTTTTTTTTTACTGCTATTTCATGTCATCACATCATCATTTTCTTTGCTATCTGTATCTGCATAGAAATATCCAATATAATGAATACATATTCAAAACTCACAATACTGAACTATGAATTAAACCATACAGTATATAAAATAAGAACTTGGGTTGAAATCACATCAAAATCGGAACTGTATGACCTAATACTGATCAAACAAGCCAGCACTCCGGGCTGCCTGACCTTTATAACCTTTTGGGGCTGTAAACTTCTTAAACAAATCATAAAACTCAAGGCTGCAGGGCATTTATTTAAACTCTTAAATCTCAAAACATTCCTAAATTCCTTAACAAGCCATAATTCTCCCTGTTGAAATGTTTACTTGATATTTTGTATCTTTTAACCAATATTAGAGTAGACTGTCAGATGCTGTAGTTGCCTAACATTTGAATTCCTTATTGATCTGAATCCTTATCTTTTAATTTCTTTGGAATGTACAAAACTAGGCGGCACAGTGGGTAGTGCTGCTGCCTAACAGTTAGGAGACCCGGGTTGGCTTCTCAGGTTCTCCCTGCGTGGAGTTTGCATGTTCTCCCTGTGTCTGCGTGGGTTTCCTCCCATAGTCCAAAGACATGCAGGTTAGGTGCATTGACGATTCTAAATTGTCCCTGGTGTGTGTGTGCCCTGCGGTGGGCTGGCGCCCTGCCCCTCTGCCTTGCGCCCTGTGTTGGCTGGGATTGGCTCCAGCAGACTCCCGTGACCCTGTAGTTAGGTTATAGCGGGTTGGATAATGGATGGATGGATGTACAAAACTAACTTTATTTATTAGCAACGGTAATAGGGATCAGAATGAACAAACAGCCTGAGAAAGACAAACACTTATCAATTATTTGTGTAATCATTGATAATTCAATGTCAGCTGAGGCCTTTGAGATGCATGTTGAGCAGAAAAAGGGAAAGCAGAGCAAAGAGAACAAAGAAAGGATCAAGAAAAGAAAGAAGAACCCAAAGAAATCTCTGTGGATCAAAGAACGACTTGAAGCAACTCTGCACCTTGACCTAAAAAGACTCATCTTCCATCACCTGTATTTTCTACTTTTAACACTCTTTTTCAAATGCATTTCCTAACCTTTTAAGACTATTTTCAAATATATTTCCTACTTTTGCTACCATTGTTTATTTCTGTTTTTTATTGATTATGCTTTATGATAATATTAATTTAATACTGTTTGATTCAATTGAGGTATATTGTTAATAACGCCTGATGTGGGTCATTGCCATATTGCCACAGGGATTAGCAGCTGAGAAGAGATGTCTTTAATGTAAAGCGGCGCGGTGAGAAGGCACCTCCTTTTGGTGATTGGCACAGGTGTAGATTAGGGTTAGGGTTGGTCTGCTTATGCTGAGATAGTGTTTAAAATCAGCTGTCCGCACTCAGATATGGCTATAACACATGTAGCACTATAAAGCAGCTATATTAAGTCAAACATCCACAACAATGCACTCCCTTTCTGTGAGTGCCAGTTTTTTTGAGTCTCAGGCTTTGGTGGAGTTGCCATTTTGAGTGTCTGGTCTCCATGATGCTGTGTGGTTTCTAGGCATTCAAATATTGCATGATCTGTGACATCAAACAGGCCACAATGCATAAGCAGGTCTCTGAACTTAAACATTCTTAAAGGAAAGGCTTTCTGTTTAAAGACATTTAAAACAACTTCTTATTAACAGTATATAAGGATTAAGGTTTTTGTATTGGATATTCTGACATTAGTTTATAAAACTTGCAGACAATTCTTTACATAAATGCTTGTTTGCATTAGAGTCCTCTTAAATTCCTTACAGTAGTGTGCTAACAAACAGTTTCTCAGAATCAAATGGCAGAAACCTGTTACAGGCTGCATCTCCATTTTTTGGAATACTGTACAAGTATTTTGTACTTTTGATTGAATAGTGTTTTGCTTAACAATTTTAATAAATTTGATTTAAAAATTATTAGGCAGAGCAAATGATTAGCAGAAATGCAATTCCAGTTTCTGACAAAGTTTAATGATGATTTAGAAATGTTCCTATAATTAGCTTCAGCAATTAGCGATCTTGCATTTAATTTCACATATTGCCTCTGCTTTCTTTCCACACTTCGCTGAAAATCAGAGGTGTGCGATATCAGCCATTATTTGACTGATTCATATTTACACATTTTTTTCAACTCCACTTTCTACGACCACCCTAAGACTTACTTCTCGGAGTTACATATAAAATGTAAACATATGAAATATATATTTAAGCAAAATAAATGAAATGTATATTTCAATAAAATATAAAGACGTATTTGTCTGCTCATATCCACTTTGACAAACATTTTTATGGGATTTTCAGTATACAAAACCACAAAACTATTAAATGTAAATTATGTTTTTCTTTTTTTTTTTACTAAAACTAAATAATCTTCATGAAAGAAACCTACAAAATACAGAGGATTCAAAAAGTATTCTGACACCTTCACTTTCTGCACATTTGACTGTCTTGGCTGACACGCCTCTGCAACATCGCATGGACATCAGGGACAGTGCCTCTGGATTGGCAGACCGGGGTGGTGGTCCCCCTCTTTAAGAAGGGGGATCGGAGGGTGTGTTCCAACTACAGAGGGATCACACTCCTCAGCCTCCCTGGAAAAGTCTATTCAGGGTCCTGGAGAGGAGGGTCCGTCGATAGTCGAGCCTCGGATTCAGGAGGAACAGTGTGGTTTTCGTCCTGGTCGCGGAACAGTGGACCAGCTCTATACCCCTTAGCAGGGTCCTGGAGGGTGCATGGGAGTTTGCCCAACCAGTCTACATGTGTTTTGTGGACTTAGAAAAGGCATTCGACCGTGTCCCTCGGGGAATCCTGTGGGGGGTACTCCGAGAGTATGGGGTACCGGCCCCCCTGATAAGGGCTGTTCAGTCCCCTGTACGATCAGTGCCAGAGCTTGGTCCGCATTGCCGGCAGTAAGTCGAACCCGTTTCCAGTGAGAGTTGGGACTCCGCCAGGGCTGCCCTTTGTCACCCGATTCTGTTCATAACTTTTATGGACAGAATTTCTAGGCGCAGCCAGGGTGTTGAGGGGGTCCGGTTTGGTGGGGCTCAGGATTGGGTCACTGCTTTTTGCAGATGATGTTGTCCTGTTTGCTTCATCAGGCCATGATCTTCAGCTCTCTCTGGATCGGTTCGCAGCCGAGTGTGAAGCGGCTGGGATGAGAATCAGCACCTCCAAATCCGAGACCATGGTCCTCAACCGGAAAAGGGTGGAGTGCCCTCTCAGGGTTGGTAGCGAGATCCTGCCCCAAGTGGAGGAGTTCAAGTATCTCGGGGTCTTGTTCACGAGTGAGGGAAGAATGGAGCGTGAGATCGACAGGCGGATCGGTGCGGCATCCGCAGTAATGCGGGCGTTGCATTGGTCTGTCGTGGTGAAAAAGGAGCTGAGCCACAAGGCGAAGCTCTCAATTTACCAGTCGATCTATGTTCCTACCCTCACCTATGGTCATGAGCTATGGGTAGTGACCGAAAGAACGAGATCGCGAATACAAGCGGCTGAAATGAGTTTCCTCCGCAGGGTGTCTGGGCTTTCCCTTAAAGATAGGGTGAGAAGCTCAGTCATCCGGGAGGGGCTCAGAGTAGAGCCGCTGCTCCTCCGCATCGAGAGGAGTCAGATGAGGTGGCTCGGGCATCTGATCAGGATGCCTCCTGGACGCCTCCCTGGTGAGGTGTTCCAGGCACGTCCAACCGGGAGGAGGCCCCGGGGAAGACCCAGGACACGCTGGAGGGACTATGTCTCTCGACTGGCCTGGGAACGCCTTGGGGATTCTCCCGGAAGAGCTAGAAGAAGTGGCCGGGGAGAGGGAAGTCTGGGCATCTCTGCTCAAGCTGCTGCCCCCGCGACCCGACCTCGGATAAGCGGGAGACAATGGATGGATGGATGGATGGAGGTTTAATTTTAAATGGACAAATCTGCTATTTTTGCTGATCAATCTACACTCAATAACCCATAATGACAAAGCATAGACATGTTTTTCACAAAGGTTTGCAAATTTATAAAAAAAAACAAAACGGAAGTATCTCATTTATCTAGATATTCTGACCCTTTGCTGTGGTACACCAAAATGTGGTCAAGTACGTCCTGTTTGCTTTAATTTTCCTTAAGATGTGTAGAACTTGATTGGCATTCTTCTGTGCCTAATTGAATTTATTGGACATTGTTTAGAAAGGTACACAACTGTGTATATACAGTAATGTTGTGCAATTCACACTACATATCAAGACAAAAACCAATCCATGAAGTCCAAGTAACTCTTTGTAGACCATCCATCCATCCATCCATCCTCTTCTGATTATCCGAGGTCGGGTCGCGGGGGCAGCAGCTTGAGCAGAGATGCTCAGACTTCCCTCTCCCCGGCCACTTCTTCTAGCTCTTCCGGGGGAATCCCAAGGCATTCCCAGGCCAGCCGAGAGACATAGTCCCTCCAGCGTGTCCTGGGTCTTCCCCGGGGCCTCCTCCCAGTTGGACGTGCCCGGAACACCTCACCAGGGAGGCGTCCAGGAGGCATCCTGATCAGATGCCCGAACCACCTCATCTGACTCCTCTCGATGCGAAGAAGCAGTGACTCTACTCTGAGCCCCTCCCGGATGACTGAGCTTCTCACCCTATCTTTAAGGGAAAGCCCAGACACCATGCAGAGGAAACTTATTTCAGCCGCTTGTATTCGCGACCTTGTTCTTTCGGTCACTACCCATAGCTCATGACCATAGGTGAGGGTAGGAGCGTAGATCGACTGGTAAATTGAGAGCTTTGCCTTACAGCTCAGCTCCTTTTTCACCGCGACAGACCGATGCAGAGCCCGCATCACTGCGGACACCGCACCGATCCGCCAGTTGATCTCTCGCTCCATACTTCCCTCACTCGTGAACAAGACCCCGAGATACTTGAACTCCTCCACTTGGGGCAGGATCTCACTCCCAACCCTGAGAGGGCACTCTGTCCTTTTCCAGCTGAGGACCATGGTCTCGGATTCCCATCCCAGCCGCTTCACACTCGACTGTGAACCGATCCAGAGAGAGCTGAAGATCATGGCCTGATGAAGCAAACAGGACAACATCATCTGCAAAAAGCAGTGATCCAATCCTGAGCCCACCAAACCGGACCCCCTCAACGCCCTGGCTGTGCCTAGAAATTCTGTCTATAAAAGTGAACAGAATCGGTGACAAAGGGCAGCCCTGGCGGAGTCCAACTCTCACTGGAAATGGGTTTGACTTACTGCCAGCAATGCGGACCAAGCTCTGACACCGTTTGTACAGGGACCGAACAGCCCTTATCAGGGGGTCCGGTACACCATACTGTCGGACCACCCCCACAGGATTCCCCGAGGGACACGGTCGAACGCCTTTTCCAAGTCCACAAAACACATGTAGACTGGTTGGACAAACTTCCATGCACCCTCCGGGACCCTGCCAAGGGTGTAGAGCTGGTCCACTGTTCTGAGACCAGGACGAAAACTACACTGTTCCTCCTGAATCCGAGGTTGGACCATCTGAACGGACCCTCCTCTCCAGGACCCCCGAATAGACTTTTCCAGGGAGGCTGAGGAGTGTGATCCCTCTGTAGTTGGAAGAGGGGGACCACCACCCCGGTCTGCCAATCCAGAGGCACTGTCCCTGATGTCCATACGATGTTGCAGAGGTGTGTCAACCAAGACAGTCCTACAACATCCAGAGCCTTGAGGAACTCCGGGCATATCTCATCCACCCCTGGAGCCCTGCCACCAAGGAGTTTTTTGACCACCTCGGTGACCTCAGTCCCAGAGATGGGGGAGCCCACCTCCGAGTCCCCAGGCTCTGCTTCCTCATTGGAAGGCATGTTAGTGGGATTGAGGAGGTCTTCGAAGTACTCCCCCCCCACCGACCCACAACGTCCCGAGTCGAGGTCAGCAGCCCCCCATCCCCACCATATACAGTGTTGAAATGCACTGCTTCCCCCTCCTGAGACGCCGGATGGTGGACCAGAATCTCCTTGAAGTCGTCCAAAAGTCGTTCTCCATGGCCGCACCAAACTCCTCCCATGCCTGAGTTTTTGCCCTCAGCAACCACCAAAGCTGCATTCCGCTTGGCCTGCTAGTACTTCTTAGCTGCCTCCAGAGTCCCACAGGACAAAAGGGTCCTGTCGGACTCCTTCTTCAGCTTGATGGCATCCCTCACTGCCGATGTCCAGCAACGGGTTTGAGGATTGACGCCATGACAGGTACCGACCACCTTACGTCCACAGCTCAGGTCAGCTGCCTCAACAATAGAGGCACTGAACATGGCCCATTCGGACTCAATGTCCTCCACCTCCTTCGGCCTACCAGGCCTGACTGGTATCCTCCCCCAGGTGGTAATCAGTTGACAGCTCCGCCCCTCTCTTCACCCGAGTGTCCAAGACATGTGGCCGCAAGTCCTACGACACGACCACGAAGTCGATCATTGAACTGAGGCCTAGGGTGTCCTGGTGCCAAGTGCACATATGAACACCCCTATGCTTGAACATGGTGTTCGTTATGGACAATCCATGACGAGCACGGGGGGGCTAGGCATTCCTCCCAAATATGCCCTTCCAGGTCTCACTGTCATTGCTCACGTGAGCATTGAAGTCTCCCAGCAGAATGAGGGATTCCCCAGAAGGTATGTCCTCTAGCACCCCCTCCAGAGACTCCAAAAAGGGTGGGTACTCCAAACTGCTGTTTGGCGCATACGCACAAACCACAGTCAAGACCCGTTCCCAGGTGTGCAGAGCTTGCAGAGACTTACCCAAGAAGACTTATAGCTGTACATGCTGCTAAAGTGGTTTCTATAAAGTAGTGAATTACTGTTATGAATACATGCAATAATGAGTGATTTCAGTGTTTGATTTTTAATAAATTTGCAAACCTTTCTGAAAATATGTTTTCATGTTGTCTGTGTTGGTTATTGAGTGTGGATTGGTGGGTAAAAATGGCAAACTTATCCATTTAAAAGTTAAATTTACAAAGCAATAAAGGGTGCAGAAAGTGAAGGGGTCTGAATACTTTCTGAATCCACTACGTAGCTGTGTTCATCTGGTTTAAAAAATTCCACAACTTCTGCTTTCTCATGAAGTTCAGGCAATGTGTGTGACTCGTTGTAGTGTATTTGTTCAAATAAATCCAGAGTTCAAATGTCTTCGTTTTAAAAGTCTTAGTAAAAATTTAAAGAAAAACATTTTACACAAAAATTAAGAGAAAAAAATGATAATACCAAAGAAAAGTTCTTTTATAAGATGTTTCAGTTTAAGACTTGCATGTCTTGTTATGTTTCTCTGAGTTTCTCTTACAAAAGTTCTCCATATAATATACAGTCTTATGTTCATTCATCAAACATACAGACATAACAAAATAAATGTTGTTACCCCATTGAAAGCAAGGCAAATCAAACTGTTATATTTCTAGCTAACTAAAAACTGACTACAATTCTATCACTGGATTCAAATAAAGCTGAGCAATAAGTAAGCTCCATTACAAGTTAGCTTTAGGGGTTAAACAGAATTGCCCATTATCTATGTGGCTACGAGAAACTCGCATTCTATTGAAATTAAACAAACACTTTGTACATTTTAACTTTAATATTAAACAATCTACGACTGGCTCTCACACACTGTGTTTATTAAATCAAATACAACTGCAATGCTGATCCCAGGTATACATCATAAGTCTTATTTTCAATACATTTGGTCCAGGGTTGTGCAGCTTCTTTTGTAAATCTCCAGAAGAATGAATGGACACCTTCAGTTCATAATCAGTAATAAGACAGTGGTCTCGTAGAGGAATGCAGGATCACATTTTTGGCTCAGCTTTTCTTTATTGGAGAAGATATATTAGGACAGCAGAGAAACATGAAAATGTTGGTAGCATCTGTTGCAAACCTATGAATGACAGCTCATGCTGCGTCAATCCAGGCCTGAACTGACCTAAGTGTACATATTCAAGTTAACAGGTTTGTTTAGGATCATTCCAGGATTTACTGTAATCTGTAATAACATCATGTTTAGTCCAGCTTCTTAGCCTATTGTCTGTCATAACCGATATTCACTGAGATTGGTCTTAAAGTTAGTAGAGAGATGACACCATCTCTCATTAAGAACAATCCTGTGATAGTTTCATTAGTACACTTTCTTTCTACTCTTACATTGTAACCTAAACTGAAGAAAACATACATTTTATGCAGATTCAGTTCCATTTTTGATCATTTTAACTAATGTATGCTTCATTCGCCTTGAAGTAGTCAGGTAGTGAATTTTACTTTCCCTATATTCTCTCTTTACTTTCTCTACATTCTGAATGTGTTTGTGTGAAGGGTATACTTACTTTCTGCCTTATGGTGGTAAGTTAGGATCATCTGCTCCATGTGCCCCTGGATGAATAATGAAAACTGATGGATGAAAAGGTGTTTTTTTACTGTTGCCTATTATTGTAAATGCCTTGGAAAGCACTACGTAAAAAATCTTAGTATACAAGTAAGTGGTTAAGATCATACTGCACAATGATTTTTGCAGGAAAACTGAAAAGACCATTCAGTGCTTTATGATATAACAATACACAGTCAATAATGAGATTTGACTAGTTAAGATTATACAAAACATCTGTAGTGTAGCTACATAGAATATTTATATGTATAGTCTTTTGTCACCAACATTCATTGTCTTAATCCATATATGTAAATGTACAGTATCTTATCTGAAAAAGGAAAATATGGGTGAATGGAGTTTTTTGTCATTAAAAAAAACTGAGCGAACATCTTTAATACAGGAAGACCTGTTTTCCCATGACTGGATACATTAATTTAAAAACCACTACCTTTAAACAAAGAAGGAGACAGAAAGGGAGAAAAGAAAGAGGAAGGAAAAAGTGTTTACTGCACTTGTTATATTAAATATCCTAATGCACTTGATTGTATTACCAAATCAGAGTTCAATTCCTTTAGCATAACACGTTACAAAGAAATTGGACATTAGAGCAATGAGAATTCATCAAAGGGATTTGCTGATTAAAAGAAAACCCATTATCGGATAAGATGTGCTTATTTATTAAGGGACAGCACCTTCTTCCCAGTTCCATTTATCATTCATTTTCTGTTAGTCTTCTTTACCAGCATCTCAGCTTTAGACACTTTTCAGTAACTGAAAGAGCTGGGATCAGGATTAGTGTGAAATAAAGTAAATCGAGATTCAGGGTTAATTCTGTTCCAGAAAATCTGGATTAGGTCAGACCTGTCTTTCTGGAAGAGGTGAAGCTAAAATGATGTGATCTGAGAGGGCAAAGATTCAGATATAGCTAATCTTGCTTTTTTGGAATGGGCTCAGGAATTGCCTGTTCCAGAAAACGAAGATTTTAAGAAATCAAGCTCAATAACTGTGGTAACTAATACTCTGAAACTAACCTTCAAAGGGCAGGTTTAACATGATAATTAACATAATTAAGGAAGAGAGCATCCATTAATAAGATTAAAGGCCATAAATGTCCTGTCGGAAATGCTTATCCCAGCTGTAGTATTTAAGAAGCATAAAAAGACCATGAAATGTTGAAAATGTTGTGCCTCTTCCTGAACAAACAATTGCCATAGAACCACGACGTCTTTGCCAGATTCTACCCAGATCAGACATTCCAGTATTTCCAGAGAAGTGACTGCATGAATGTTTATACTGTTTTCCTGCAGAGACTTTAATATATCTAAACAAACTTCTAAAACAGTGTTCATTGTAACACATTGTGGTTTTGTACTGAAATTGATACAAAACATGGACATTTCCCATTATTTTTTATCTTTTTCTTGTAAACAGATGTTTTCTTCACAACATTGAAGATTCTACACATATCAGTAGTACTAAGGTGTTGTACCGTGTTAGCCATTATGAATGTAGAGAAAAGCCAAGCAAAATGACACCTTTTATTGGCTAACTAAAAAGATTATAACATGCAAGATGTATCTTGCCTGAAGAAGGGGCCTGAGTTGCCTGGAAAGCTTGCATATTGTAATCTTTTTAGTTAGCCAATAAAAGGTGTCATTTTGCTTGGCTTTTCTCTACACATATCAGCAAAGAGATCACAGAAGTGTGCCTAACTTTGAAGCAGCATCAGCTCACTCACACAAACACACACGCACATATACATAGGCTGTCTTCACAACAAAAAAATAACCATCATAATCACTATCAAAGAGAAATTTCACAGAGTTGCAAGTATACTTAGTAATATTGCTTTGATTCAGTGTTCTGTAACAGAATAAGGCAAAAACATGACATCTGTGCTGTGTTGTACAGGGTGAGACAAAATGAAGTACCACACTTCCCAAGTTCATTGCGTGAGATAGAGGCAGTCGATTGGGTTGGAGAGGGGGTCCTTTGATTGGCAATCCCTTGTAGTTTTCAGTCGGCAACATGCCTTGGTCCAGTGCGCTCGGTGCTTTCGTTGTTGAAGCGTTCTTCAAACATAATGAATCCATCCATCCATTTTCCAACCCGCTGAATCCGAACACAGGGTCACGGGGGTCTGCTGGAGCCAAACCCAGCCAACACAGGGCGCAAGGCAGGAACCAATCCCGGGCAGGGTGCCAACCCACCGCAGTAATGAATCCATTATCATGTATTTCACTGATTAACTGTTTAATGCATTCTTTCTTTCAGGGTTATTACTTCACTTCTTCTCCCTTTCTTTAGCTGCTGCTGTATTGCTCCTATTTGGGAGGATATGCCGAAAAATCTTCATGTACTGCCACCAGCACCTATTGCTCTACTGGCATGAAAGTTTTTCCTTCCGTGCTGCACTCAAAATGGCTTGTAAATTTTGCAGAGAATGCGTGTTAATCTGGAATTGCATGAGTTGACTGAAATCCTGTATTCTGGGATTGGTTAATCCACTGGTCTGAAATCAAGCTATACCAATCCAAAATTTGTTCTATGATCCATCCATCCATCCATCCATTTTCCAACCCGCTGAATCCAAACACAGGGTCACGGGGGTCTGCTGGAGCCAATCCCAGCCAACACAGGGCGCAAGGCAGGAACCAATCCTGGGCAGGGTGCCAACCCACCGCAGTAATGAATCCATTATCATGTATTTCACTGATTAACTGTTTAATGCATTCTTTCTTTCAGTGTTATTACTTCACTTCTTCTCCCTTTCTTTAGCTGCTGCTGTATTGCTCCTATTTGGGAGGATATGCCGAAAAATCTTCATGTACTGCCACCAGCACCTATTGCTCTACTGGCATGAAAGTTTTTCCTTCCGTGCTGCACTCAAAATGGCTTGTAAATTTTGCAGAGAATGCGTGTTAATCTGGAATTGCATGAGTTGACTGAAATCCTGTATTCTGGGATTGGTTAATCCGCTGGTCTGAAATCAAGCTATACCAATCCAAAATTTGTTCTATGATCCATCCATCCATCCATCCATTTTCCAACCTGCTGAATCCAAACACAGGGTCACGGGGGTCTGCTGGAGCCAATCCCAGCCAGCACAGGGCACAAGGCAGGAACCAATCCCGGGCAGGGTGCCAACCCACCACAGTGTTCTATGATCCAGGATTGTCTAATCTTGCTTCCTGAAACAGACCTCTGGACTGTATTTTTTGTTATTGTTGGGGGGATATTACTTTTTTGTGTTTTTAATGTTTTGCACAGTTTGAACATTTTGATTTGTCATTTATTTATTTGGATGTGTTATCAGATGCTGAGTCCTGCGGTGGGTTGGCACCCTGCCCAGGATTGGTTCCTGCCTTGTGCCCTGTGTTGGCTGGGATTGGCTCAAGGAGACCCCCGTGACCCTGTGTTCGGATTCAGCGGGTTGGAAAATGGATGGATGGATGGATGTTATCAGGTGCTATTTATGCTTATTCCACTGCTGCAGATTAGTACTGATTTTGTTTAATAAACCTGGTGTTTATTTCATACCAATTAGGTTTGCGATTTATTATCTGCAAATGTTATAAGTGAAAAAATAATTTTTGAGTGTTTACTAGTTTGGTTTTATCCTGCCGCATAATTGTCCACGAGCTTTATTGGTGATGTTTAGCAACCCAACTGGTTTTTAATTTAAGGCTGGGACTGTTACAAATGTATTAATATAGTTGTTAGATGTGGTGTATTGCATTTTAGGATTGTTCATATTAGGTGATTTTCTATTTTAAAAAAGCTCACTTTACATGTTTAAATGACAGCATTTATTTTCAAAACCACTTTGATTTAAATTACAGGTGATCAACAGAAATATCAGTTTAAGGATGAATTCCAAATGCTGCAAATGCATGCAGATATCCTGAGGATCTGTACTCTGATTAAGAGAGTGCTGTTTCTTCAGTATTTATAATGGATCATTGCATCATAAATGGAGCTATAAACCATATGGGAATTGGCACTGCAGCCAGAAATAAGAGTGACGAGATCACATGAAATCACTGGTCTGCTTAAGGCATTCCTATAACACTCTGGAGAGGTGAAACTCTTGCAAGCATTCACTGTGATAAAAGTTTAGGGAAGCACATAGTGAATGTCAAGTACAAATACATGGTAATAAAGGAGCCAAATCTATAATAAAAGTGCTATGAAAAGTATGAAAAAAGGGTTCTGTGTTGTAACCTTAGAGAATATATGAAAATGTGGTCCCCATTTCAGACCTACAGTATGGTGGATTCACTATAACACTGAAGTTCTATACAGTCTACACAACAACAATCATCTGAATTACAATATTCCTGAGGCAAAAAATATACGTATGTGCACCCCCACTCTTAATAGTTTGTGTTGCCTTACCTTCTCTCCTTAGGCAAAAATCAAACTTCAAATGTTTCTTGTACCTGTCTGGCAGTTATTATTGGTTGGGAGAAAAGTTCATGCACTTATTTGAAAAGAGCCATTTCACCTATGTGATATTTAAAGGCTTTTGTCCATAAAGTCCAAGGCTGCACTGTGTTTGAATTTGGCCTAATGTTTTGAATCATTCTCCTTTTACAAGACCCATATAGATCTTGGCATGATGTGCTCCTATTCCCATCTGTTACATCTGAGGTTATGCTGCCTTTATCTGTTCATGTCGTTAAAGTAAGGATCTGATTTTAAGGAGGTCTGTTGACTTTGGACCGTGTTACAAATATTTTCAACCACATGAAAACAGGTTTTGACATAATTATTATGATGGTGTTAGTGTCAGATACAGCTCTGAAACAGCTGGCTTCTTGGGATTTAAAAAAACACACACACAACTAGTAAATAATAGTTTTGCTGGTACAAACATTTAGCTAATGAGATAGTTACTCTCCTCTAACCTAAGGGGAAACTGGAGATGGGGGCAGAGTTTCAAAGAAAATGCCATATCGGAAACAGGCCATTAAGAAGAAAAGATTAGATAGATAGATAGATAGATAGATAGATAGATAGATAGATAGATAGATAGATAGATAGATAGATAGATAGATAGATAGATAGATAGATAGATAGATAGATACTTTATTAATCCCAATGGGAAATTCACAAGTTTAAAATGGACCAAAGAACACAGACATTAAATGGAACCTAACTGGAAAAGAGTACTTTGGTTAGCATGCTGGAGTCATTTTGTCTTAGTTGCAGATGACACTGGTATTTGGTGAGTACTTAAGGAAGAATCCAATTGAAGACCTGTAAGGCGTTTGTTTCTCAAAATACAGACTCTGATGTGCTTATTCTCTATGTGCAGTTATACATTGGGATCTTCTGGTTCTTTTTCTGTCCTGGTTAGATCCAGTTTGCCTTCTTCTCTCAACACAGTAATAGACACCTTTGTATGAAATCTGGGATTTCCTGGCAGTCTTTAAAATTAAATAACCTTTGTTTCACAAAAAAAAAAAACAACAACAGAGAAAGCTCTTTTGGTTTGGCCATTTTTGAACCCAGAATTGAACTTTAGGAATTCCAGTACCTTGAAGTCCAAATAAAGACAGTTAACTGGCTTTATTGTGCACAATGGCAGATTTTAGCTGTGCTAACACAATTATAAAGGTTTCTCTAGTAACTGATTAGCATTTAAACATGATTAAGTAAGGATGAGCTAAGGCAGTTTACTATTAGGACACGGCAATGGCTGCTGAAAAAAGTGGCTTTGCAGTCATATATGAATAATACATTATAAATTAAAAAAGAGTAAGGGACAATTTCTGAAGAGTAAAGGGTAGGACTGAACAGGAAGAGAGACAAAGCCCCTGGGGATAAACATGCACTTGTTCTGGCGACATATGTCAACATGTCATTTCATTGTGGAAAGAAAGTGGCCACCGGAGAGCAGTCAGATCTGCAAGTGTAGATGGCAGGTCAGAACTGTGAATGTGTGAGTGAGTGTGAAAGAGACTTAGAGAGAGTGAGGGAGAGCAATGATAAGTGATAGAAGGGGTATATTTTAATGATGGGTGCAGTGTGTTGCTCTGTTCTATTCTCTTTCCTGCCATAAACTCTTCCTCTCTGTGTCTCTTAATGTGTGTGTATGTTTATGAGTGTTTTTGTGTGTGTATGTATAGATACATATAGATCTATAGATAGATATATGTAAAATCAAAAAACACTACACCCACTATAGAAAAAGCACTTTCTTAACAATAGGAAAAGCTAAATAAATGAATAAGCAGAAGTTTTAAGTCTAAAACTAAATGTGATATTCTTGCCTGACTAAATACACGTGTGTTTAATGTATGCATAACCATTATAAACATGTCCAGCAAACTCTTAAATAATGCATGCTTTGATTATTTGCAGCAAGGAAGAATTCTTTGCAGGTTCCTATTGCTTTATTAATATTAAATTAAACCAAGGAAGCAACCTGAACTATCCATGTTTGGCATTGTAATTTTATCACAGACTAATTTGGTTATTTTTAATAATTAATAAACAACATACAATCTAATTCTAATAATGAGAAAAAGTGGTTTAACTATTCATTTTCTCAATTTAATGTATTTGCTATATATACCATTATTCCAGTTTGATTGGCAGACCACATTTACTAATTCTTACAAATGCAATACATGTTAAGATTAAAATTACTTCTGCAAGATAAAATCAATTTGACCAATTAATGCCTTTTCTATTTTTATGTGTTTATTCATTCATTATTTTTTTTGTAAATGCCCTCAAATTACATTTTAAAAAGGTTTAATTTCTTAGGTTCATATATCAGTATTGTCACATGTACAGAATATAGTAAAATTTACGCTTGAATGTGATAATCGACATGCAACACGTTGCAACCCTCTGGCTCCATCATCAATGAGTATTACTACCTTACCACGAAACTTTTGTCTTCCTTCCCACATCTCAATATTTTCAAGTACCTGCTTAAACAGTAATGATACATGATGGCACTGATGTTATTAATTTTTCAAATTAATATTATTAATAATATTTTTTTCAACTACTTACATTTTCAAGCTTTGTTTAAAAAAAAATTTTTTTGAAATACATTTTTTTTTTTTTTTTTAATAAAAAAAAAATTCATGGCTTGCTCATGCCTAACACTCAGTTCTTCTGGCATTGGCTATAGACACCTATGACACAATAGTTGGTTTATATTAACAACATCTGAAATTTATAAAGAGGTACGTGTGAGAAGTGCCACTTATTTGCGTTTTATTGGTTCTTTTTGTTTTGTTTTTATATAACATTGTCTTCCTGGTTATCATCCATTAATTCCTGGTATCCAGGTTTGCCACATTAACATCACGGTGGCCATTTTTCCCCATAAAAGAAGCAAACAAACATTGCCACAATGTTAAGTGTTTATCATGTTTGGTAGGAAAAACAGAAGGCCCTAGACAGCTAAACTTTTAATAAGTGGTAGGTATTTTATAAGATTTTTCTATTAGCGTTGGCAACAAAATAGTTGAAAATGTTTAGCAGAACAGTGAAATTATTACTATTTTTTATGATTATGATTTTTGTTATGACAAAAACAGATTCAGTACTACTTAATTAGTTAATCTTTCCCTATTTTTTGTTTATTTTTCTTTCTTGTTGAGTGCAAGTCCCTTCCAAATGTCTTTAGTTTGTTTTGATCCAACCTTCAGCCCTCTTTTATTGCACAGCCATTCAGACATTGTGTACAACATCTGCACTAGTCACACTGCCCAGCAATGTACACGTATTCTGTGCCAAAACTTTGTGTTGCCCATTATAGGATTAGTAAAAAAATATCAAACCTAATACACTTCACTAAAACTTCATAACAAAATGATAACATCAGGAATGAAATACTAATGTATTCCTGACCATGATGTTACTGTAACAAAAATAAGAAATAATAACAAGTGGAAATAAAAAATAATATCACACAGAAACAAAAAAAAACACACAGACAAATGTTCCTGACACTCTTCATGGAATTAATAGACTTTCCGTTTTTGAGAATTACTTTGATGAAACAAAGGAGTTACTCTATCTGTGCTAGTACATTGTTTTTCCTTGTTTATTGTGCTTACTTATTCATGTTCCACTCTTACTAATCTTAAAAAAGATTTTTTCTACTATGTGGCAATATTTGTTTGCTCTTGATGAGCTACTTCATTTTTGGCAGGTGCTCACAGTGATTACAGGTATTATGATTTTTTGATATTTAAAAATTTATTTCTTTACCATATTTGAAAATGTAATTGGGGCTTTTGAACATGGAAAACTATGAATTAATGTAATTGTAATGTAATTAATTTAATTTCTTTTAAAAAACTTGATTTTTCTTTATTTCTTATTTGTGCTAACATTTAGTTTTTTTTCCACACCATCATTTTTTCCATTACACTACCATTTTGTGATGCCATTGTCTAGGCATGGTCATAAGCTGTTAAGGAGATGGCCTTAGAAATTGTACAATGATTTTTAATGTTGGTGATGGTATAAATACTGCCATTGCATATTTTACAGTATTCTACATTGTTGGATAACTCAAAAAACTCTCTCACACTTTTCAACAAAATGTCTACTCCTCTTGCTCTGTGGTTTGATTATTTGCTTGGTTTGCCTGTATTATTTTGGTGTTTGTATGACTAACGTGTATTTCTGACCACAACAAATGAGTATTAACCATTTTTATTTTCTGCTCAATTTAAAATACTTTGCACTTTTGGGCTTGCCGTTTTTTCACTCATAGCAGAGCATTAGAGTCTACTATAAATTTCAACACCACATGTTGTTCCCCCACACCCTGTGATGGATTGGCGCCCTGTCCAGGGTTTGTTCATGTCTTGCATCCTAGGCTAGGCTTCAGAGCTGAACCCTAGTCTGTATTAAACAGGTGAGAAAATGACATGACATGTTGTTCCCTAAAGCTGCAAAAGTTTACATTCTTAGTAGCATGTATTTTGAGCCTTCTGTATAATTTTATTTTTTGTTTTATTTATATATTTATGTGTGTGTGAGTGCATGTATTTGAGTCTGTGTGAGTTCTTCCAATTAAACGATTTGTATTTAGGTGAATGAAAAATATTAGTAATAGCACAAAATTGAGGGAACAAAAACTTAATGGTACAATAATGTTTCCACAGCTAAACAGATGAGTTCAAGACAACTTTAGTATACTCTCACCTCGAAATCCCAAATCTGTCCACTTTGCACCTTTTGCCTAAGAAATATTTTTTTATTAAAGTCATAGCTATGAAACAACCTAAATATTTCTAGTAATGGAAGTTAACAGTAAGGGAAACATACAGATTCTGTAAAGTTAGAGGTTATAGGATATCCCAATTAATTCCTTTGAAGTGGACATTAAATTAATACTAGTAATTAAAGAAGTGTGCAGCTTAATAAAGAAATGTCACCAGATAACACAGCAACTCTTATGCAGTACAGTGGAACCTCGGGTCACGAACGTCTCAGACCACGTACAAATCGGGTTATAAACATTAAATAGTTTACTATTACACTGTGCATTCTATGGTATAATTAACTATTTTTGTGCTTAAAAATCTTTAAAAAAATATACATTTACATACAGCTCGTACGATCCGGAACAGATTAATTTTATTTACATACAATCCTATGGGGGAAATTACTTCAGGTCACGGCCAAATCGGGTTGCGACCAGTGTTTTGGAGCGAATTATGGTCGTGACCCGAGGTTCCACTGTACTGGGTTCTGGTCCACGGTGACTCTGATTTGAATCAGACTGATATAAAAATGGAAGGATATATTATATGCTACTTTATATACATTATAATTTCTCCTAATTGCATTTTTGTTCACACATTGCTTGCTGTATATATATATATATAAATATATACATACTAGCCACATATACAGTGGTGTGAAAAACTATTTGCCCCCTTCCTAATTTCTTATTCTTTTGCATGTTTGTCACACAAAATGTTTCTGATCATCAAACACATTTAACCATTAGTCAAATATAACACAAGTAAACACAAAATGCAGTTTGTAAATGGTGGTTTTTATTATTTAGGGAGAAAAAAAAATCCAAACCTACATGGCCCTGTGTGAAAAAGTAATTGCCCCCTGAACCTAACAACTGGTTGGGCCACCCTTAGCAGCAATAACTGCAATCAAGCGTTTGCGATAACTTGCAATGAGTCTTTTACAGCGCTCTGGAGGAATTTTGGCCCACTCATCTTTGCAAAATTGTTGTAATTCAGCTTTATTTGAGGGTTTTCTAGCATGAACCGCCTTTTTAAGGTCATGCCATAGCATCTCAATTGGATTCAGGTCAGGACTTTGACTAGGCCACTCCAAAGTCTTCATTTTGTTTTTCTTCAGCCATTCAGAGGTGGATTTGCTGGTGTGTTTTGGGTCATTGTCCTGTTGCAGCACCCAAGATCGCTTCAGCTTGAGTTGACGAACAGATGGCCGGACATTCTCCTTCAGGATTTTTTGGTAGACAATAGAATTCATGGTTCCATCTATCACAGCAAGCCTTCCAGGTCCTGAAGCAGCAAAACAACCCCAGACCATCACACTACCACCACCATATTTTACTGTTGGTATGATGTTCTTTTTCTGAAATGCTGTGTTCCTTTTACGCCAGATGTAACGGGACATTTGCCTTCCAAAAAGTTCAACTTTTGACTCATCAGTCCACAAGGTATTTTCCCAAAAGTCTTGGCAATCATTGAGATGTTTCTTAGCAAAATTGAGACGAGCCCTAATGTTCTTTTTGCTTAACAGTGGTTTGCGTCTTGGAAATCTGCCATGCAGGCCGTTTTTGCCCAGTCTCTTTCTTATGGTGGAGTTGTGAACACTGACCTTAATTGAGGCAAGTGAGGCCTGCAGTTCTTTAGACGTTGTCCTGGGGTCTTTTGTGACCTCTCGGATGAGTCGTCTCTGCGCTCTTGGGTAATTTTGGTCGGCCGGCCACTCCTGGGAAGGTTCACCACTGTTCCATGTTTTTGCCATTTGTGGATAATGGCTCTCACTGTGGTTCGCTGGAGTCCCAAAGCTTTAGAAATGGCTTTATAACCTTTACCAGACTGATAGATCTCAATTACTTCTGTTCTCATTTGTTCCTGAATTTCTTTGGATCTTGGCATGATGTCTAGCTTTTGAGGTGCTTTTGGTCTACTTCTCTGTGTCAGGCAGCTCCTATTTAAGTGATTTCTTGATTGAAACAGGTGTGGCAGTAATCAGGCCTGGGGGGTGGCTACGGAAATTGAACTCAGGTGTGATACACCACAGTTAGGTTATTTTTTAACAAGGGGGCAATTACTTTTTCACACAGGACACACAGGTTTGGATTTTTTTTCTCCCTAAATAATAAAAACCATCATTTAAAAACTGCATTTTATGTTTACTTGTGTTATATTTGACTAATGGTTAAATGTTTTTGATGATCAGAAACATTTTGTGTGACAAACATGCAAAAGAATAAGAAATCAGGAAGGGGGCAAATAGTTTTTCACACCACTGTATCTATACTAATAAAAGGCAAAGCCCTCACTGACTCACTCACTCATCACTAATTGTCCAACTTCCTGTGTAGGTGGAAGGCTGAAATTTGGCAGGCTCATTCCTTACAGCTTACTTCCAAAAGTTAGGCAGGTTTCATTTCGAAATTCTACGTGTAACGGTCATAACTGGAACCTACTTTCGTATACTGTATACGGCCATAGCGGGCAGCTCGGTCGCCGTGTGAGGCGGTTGCGTCTTGCGTCTTGCATCATCACGCCTCCCACGTGATTGAGTGCCTGCCCATATAAGGTAAATATTCGCGGGTGAAGGACTGTGCTTAGCATATTCATAAGTGCGGCTGTGGCTGTATGCTTATATCGATTGACACATACCGAATGTCAGTTCAACACAAATCCAGCTCGAGCCGATTATGACAGCAGCAATCCAAGCTGTGAGAACACAGTAAAAAGGAGGCGTTTTCAGACGTCGTGGTAGATTTTCTGATGCAGCTAGACGGAAGCAACTTTGTGCAGCTGCCGCCAAATAATCGCAGAAAAATCCACAAATTAATAAACACACTGTGGCTAAATACTCAGAAGCAAATCCACAAGTTCATAGGGACGCTGTGGCTAAATACTCACAAGCAAATCCACAAATTCATAGGGACGCTGTGGCTAAATACTCGCAAGCACATCCACAACTTCATTGGGACGCTGTCACTAAATACTCGCAAGCACATCCACAACTTAATAGGGACGCTATCGCTAAATACTCGCAAGCACATCTACAAGTTAATAGGGACGCTGTCGCTAAATACTCACAAGCACATCCACAAGTTAATAGGGACGCTGTCGCTAAATACTCGCAAGCGAATCCACAAGTTCATAGAGACGGTGTCGCTAAATACACGGAGGCAAATCCACAAGTTAATAGAGCTTCTGTTTCTAGATACGATCCCAATAATGAAAAGCGGCTCATACGAAAACAACAGGTTTGGCTCAAAAAAGCCAATTGTGGATTTGCGTACGACCCAAACATACATTATGAGTCTGACAAAACAGTACACATTGAATCCATGGATGTTCACTGTGACTATTGTCAAGCTCAGAAGTGGAAATGCAATTCTCCTGGTTTGTGCTGTAACAGTGGTAAAGTCTCTCTCACTCCTTTATGTAAGCTTCCTGACCTTCTTGAGGGCCTGTTAAATGGCGAACATCCTCAAAGTGAGCATTTCTTGAACAATATTCGAAAGTACAACAGCGCATTTCAAATGACATCATTTGGTGCTAAACAAATCGTTGAGGGAAATTTTATGCCTTCATTGAAAGTTCAGGGACAAGTGTATCACTTGATTGGCAGTCTTATTTTTCTGGACTTAACATACCCCTGGTCAAGCAATTACAAAAAATGCTCCATGACTGTAACACTTACATCCAGGACTTCCACTCCACAATGGACAGTATTTCAGATAATGACAAAGACTTCAAAGTTGTCATTCACGCAGACAAAAAACCATTACATGCACACAAAGGCAGATTTAATAAACCCACAGTTCGTCAAGTTGGTGTTGTCATCGTTGGGCAAACGTTCAACAATAGAGATATTGTCTTGAAAACCAGAGACAATAAACTACAACGCATTAAGGAAACCCACAGATCCTATGATGCACTTCAATATCCTCTCATGTTCTGCTTTGGTGAAGACGGCTATTCTGTGTCTATACCTCAAGTTCATGCTACCAGTAAGTTACCTATGAACAAAACCGTCTCTGCAGCAAACTTCTATTCATATCGGCTTATGATCAGACAACATCATGATAATACTAGCCTTTTCTTCTGAACTTTATTAAATCAGTTTTTACTTGATATGTACGCAAAAATTGAATCCGAAAGACTAAATTATATCAGTCTAAATCAGAAAAAACTACGAGCTGAAAATTACGTTCACTTAAAAGATGCTATTGACAAAAACGACACTGATTTAATCTGAACCGATGTATATATCTAAACCAATCTATTTAAACCAATATATATATCCTAACCAATGTATATCAACCAATATATATATCTCAACCAATGTATATATTTGAACGGATGTATTCAAACCAATGTATATATCTGAACGGATGTATCTCAACCAATGTATATATATATCAGAACGGATCTATGCAAACCAATTTATGTATATCTCAACCAATGTATCCCAACCAATGTATATATCTGAACTGATATATATATCTGAACGGATGTATTAAAGCCAGTGTATATATTCAAACCAATGTATCTGAATCGATATATATATCTGAACCAATGTACTGTATATATTTATGAACCAATCTTTTTTTCCTGAACGGCCCCTCATAATATATATATATATACACACACACACACACATACATCCATGATATAGTACCACAACAAGTTAAATCAAATCTATAACTGAAATCTGCATATAGGGCCAGAACACAATAATTCAAACCCTAAAGCCACCAGAATGCAGATATTAATTGGTTTTAATTGAGGTATAATTCCTAACTTTTGCTTCACAACATTGACATTTTTAACTCTTTTAGGGCGTATGTCGACTTTTGTCGACAGGAAGGGTTGAGGGCGAATGTCGACAAAAGTCAACATCCAGGGATAGAGGGCGACAATCAGCTGTTAATGGCGACAAATCTCACTGTCACGTCGCAGGCATTCCCTCTGTGCTTGGAGGAATGCTAGACTCTTTGACTCGGCAACTAATCCTTGCGTGTGCGTGAGTTGCGAAATGTAAACAATGGCAAGATGGCATCGACATGTCACAAGGGAGCGAAGCGAGTGCAGAAAAGAAAACACTCGGCAGACGATGTTTTGTGCATTATCGCGGAGTCGGACTTTGATTTTTCAGAATCGGATTTTATTGACAGTGATCAGGAGATCGAGCAAGAGAGTGAGAAGCCGGCATCAGCTGATCAGACACCAGCCGATGCCGCACCAGCTGATCCGCTGCCAGTTGAGCGCCTTCGCGCAGCCGATGCATCTACGGCAAGGTTCACGTGGGATAAATACACAGACATTGATCCGTTGAGAGCCGATCTGGCTACCGGACTTCACAAGACGGCATGGCTTGCTGTTGGACACGACAGATCACCAGCTGTTGAACTACTACAGGCTGCTCTCTCCTGATGCTGCTTTTCAGCTACTGTCAGACGAGACAAACAGGTAGGCAGAGAAATTTTTTGAATTGCGGGCTGCGGTTTCATCGCATTCTCGTTTTTCAAAGTGGAAACCCACAACAAAAGACGAGATGAAGCGTGCTGTGGCATTACAAATAGAGATGGGACAGAACTGGTGATATAACTTCAGGGAGCATTGGTCCAAACGTGCTTTGTCCCCTGGTGGCTTTGGACAGGTTATGCAGCGTGGTGATAGGTACGTGCTGCTGCAAAGTTTTATTCACTTCTGTAATAAACAGAAGCAAATCCCATGGGGTGAGCCAGGCTATAATGCCATGCATAAAGTTCATAAAGTTTCAGAAGATGAAAAGAGGTGACAATATGGTTTTCATGCGGGCAGAAAACTTGGTGGCAGTGGCATGGCATGATGGCAAATGGGTGACTTGTCTCTCTACAGTACACACTAACAATATATGTGAGAAAGTGCAGCAACAGACAATTGAAAAGTAGGCACCAAAGCAACACGTATTGTAAGGAGTGCAATGTGGCAATGACTGAAATTGGCTGCTTTGAGTGAGATCAGACTTTGCAGGACTTTGCTGTGTAAAATGTATGTGATATGTATGTGAAATCATATAGTATGCAGGCTCATACAACATGCAAGACAGTAACATTTGTCAAAAGTAAATATTTTTTGTTGATTTGATATGTTAAACAATTGCTTTGTGTTCTTTTTTAAAAAATGTTAGTTTTTGGAAAAATATTCAGCCCTGGGAGATAAGAAACAAAAAAAAAATTAGCCCTAAAAGAGTTAATAACCACTTATCCTTCCCTCTTTTCTGTGTGGGTTTTCCTCCCACACTTTCAAAGATGTGCCATATATTTCAATCAGTGACTCTAAATTGGCTCCAATATGATTTCAACTATGGACGTGTATGAGTGGGTAAAGCAATGGACAGGTGCCCTGTTGAGGACTGGTTCCTGTTTTGTGCCCAGTGCTGCCCAGATAGACACTGGTGGTGGCCTTACTATACTTCATGTTTCCCCCGATATCCTGAACTGAGTTAAGCAGGTTAGAGAATGTTATATTGTGTTTTGTTATAATCACTTGTGTACAGGAATGGATATTAAATAATTTCTTAGCTTTAGCAGAATCAATTAAATTTCAGAATACAATAAATATAACAAAATAGGATTTCCTTCCTTTCCTTTTTATGCTCTTATCATTGTGATCATGTATAAAAAGGTCCCAGCTTAACTACTGGAACTATTCAAATAATGGTAAGTCACAATTTGTGTTTTTGTTAATTACAAAAGTAATTAAGACTTGGCATGAACACACTAAAACTTTAGTTATTTTTATATACTGTATGTGCTGGCATAGCAAGAAATAAAATTCAGTACTTTTTCCTCAGATTAATTTTTTTGGGGCTTCAAAAATATTCTTGTTTTCAACTTTGAGTTTGTTTTTTCACATATGACTGCAATACCTTCTACTTGATCAAAAAAGATATTAAGAGCCATAAACGATGAACAAAGGAAAGGCAGGTCCTGAATAAAATACATCCATCCACCTGCCTTACTAGATCTCCCTATGGCTCCATCTACTGCACAAACTGGATTCAATTGCTGCACATGTTTAGTATGAAAAACACACTTGTGGAACTCTGGATATTGGTGTCCTCCTGAGAAAAATCTCCAAGGCTGTTTCTCTCTCCAGGTCTTAAACACATCACTGCGTCTGTGCCGTACGCTGACAAATCCTGAGTGATGCAGGCATGGAAGATACATTGTATACAGCTAAGGTCACAAAAATGAAGCTAGCCTGAAGCACCATGTGCAGCACACTAATTATATTCAAGAGACACTTTAATAACATCATCCATCGTGGCATTCTACAAATAATCATCACCTGACAACTTCATTGGGTCCCAGACCTTCTTCAGAGTACATCAGTGCAATTCAAGCTTCCATCTTCTTTTCTTTCATGGGATCTTCCTATACTATTGGGATAACATTGTACAACACATTGAACACATTTTAAAGGGATTTTTTTCTTTTTTTAATTAACACCATTTAAATACAAGAAATACCCATAAAACATTCTTTTTTCATTTTCTGGAGACATAATTATAATGTGGAAAATGACAGAGTTAGCATGCATGCTTTAATAAATGCCCTGCTTTTACTATGCATAATATAAAAGGAGTGTGCCCTAGTGATCTTTGCTGCCCCAGGACTTGGCCAAAAATGTACTAGATTTATAAATCAGATAATGTAGGAGAGGAGGATTATATGGAGAAGCTACAGCAAATGTACAAAGTTAACAGAAAACAAATCCCTGCAGTCCTGCCTGGCACATTTACAATAGGTTTTGCCCTGTTAAGTTACACTGACTGCCATTGAATCTTACTGTATGTGATAGTAGTTGTGATGTAAAATAATAATCATCTGTTTTTGTTGTGTGTTTGTGTACTCTCTTCGGGTTTCAGTGTGATGTCATCATTGAGCACGGTCACATATATATGTATTATAGGACCCAATTTTGTCACTTAGGTGCCCTCTGCCAATGCATGAACAGCAAAAATTTTTTCACATTTTTGATGTTTAACATAGTAAAATGTTCAAAAGAGTCATGAGATACTAGTGACAGGCAAATGACAAAAAAATAAAATAAACAAAAATGTGTAGATCATGTGGTCTCTTCAAGGTTCAATGTTTTTTATTTAGTCATATTTAGTTTAAACACAAACATGAAATAAAACACACAGAGACAAGACAGGTTATAATAATAATAATAATAATACATTTTATTTATATAGTGCCTTTCCCATGCTCAAGGCACTTGTGCAACGGTTTTAAAATATTTACATCATTTGAATGACAGATTCTACACTGACAACTTCTAACAGTTTTGATAGTATGTTTTCACTTAAAATGGTTACATGATACATATAAAAAAAGACGTATTAAAAAAGACATATGGCACTAGGAAGAAATTTTTACAGTGCTTTACCTGGGTTTTTATAGTGGCTCTCCTCCCTGATTTACTGAAGTTGAGTTCTGCATGTAATGGGTCTCTGTCATCAGTTGAGAGCATTTCCAGTTTTTACAGCATTGCCCTCTGACACACAATCATCTAAGTCAGCCCTGATCATTTAGCTGCATGTTCGGTAATCTGCTGGACTTTTTTAAAATTTTGGTTTCTCAGACCACTAAACCAGGCGATGAAGCAGAAAGTGATGACAGACTGAATCACACTGTGGTAAAAGGACAACATGAGTTCCTTGTCCACTTTAAATAGCCTGGGTTTATGAAGGAGAAATAAGTGATGATTGCATTTAGAGCAAATGTTTTTTGTATTAATATTCCAATTAAAATTATTATCTTGCATAGATCCTCAGTATTTGTGATCAGTCCCTATTTCTAGATCCTCCACCAGAGCAATGATGTGTAAACATTAAAATTTCTGCCTCTTTAAGTCAAATATCATTCTTTGTTTTTTTTTTAATATTCTTATTATTTATTTCAATTAGAAACAGATAACATTCCATACAGTCCAGACAAATTTAACAAATCAAATCCAAATTCGACCCCCATCCAAGAGAAAGAGAGAGGAGCCAGAAACCGCATCTACTCTATAAAAGGAGCAAGAAAAGAAGGGTATCATTTTACCGACATGGAAGTTTATTCTAAAATGTTATTGATTAGAACCTGCCATATTTTAAAAAAAGTTTTGAAAAGATCGTCTAAGTGAGAGTTTGATTTTTTCCAATTTCAAGTAGTATAGAACATCGGTTACCCACTGACTTAACAGTGGTGGGGTGGGATTCTTCCAGCTGAGTAAGATAAGTTTACGTGCTAATAGTGAAGTAAAGGAAATTACAGTTTCCTTGTCCTTCTCCACTTTAAGGACATCTGGGAGTACACCAAACACAGCTGTTAATGGGTTAGGTGTGATTGTGACACCAAGGCTGTCTGATAGGCATGCAAACATTTTTGTCCAAAATGTTATTAATTTGGTGCACACCCAAAACATATGGCCCAGTGAGGCTGGAGCTTGATTGCAATGTTCACATGTTGAATCTTGCCCTGGAAACATTTTGGACAATTTTAAATGAGATAAATGTGCTTGATAAAAGATTTGAATTTGAATGATTGAATGCTTTGCACATATAGAGCTCGAGTGTATTCTGTGCATGGCTGCCTTCCCCTCCTTTTCTGAAATATTAAGTGACAGATCCTTTCCCCAATGTACTGTACTATGGCGTCTTTGGTTTTTTTGACATTCAGAGTAACATAGTTCTTATTGCATTAATTTAATGGACGGTCCATTTGATTTAAGTAATGACTTTCACACTCCACAGGCTTGCGTTCTACTAGTATGGTGTCCTCAGTATACTTGATAATGGAACAATGGTGACAATGGTAATTAATAATGGTAGCAATTAATAATGGTAACAATGTTTTGTCTCAGGACAGTTGTGTACAGTGTAATTTAGAAGTGGTGACAAAACACATCCTCATGGAGTCCCTGTATTTGAGAGAATGACTTAAGTGTGATTTAAAAAAGCCCTGTTTTCTTAATGAAATAAATGAGTTAACATTCATATTGTTCAAAATCTTAATCAGTATGTAAGGCTGGAAGTTAATGAACTAGCAAAAGAAATTCAGAAATAGTGCTCTGACATACTGTATTAGCCAGGTTTATCAAGAAAAGTGTAGATCTGATGTGAGATAACCAGTAGAGCATCTTCCATGCATTTGTCTGCACAGTGGCTTAGTACTACTGTTCTATCCTTCCCACACTTTACAGTAATATGGTTGCCTAATTTGTTTAAAGTATTAGAAGAATATACATTAGGGACTGAAAAATGTCACACATGCAAAGAACTAGCTTCAAAGCCTTCACCCCACTGAAGAGAACTCTAAATTCCACCACAGATGCCAGTGGATCTGACTGCTTGTACTGGGAGATGATAAAAGATTTTCTTATGGATCAAACAAACAACTTGAACATCAATATACAGTAGAGACTCATTTTGCTGAAATTGCCAGTATAAATTGAAGCAAACACACATCAAAGTTGACCGGCATTTTGCTGAAATTGGTGCCTTGCACAAATACATCATTCAAACTGAAACTTACAAATGAAGGAAATAAGAATGGTTAAAATTGTTGCGCTTCCCAAAATCTTACAGTAAGAGACAATGTCAAAACTAATCTATCCAAAGCCAAATAGTTTCCTGCTTTAAGTAACTTCACTTTGGAGGTAGGAAACTCCCAGAAAATCTCTTCAATCAGAGTGGACTGAGCCAGACCCCATGCTTTCACTGTTCAATTTTTGAGATATGGTAACAGACATCATGTGCTAGCTCCAGAGAGGTAGTTCATATCAAGCTCATTTCAGACTATAGCCTCACATCGCAGAAAATAAAAGCAATGCAAGTGGTAACACTTTAGTTTAGGTATTGCAAAAATGCATCTATTACTCATTTAATACTATGTAACAAGACCTTAACAAACCCGTGTTTGTGTCTTCATAGCACTTACAAAGCATCATGTAACCTACTAATAAAGCTTTATTTTGGAGTGCTCTGAGGTGGCTTAACTAAGACACATTTCTCTTGATATTACATGTTTAGTATAAGATCTGTGAAACCTTCATATTAACAAGTAATTTCACCATCGGGTCAATATGCCACAACGCACACACATTTGTATAACCTGTCTAGTGATGTTTCATGAGTGTTATGAAGATCCAAAGAAGTTTATGTTAAGGTCGTATTACATAAGAGTGAATGAGTAATAGATGCGTATTTGCAGTACCTAAACTGAAGTGTTACCAAGCAATGAATCTGCTTATCAACAGGGGAAAACAACAAGTTGGCATCTTTTCTTGCTATACCAAGAATATCTGAAGTCGAGCCTGGATGACACTCACTAGGTATTTGATTCTCTAATAAAGCATTATGGGTCATCAAGACATTCATTGTTCGAGGTTATTTTCCCATATAAAATCTTCTCCCTCTGGATTGGAAGTATAATGCAAGGCTTTGTGTGAGGACATGTTACACTGGCTGTGCCCTTAACATATGTTTAGCTCCTTTCCTTGTACTAATAGTATGCCTGTTGGCCTTTGAAGCTTTTAATTTGGGATTTTCGTGTTATTTTTTATTGTTTTATTAATAATTTCCAAATATTTCAATACCCGTATATTGTTACTTTGTGGTTTGTCTTGTAGTTGCTTTATGTTTTGTATTACCATGGTTAGTGCGGTAGGTAGGGGTCTTTGGAGTGTGTTGCCTGATGTTGCACTCAGGGTACCAGGAAATAAAGTCAAGTTCTTGCACCAGGAATATTTCCTTGCTCTTTTCCAGCACTTTTGTGTGCCACTTAACAGTTTGTTTTTTTTATATCCTTCCTTAGCTGTGGAGTAGCTTGGGTATGGGAGATGCTAGAAACTTTGTAGGCTTTTCTTTGGATTTTTAATTTTTGTTTGATTCTCTTCTTCTTCTTCTCGGGATGGGATAGTGGTGGCTGTTGAGATAGGATTTGATAGTATTGGGGAGGGATTATTGGAGGATAACCCTGCAGTAGTTTAAGTGTGATGAATGGGCCAATGGGGTGACCTCATGGGCAGCACTTGACATTTTAATTAATTTTTTTGTGATGTAACTTATCAATGCCTTACTATACTTCATGTTTCCTTTTTTGCTATCCCAGTGTTGCTTCTTGGAATGGGATCAAAGATTGAACATTAAGGAGGCCAGTTGTCACAAACCACTTTGTCACATGTAAATGATTTTGTCTCCCTTGGTGAATCAAAAGCAATCATTGGAGAAGGTGTCCTGCTTGTTAATCCAAGTAGATGCTCAGAATATTTCTCTCTTTGTGAATTAAAGACAATCGTCAGTGTGGGAGGGTGGATCCCTTATGGTGAATTTTTGTGTCAGAACAGGGAGTTTATAAATATAAGGCACAGAAATGCTTATCACTCAGGCAACCTGCCACTACCCAGTTCATTCTTTTCTATGGCACACTACCATTAAAAAGACTAGGAACTCGTGACCCACTGGCATTGACCCAGTGGTTGAAAAATACTGCCTTAGATTACCTGTGGTGTAAGAGGGCCAATTTGCATTTCTCCATGGAACAAAGCTTTGGAGTGAAGTAGGGTCTGCAATAGCAATTAATTTCCTGCTGCCTCAGCTTTGGCCAGTATAGTGACAGTGCTACACAAAAAATGGGGGCTGAGTAAGAGAGAGAGCTCAGTTGACATCACCAGGAAGCACTTTGCTTGCAGTGCTTAGAGGTAATCCTTTCATGCATCAGTGTTGGAATTCTTCTATTGCTCTTGCTATAAAAACAGGGAGCATCTGTGAACCTTTGTAATCCAGAGGTTGCGGGTTCACTGATAGTCACCAGCAGCTGAGACAGTGAAAATGACTGGACAGTGATGTAGCACTCAGCTACATTTGCACTAAGGATGGAGTGTAGTGGCAGTGTTTCATAAAAGGTGGGGGCTACGTAGGAAAGAGAGAGCTCAGTTGAATTCACCTGAAAGTGCCCGCCCTTACAGTGCTTACAAGTAGTCCTCTTGGCATAAAAAAGGGATCTTCTAGGAATCTTTAGAATTCAGATGTCACAGGTTTGCAGCTGGCCATTGGCAATTACCATAGTGCAAATAAATAATTAGACATGATGTGATACCATGGCAAAACTGTCAGTTCAAGGAATATAAAGGGATGTCCTTTTCTCTATTTCTATAATTCCTCTTTTGTAACTGCTCATTACTATCTATGCTTCATTTTATTGTTTCTTGGTTGCTGAGTTGTTATTATTAAACATTTCTCTCTATTATAAAAAAAAATCTTGCGACGAGACGTGATGTTCTGAAGAGAGACAGAGAGACACTTCAGAGTGGCAGAGACACTTTCACTTCCCGTGATACAGTCAAGTCATGTCATACTGACATCCATTGGAAGCATGTTCCTGTGAGACAGTGACCTAGGCAAGGAAAGTAAAAATCAGCCTGGAACAAGTGGAATTGAAAACCTTGCAGGTCCAAACAAAAGAGTAAAAGACACAGTAGAACTTCATAAAGACGTTCAAAAACGTTGGCACCATACAAATGCAGAGCAGGTTACAGATTATGACAGCAGTGGAATTTGAAAGGCTCACAAAAACCCTTGGTGCGATACACATGCAGAGCAAGTTCATAAATATGACAGTACTAAAATTCGAAAGTGTCAACAACAAGACAGTACAGATCGCATTCACGCAAACAAACAGAAATTATTACTAGGTGAAATAATGGAACAGCAAAAATAGATTGAATATATGGACATAGGTGATATGTCGGACGTAAGTATCATATTGTAAGGCTTTAAAGTTTAAGTTGGATTTGTAGATCGTCTACTTCGTGTTGCCTACAGGGAAAAGTACTGCTACTTCACAATGAAGAGGCGTTTCCACAAGAATTAAAAGACTTGTTGTTTGGTGAAAGTGAAATCAACAAACACTATAGGCAAAATATACGTGTCTACAATAATCGTTTCTCGTTAGCATCATTCATTGCACAAAACATTGATTTACACAATAATGGACCATACGCTATGAGAATCTGTGTTCCCGCAACAATTACAGCTACGACAAGTTTAATTTAAAAAAAAAAACATAATATGGTCAGGTGTATTTTTACGATCACGGAGGAGCGATGCAACAGTGAATCAAAACAGTTAAACAATCCAATGTAATAGATATTATACAGCCAATAATGGATACAAGTCCATACGTCCAAACGTATTGCACTTTACACAAGATTTAGGAGCAACACACGGACAAAGACATTTTCTTGGGTGTCTATATGAATCCAAAAGATCACAGTCGCATTTATAATAAACCCACATGTCAGCAATAATACTTTCGAAAGACGGAGATATCAAAGATAGATATTCGTGTATATCCAAAGGCAAAGCATGATTTGTCATTTATGTCAAATACATCACCACATGCCGACTCTTTACCCTTTCCTTTACTTTTCCCAGATGGAGAAACAGGATGGTCGTACAATATGAAACAAACGCATTTAGCAAAACGAATAACACCCACACAATATTTCAGGTCAAAATTAGCAATACATTCCCATGTATTTAACCCACTTCTATCATCTCAACATCTATTGCAACATTACATTATTAATGCATATGTAAAAGTCGCAGCTAATCGTTTCTTCTTTATCAAATCAAATCAAGCTAAACTTAGAATGGAACATATGCAAGGTCTCATTGATCACGTTCAAAATTCAAATATCAATACTTCAGACAAATTCAAAATAGGTACAGCAGTAATATTATCATCATTGTATCAAGGTAGTCCAAGAGCCACAGGACCAAACCCGGGGGTTGGCGAGCGAAGCGAGCAGGGGGTGGAGCTCCCTAGTAATCAAAAAAAAAAAATCAAAAGATCTTATGGTTTAGACTTCTTGTTTGGTTTTGACTTAGAAATTTGGTTTTGGTAACAACCTCAAACTTCTTTAACAGATACATATTTTTGATTCTATGACAAGTCACTTGGCATAGTCATCAGAATTTGCACTAAGGATGGATGGAGTGTAGTGCAAATGCTGCATAAAAACAACAACAACAACATTTAATTATATAGCACATTTTCATACAAATGATGTAGCTCAAAGTGCTTTACAAGATGAAGAAAGAGAAAAAAGACAAAATAAATAAAGAAAAAAAGGACAGAAAAAACAAAAAAAAAATCTGCAGGGGTTCCAAGGCTATAAGACCGCCCAGCCCCATGTAGGCATTCTATCTAACATAAATGACCTCAATCAGTCCTAAAAAGTGATGGCTAAGTAGGAAAGAAAGGGCTCAGCTGATGTCACTAGAAAGTATGCCAATGGCAGTGCTTTCTTGACATTTTCTGAATTATGACTTGGTTAGCATTTTAATTTGGTAACAATCTTAAATTGCGTAACAGACGCTTTTTTCGACTCTGAATACTACTTGATTTCTCCTTTAAAGAAACAAGTCACTCATCTCTACCATTCCCAAAAAATTAACATTCATTCTGATTGGTCTTTCATCAGTTCAATAACAAAATTGGACATATGATGTAGCACTTGACTTTTGCCTCAGACCAGATTCAGATCTGTGCAGCTTCATCATTATTATAGGATATTCATTTATTTGCACTATACACACACACACCACCTCACAAATCAAGCATTTGTTTTGTGCTTTTCATGCTTTATGTTTTCTGTCCCATTAATTGAAACCAGTGTAACTATTGGATCTGACAAGTGTACGCAACCAGTACTTTACATTGAGTTATTTGCAGCATGTACCTTCCAACAGCATGCTAACGGGCATTTAGACTAATCCCTCAGGCGTGGTACACTGTAACATAGCTAATCAAGTGCCTGGCAGCTCACAGGAGTACAGCTGTCAGCCTGCAACCAAACAGTGCAAATGGAGAGCTGATGTTTTAGTGGATAAAAAGCAATGCTTGAGGTTAGACAGCATCTGAGCTGTGGCAATAGCTTCAGAGGAAAGAAGATCTAACCTGCATGTCTGACAGGCTTAAAGACTGTAGTGCAAATTTTCTGAATGACCTATGAAACTGGGGCACCACCGCAAGCATTTCTTCTGCATAGATACTTGAAAGAGCTGCATGCAAAACGGCTTTGCATTTTGTTTTATCCTCCAGATCTCAATACCCATCAAATAAACAAACCCTCAAAGCTCTGAGCTGCAGTTTTCTTTTTCACTTGGCAGCATTTTGCACCATTGTTGCTGAACGGTACCAATGCACACATTGTGGCCTCTCAGCAGGCAACATAAAAGTTAATTTATTATTTATTTTTTCTTATCCCTAAAGCTAACACAATGCACTTTTAGACTGGAATAAGGAGACACGATGTCCTAAATTAGTCATTTATTCAGAAGAAAGTACTGGGAATCTATTAGCAGTGGGTCTGCATTTCTCCACGTTGAAAATATCCCCATGACTTCAAAAAAGACAAAAGAAAAATTAATCCTTTTAAGTACTGGGAATGTCTTCATAACTAAATTGCTTGCTACTATGTACAGTGCATTAATAAACAGGGTAGCTAGTCGAGAGCTTCTGTTTGTACAGAATACACTTCTTTGCATGAGACCAGAATGATTAATAATTCTGTTTTTCAGTATATTGAGATGTGTAACATAAACATTAAATTTAATTAACCTTCACTTTGCTAATAAGTATGAAGGCTGCAGCCAAGTAAACATTGAGTGGCATAGGTGTTGGTTAAAAGCAGCTTATTAATATGACAAGGACATCATTTGTAGCCTGCTCTTAAGATTCTTCAGTGTGGCAAGTGAAGTATCAAAGGATTTATTACTTCAAATGAACAGACAGTTTTAAAAGAAAGAAATTAAAGTTCATTTTACTTAAGTTTTCAAGTTTTTAAGTATGTCACACACATCTGCATGGGAGACAGCTTAGGGGCTCGAATAATTGTAATTATTGCCCACTGTCCACTAATACTTTGTCTCTTTCTCCCACTACAGACCAGCACACTGAACCAGATATCTCTGATGTCACTTCCAGTTCCTGTGCCTCTTGACATGCCCCTTCCTGTCTACCCACCATATAAACCCCCAACTTCTCACATAAACTCAGTTCTGTTTTGAACTCCTGTCTGTAAAGAGTAAACCTTTTTCTCAAAAATATTCATGTATATGAGGTTATCATGGTGGTAACCCCAAATCTTAATCTATGTGTTTTTGTGGCTTATTTCACATTTAATACAAAATAATAATTTTAGAATACCCTGAAATGGATTGGTGCCACATCAAGAGTCTTTTCCTGATTTGTGCCCAGTGCTGCTAGGAAAGGCTCCAGCTTCCAACAACCCTAAAATGTATTAAGTGGATACAAGAATGTTATAATTGTAGGGTATTTTATACATAGGTGTTATTGCATTTATAATGGTGAAAAAGCATTTTATAAAACATAGCTAAATGTAGAACTCTTTTTTTTATTTTTAAAATATTAGTGGCATAGTGGGTTGCTCCAAAACTCCAAGGGACCTATGTTCCTTGTTGTGTCCTCCCAGTAAATTAATCCTTGCAGATAAAAACAAATAGTTTATTATTATTATTATTATTATTATTATGAGATTAAATATCTGCGGTGGGTTGGCACCCTGCCCAGGATTGGTTCCTGCCTTGTGCCCTGTGTTGCCTGTGATTGGCTCCAGCAGACCCCCATGACCCTGTGTTCGGATTCAGCAGGTTGGAAAATGGATGGATGGATGGATTAAATATTGCTGCTGTGTGAGTGAGGATATGAGTATAAGTGAGTTTATCCTATGTTGGCATGGCATCTGTGCAGAGGTACGTATATCCTGCTTTATGCCTTACACTCCCATAACCATCTAATAAATGGGTTGAGAAAATGGATAATAAGATGGTTCTTCTATTTGGTTATGTATAGTAATCTTGATGCACTGCCACTGGGAAAGTCAACAGTGGGATGCAGGTGGAGTTATAATGGAAGCCAGTACAAGTGTGGGGAAATGTGATACTGAAGAAATATAGGCTTGACTGATTTTTACCGATTTTGATGAATCCTATACCAAACTACTTACTTTTTTGGTAGTTGTGATTATTATTTCTCTTCTAACACAAAATGGAAACACAGTAAGTATGTTTTGGAACCTAAAAATGATGTGGTGTAATTGCATAATTTAAACACAAACCAGTGCCAGTTTCTTCACTCATAAACCATCTATTTATACAATATGCTGCACAGTTCTGGTATTTTCCTAACTTTGCAAATTACCAAATTTCTGCTCTGTAGACTATGAGATGAAGTTAACTTAACAAAAACCCAGCCATTGATTAAGAATTAAAAATCACCTGCAAGCAAGCAAGCCATTTTAATGAATATTAATAATCATAGATTATCCAATTTCCTCTAAGGGAAAGACAGTGGTAAAAATGTCAATACACAGTATGGATTACATTTAAAGTCTTAATATCGTCCACCCATCACTGAAACCACTTAATCCATTGGGTGCAAGTGGTGAATTAAACAAGGACAGGGTATGGCTGCAAGCGTTCCTTCCTTCACTAAAGTGGACCAGAGCCAGTTCTGATGCTGACAAGTTGCATCCTGTAAATCTTATGTGTGTGTGTGTGTGTGTGAATATTTATTTTGGCAAAACAAATGAAGTCAAGTGCAATTAAACAGTGTTTTTCAAGTGTCCTTTCTTTGGCCCCCATAATAGTGGTGAGTAAGAATAGCTTGGCTTGTTAGCTACTGGTATGAATAAATAATCAATTAACCACTTCCCAGGGTCAGTGTGCAACCTACAGAATTTAACCTGTTCTTTCTGTCTGGTGTTCACTGTTGTGAAGGGGACTTTGTGCTGTCTGAGTTTAATTGTGAGTGTAATTAAACATGGAGACGACAAACACTGGACAAGAGGTTGTCAAATGTCAGAGTCAGTAATTTCTAGCACCATTGTATTTTACCTATCACAACATACACAATATATGTAAAGAATTTCTAATTAGCCCAAGATTCCTAACTTCCCTTGGCATAATAAGACCCTGGGCACCTGATCAGGAATGTTGACTGTATTTCGGACATCTATATCTCCCTACTGCCAGTTTTTCTATCTGGAGGATTAATACGTTGGTTTGGACATGTGCAGAGGAGAGATGCTGAGTATATTGGCAGAAGGATATTAAGGATAGAGCTTCCAGGCAAGAGGAAAAGAGGAAGGCCTAAGAGAAGGTTTATGGATGTGGTGAGAGAGGACATGCAGGTGATGGGTGTAACAGAACAAGATACAGATGACAGAAAGATATGGAAGAATCCTCTGTGGCAACTCTTAACGGGAGCAGCCGAAAGAAAAATATCAGTAAGATAACAATTTGATAAAATTCCATCTCGATGTATCTTTCCTTCTTAAAGACTTCTCCAAGTTACACGTCTTTAGGCACATTGCCTAGCTAGAAGATTATTACTTATTCAAAAAGGAAGTATGAGTTTCAGATCATGGAACACTGAAGTTGTAAGGCCTCTGTCAGAGAAAAACATCATTTCTGCTTGCTTTTACTCACAGCAAATCACATCCCCTTTTGACCAGACATGTCACACCACCCCTCCTTTAACCGCCACCTTATCGTGGTGGAGGGGTTTGCGTGTCCCAATGATCCTAGGAGCTCTGTTGTCCGGGGCTTTATGCCCCTGGTAGGGCCACCCAAGGCAAACTGGTCCTAGGTGAGGGATGAGACAAAGAGCGGTTAAACAAACCTCCTATGATGGAAAACAATTTTGGACGGCGTTTTCCCTTGCCCGGACGCGGGTCACCGGGGCCCCACTCTGGAGCCAGGCCTGGAGGTGGGGCTCGATGGCGAGCGCCTGGTGGCCGGGCCTGCACCCATGGGGCTCGGCCGGGCACAGCCCGAAGAGGCAACGTGGGTCCCCCTTCCCATGGGCTCACCACCTATGGGAGGGGCCAAGGAGGTCGGGGGCAGTGTGAGTTGGGTGGTGGCCGAAGACGGGGACCTTGGCGGTCCGATCCTCGGCTACAGAAGCTGGCTCTTGGGACGTGGAATGTCACCTCTCTGAAGGGGAAGGAGCCTGAGCTAGTGCGCGAAGTTGAGAGGTTCCGGCTAGATATAGTCGGACTCAACTCGACGCACAGCTTGGACTCTGGAACCAATCTCCTTGAGAGGGGCTGGACTCTGTACCACTCTGGAGTTGCCCCCGGTGAGAGGCGCCGAGCGGGTGTGGGTATACTTATTGCCCCCCGACTTGGAGCCTGTTCATTGGGGTTTACCCCGGTGGATGAGAGGGTAGCCTCCCTTCGCCTTCGGGTGGGGGGACGGGTCCTAACTGTTGTTTGTGCGTATGCACCAAACAGCAGTTCGGAGTACCCACCCTTTTTGGAGTCCCTGGAGGGGGTGCTAGAGGGCATACCTTCTGGGGACTCCCTCGTTCTGCTGGGAGACTTCAATGCTCACGTGGGCAATGACAGTGAGACCTGGAAGGGCGTGATTGGGAGGAATGGCCCCCCCCGATCTGAACCCGAGCGGTGTTTTGTTATTGGACTTCTGTGCTCGTCACGGATTGTCCATAACGAACACCATGTTCAAGCATAGGGGTGTTCATATGTGCACTTGGCACCAGGACACCCTAGGCCTCAGTTCGATGATCAACTTTGTGGTCGTGTCGTCGGACTTGCGGCCACATGTCTTGGACACTCGGGTGAAGAGAGGGGCGGAGCTGTCAACTGATCACCACCTGGTGGTGAGTTGGCTTCGATGGTGGGGGAGGATGCCGGTCAGGCGTGGTAGGCCCAAACGTGTTGTGAGGGTCTGCTGGGAACGTCTGGCAGAGCCTCCTGTCAGAAGTAGCTTCAACTCCCACCTCCGGCAGAACTTCGACCACATCCCGAGGGAGGTGGGGGACATTGAGTCCGAATGGGCCATGTTCCGTGCCTCTATTGTTGAAGCAGCTGACCGGAGCTGTGGCCGTAAGGTGGTTGGTGCCTGTCGTGGCGGCAATCCCCGAACCCGTTGGTGGACACCGGCGGTGAAGGATGCCGTCAAGCTGAAGAAGGAGTCCTACAGGACCCTTTTGTCCTGTGGGACCCCGGAGGCAGCTGATAGGTACCGGCAGGCCAAGCGGAATGCGGCTTTGGTGGTTGCTGAGGCAAAAACTCGGGCGTGGGAGGAGTTTGGGGAGGCCATGGAGAACGACTTTCGGACGGCTTCGAGGAGATTCTGGTCCACCATCCGGCGTCTCAGGAAGAGGAAGCAGTGCAGTGTCAACACTGTATATGGTGGGGATGGTGCGCTGCTGACCTCGACTCGGGACGTTGTGGGTCGGTGGGGGGAGTACTTCGAAGACCTCCTCAATCCCATTAACATGCCTTCCAATGAGGAAGCAGAGCCTGGGGACTCAGAGGTGGGCTCCCCCATCTCTGGGACTGAGGTCACCGAGGTGGTCAAAAAACTCCTTGGTGGCAGGGCCCCGGGGGTGGATGAGATACGCCCGGAGTTCCTCAAGGCTCTGGATGTTGTAGGACTGTCTTGGTTGACACGCCTCTGCAACATCGCATGGACATCAGGGACAGTGCCTCTGGATTGGCAGACCGGGGTGGTGGTCCCCCTCTTTAAGAAGGGGGATCGAAGGGTGTGTTCCAACTACAGAGGGATCACACTCCTCAGCCTCCCTGGAAAAGTCTATTCAGGGGTCCTGGAGAGGAGGGTCCGTCGGATAGTCGAGCCTCGGATTCAGGAGGAACAGTGTGGTTTTCGTCCTGGTCGCGGAACAGTGGACCAGCTCTATACCCTTAGCAGGGTCCTGAAGGGTGCATGGGAGTTTGCCCAACCAGTCTACATGTGTTTTGTGGACTTGGAAAAGGCATTCGACCGTGTCCCTCGGGGAATCCTGTGGGGGGTACTCCGAGAGTATGGGGTACCGGCCCCCCTGATAAGGGCTGTTCGGTCCCTGTACAATCGTTGCCAGAGCCTGGTCCGCATTGCCGGCAGTAAGTCGAACCCGTTTCCAGTGAGAGTTGGACTCCGCCAGGGCTGCCCTATGTCACCGATTCTGTTCATAACTTTTATGGACAGAATTTCTAGGCGCAGCCAGGGTGTTGTGGGGGTCCGGTTTGGTGGGCTCAGGATTGGGTCACTCCTTTTTGCAGATGATGTTGTCCTGTTTGCTTCATCAGGCCGTGATCTTCAGCTCTCTCTGGATCGGTTCGCAGCCGAGTGTGAAGCGGCTGGGATGAGAATCAGCACCTCCAAATCCGAGACCATGGTCCTCAGCCGGAAAAGGGTGGAGTGCCCTCTCAGGGTTGGTAGCGAGATCCTGCCCCAAGTGGAGGAGTTCAAGTATCTCGGGGTCTTGTTCACGAGTGAGGGAAGAATGGAGCGTGAGATCGACAGACGGATCGGTGCGGCATCCGCAGTAATGCGGGCGTTGCATCGGTCTGTCGTGGTGAAAAAGGAGCTGAGCCGCAAGGCGAAGCTCTCAATTTACCAGTCGATCTATGTTCCTACCCTCACCTATGGTCATGAGCTATAGGTAGTGACCGAAAGAACGAGATCGCGAATACAAGCGGCTGAAATGAGTTTCCTCCGCAGGGTGTCTGGGCTTTCCCTTAAAGATAGGGTGAGAAGCTCAGTCATCCGGGAGGGGCTCAGAGTAGAGCCGCTGCTCCTCCGCATCGAGAGGAGTCAGATGAGGTGGCTCGGGCATCTGATCAGGATGCCTCCTGGACGCCTCCCTGGTGAGGTGTTCCGGGCACGTCTAACCGGGAGGAGGCCCCGGGGAAGACCCAGGACACACTGGAGGGACTATGTCTCCCGGCTGGCCTGGGAACGCCTTGGGATTCTCCCGGAAGAGCTAGAAGAAGTGGCCGGGGAGAGGGAAGTCTGGGCATCTCTGCTCAAGCTGCTGCCCCCGCGACCCGACCTCGGATAAGCGGGAGACAATGGATGGATGGATGGATGTCACACCAAGTTAGCTACAGACTAATATTGGTCCAAGGAATTGCTACGCTGATCAGGATCTGGATTCAATAAAAGCTGTTTCTGTCTAGATTGGCATTTCATATAGAACACAGAGAGTTTGTTAATTTTCTGATGGATTAAGGGTTTGTTAAAAGAAACTAAAAAACATAATAAGAAAATATTGTTATGTTTTGGGATTCATAAGTTAAATTCAGCACATGAAGTAGTATGTAATGAGCAAATTGAATTAACTTTAATTAACCTAAAAACTTTATACTGAGTTCATATACAGTACTAGTTCAAAGCCCATAAGTATTATTTTCATAAATAAAGACACTGAGTAGTTCAAAGAAATGTAGGCTGATTAGTATAAATAAAATTCCAGAAATTTAGATCAGTTACCTTAAAAACAGATTACTGTAATTAATCAAATCTTAGGGCTTATGCTGTGGCACAACTGGTTGCATTGCTGGCCCAACGCTGCTGCTTTGGACTGGCACCTTGCTCTTTGTTAGTTTCTTTGCCACTTCTGACAGAGAAGACTGAATCATCCTACCTCCCAACCATGTACTGGATGAGAAGGCCAATAAAATGGACACTGTTTTATTTTGAAATATAAGCAATCTCTCCTTTATTTACCTGTAACTTTGTATATTTTTATTTCTTTTTGTAGCTTTCTTGTTTTACAGGAGGAACTGAGGTCTTGTTATAACAATAAATTATAAATTTGAGTGTGAGATCACAGACGTTTAAGGTCAGAGGTTTTGCTCATGAATTTTGATCTTTTTCAGTGTTGAACCTAAACATTTGATCAGGGGCTTCATTGGTTATTGTATTTTTTAAATAAGTAACTTATGCACATTTTCATTTACAATAAAATTATTTATGGGCATATGTTATAAGCATAATTTAGAAATTGCAAAATACTAATTGTTCATCACAGAACAAAAGAAGAAGAGCATTTCTTTACTTTGTTTAACTGATGACATTGTTAATTAAACCCTAATATAAATTAATTGTGGTATACAGTGAATCAGACCCACCATTATCATTTTTTGCTGTTGTCAATAATTGATTAAATAGGTTAAACAGATAAACAGTGTACACAAAAAAGGTTATATAATAAAATAACGACCCTCCCTTGGCACCCACCCATACAATTATTATACTATTATATACAACTAAAGAAGTCGAAACTGGCAAGCAGGAGAGACAGTAAAGCCAACTGGTCCCCAGACCCCTTGACAGGCCTTCCTGATCTACAGTGTTGACCACTCAAAGCCTGGGTTTGAATGACCTTCACCCAATGTTGCCACTTCCCAGTGTTAACTATGGATGGCCAGTTACTCTTTGCTCCTTAAAGTTCTAATAGGGTTAAATTTTAAAAAAAGAGGCTTTGAAAGCTGAGAATGATAGGGAGTCTTTGGATTCAGGTTATTAAAATCGATTTAGCAGCAAGAGAGCCAAGGGAAAATAACCTCTGTTGGAGAAGGTTCAGTGAGAGGGAGGAAAGATCAAGCAGAAGAAAATGATGAGGAACAAGAGGAATATTAACAACGAGAAACAGTAAAGAGGCAACATTGGACCAAAATATAGCTATGATGGGACATTCCCAAAACATGCAAAGAAAAGTGCCTACAGCCTTAGACTATACCATTGCATAGATGAATTTGGCAAATGTAACTATTAAATGTGTGCTATTGTAAATGGCAGTGTGTGGCATGTCAGGAGGGGGTTAGCACTGCCGTCTAAGAGTCCTGCGTACAATTTCCATTGCTGGAGGCTGACAGTGTGGAATTCTCACATTGCCTCCAATCCATATCATTGTTGGGTTGATTATTGATTATAGAACCATTTCAATGAGGATGTGTGTATGAGTCGGCCGCACAATGGTGCCGAAATATGCTTCAGCCCTCTAGGACTCCAAGCAGATCAGATTAAGAAGATCTGAGAATCTTCTCTTATGTTAATTAAAGTCACAGTATTTTTATTTATAAAACCTTTAATAATTGACTAATGCGTGTCCACTCTTCTGCACAGATGCACACATACAGTCATACAGAATAATTAGCTGTCAAAAGCATTAACACAAAAAAAAAAAAATGTTTGTGTAAAGCTGATCCTCCTGCACATACAAAATCCATGTACTGTTTTTCTAAAATGACAAAAAAATATAAAATGTTCAAAAATAATATATTTTCATCTATAAATTGCATGCATCTTTTATAACAAATTAGCCATTCATTCCTGATAATGTGAAACACAAAATCAAACAATAGATTATGCCAGACACTGGAATAGTGAATCCTTAAGTGAAAAAACTGTAAGTCTCCTTTGCATTACGTGCTTCTGAATTTCTTTTAATTATGAAATAATTGAATTATAAATTTGTTGTACCTTTTCTTTCTGCTGCGGTGGGTTGGCACCCTGCCCAGGATTGTTTCCTGCCTTGTGCCCTGTGTTGGCTGGGATTGGCTCCAGCGGACCCCCGTGACCCTGTGTTCGGATTCAGCGGGTTGGACAATGGCTGGCTGGCTGGCTTTTCTTTCTCTGAGTTACTGAATTAAAGCTACATTATAGTTAACATTGGGTTAAATTCCAGAAATTTACCTAATACTTAAAAAAAAGATATATCTATTCTATTTTATTTTTGAGACCTCCAACTGCATAACTGAGTTGCTCAGACACATGCTACAGTCCATATCACCAAGACATTTGAAATAATAGTTTTTCAAAATGCCTCTGCAGATTTTCCAGGTATAAAGACACTTTTGAATTGCTTAGTTATTATTCTTATCATGGTGTCAATAAGAAGTGTACTTGTAGGATCCCATGGAGCAATATGCTGTAAGATCACTGTGCTAAACCAAAAAAAAATTCAAGTTGTCTTTGCCTTGTTTAAAATCCACCATTTCTTTTTAAAATTACACATCCTAGGCTGTCCATAACTTGTTTATAATTTTAAGGCTCTCTGTAGTGTCTTTATTTCACCTTCCAAAATTAATTCACTTCCTAAGTGGATTTTGAATGTTCTCCCACTTCAGGGGGTTTTCTTTCCGGCACTTTGATTTTTATTCCACATGCTCTGACATGCTTTGAGTGAGTGTGTAGATGAACGGGTGAACGTGCGTCATGATGGCCTGGCTCACCATCAATGGCTGGTTTGTATCTTGTGGATGATTCTGCTTGGATAAACTTCAAATCTCTACATCCCTAAATTACATTAATCACATTATGAAAATAAATGGCCATGGAATAGACAATGGTTTTAAATTTTTGAAATGGCAGATTCACATTTTTTCAAATCACTACTGACTTGCATATATACCGTATATTACAGTCAATGTCATTTTTGCTGTTGCACTATGGAAAGCATACATATGGAAAATATACAAGTAAAATGATCATTTTAATGTAAACATTGCAATAAACCTGAACCTACTGCAATGTAATTTTGAGAATTAAATAAATTTATTAAAAACTGCGTTTTGAAATGAGTTTGGTAAATCTACCTTGTTCTGCACTGCTGTCCTCTTCTAATCATGTAAACCGTTGGCCATAAAGCAGAATATATAAAGCTCTTTTTAAAATACACAGAGACAGTTAGTTAAATTAATACTTTGAGTATAATACTATAGTACACAATAACAACATAAGTGTTCTATGACTCACTGGTGCTCTCAGGTATGGCGTGCATCTGTAATCCTTAACACCTACATGTGAGGAAAACTCAGTGTTTAACAATGTGAACAAACACTAGTGATGATGTCATTAAAAAAAGAAATTATCTTCTAATAAACTAATTCTCATTCAGGCATTATTGTACATCTTATTTTCATACTGAGTATTATGAGAACGAAGTAAATGAAGCGTTTAATTTTAGAACAAATAGTAGGCAACAATACACTGAAAACTCTCCACTGAAGCATGAATTTGGATAATTTAAATGGGGTAAGCTACATTTTGCCTTTTTAATATAAATATGACTATATATGAATATACGTAAAACTCACAATTGTATTCTAAGCACTATCAATGCCCCGTTACACCTTCTACCAGGTTATTTTAACCCCAAAGCCCCACCTCACTCCCATCAACCTCATCAATAATAACAATACCACTACTGCATATAATCACCATTTACTATGATATGAAGCTCAAATAGTAAATTATTAAATCACAAAGATATTTAAAAGGATAGGGTGAGATCAGTATTTTAATATTAAGACAGATTATTATTAAAACATAGGTCATATTGATAATAATGTTTGTGCTAGTAATATTAATTTTTCATGGTGTTTGAAAAGTGAAGGGTGCCTGCATATTATGAACAGAAGACTGATGCAGCCGCTCCTAACTAGACTGCAGCTCACTGTTTGACGAACCATTCCATGATCTACTCCTTTCTGTTTCTTTTGTACTGAATTATGCTCCCTGGAAAGAATTTCTTTTGTTTAGCCATTAATGAAGACAGTGAGGTAAATTACCTGCTATGCTGAAGCAATGTTTCCATACAGTTCTTTCTGCCTTGACCTTAATGACTTATTTTCAAAGTCTTATCAAACTGTGTTGATTAATGAGTTCTGCCTGCAGTTTGCTTGCTAATGAAGCTGGTGTTGCTGTGCTGCACTTTCACTACAGTCGTTGCTTTCTGAAAAGGCCTCTGTTTATTATATGATAAGGGCCAGTTTGTTCCTACAGTAAGTGCATCGTAGGGGTTCGGGTTTCAGCTACTAACCTTAGGCTGACAAATTCACAAAGATACCATAAGACTGAAGGAAGTCTTGCATGAGCAGTGATGCTCAGAGAAGAGGAACTTCATTGCAATACATACACATCATTTTAGCACACTTAATATTCTTTAGTAGAATTAAATATTTTTAAAAAATGAACTTATACTAATATTTCAAAGGATAATGCTTTTCTGTGTTGATGATGTCTGTACAAAAAGGCAGTGCTCTGAGAAAATCCATATTATATGACTAAATTGAGTTATCGTGTAATATAGACATATAATTCTACCAATATTTCACATTAGTCAATAACAGCCTTTCATAGTTGAAAACTGCAAGTGTTAAGTAGTTACAATCTGTACACTTTATTATATGCATCATTAATGATGCACTTATACATGTGTATGAAGGGTGTCTTAACTAAAGTGCTTTTAAAAACAATTTTATGGAGAATTTCTATAAAGCAGGAATATGCCCTATGGACTGGTGGGTTCATCAAGTAACAAAAAAAATGAGCTGGGACACTTGGACAGATGTTTACTTGCCCAGCTGACTGCAATTCTGAGGAAAAAAGCAACAATTTTGAACTGCGCCACATCTGTCCCATTTGTTGGCACATTTTCACATAAGAAAGAGAATAATGTGGAAATCATTAAAAATAAAATACATTATTGACATTAAACTAAGGTTGCATCAAATTGTGTTTTCTTGTTAAGCTACAAAAAAATTAAAAAATAAATGTTAATTGCATCCAAGCATAAGCAATTTAAGGTCTTTAATTCCCAAATGAAAAATGCAACAGATCATTAAACATCTGGCACCTTTTATTCAAAGAGCTAGGTTCCAAAAATGTGTTTTTCTCACTGATGTTTCACTGCATTCAAATACATGTTACAGAGCACAATGCTTTATTGGGTTGATATGTTTTTTTAATAAGCTCTTCTGATTTATTTTAATGGAGCACTGGAAACTGAAGAGTTTTTTTATGCAATATGTATTAGTATACAACAGCTATTTAAGGTGACTACTGTTCACAAAAATGTTTTGAGATTATGTATATATTAACAGCTGTATTGCATTTACAATATTATGAATATTTTATGCTCCTTCTGAGGTTACATAACAAAAAAATAACAAAGAAAGTAATTGGACCACATGATTATTTTTATACATTCATAATCAAACTGGCTTTTTCCAGGTCAGATTCATGAGTTCGGTTGTAGCAGCAAGAAAGCAAGAAATACCCCTAGAGTGGAGGTCATTCCATCACAAGGCCCTAATATACACATACATAAGCTCTTACTTACAAAGGACCAGTTTGGAATCAGCAACTGACCTATTACACGCCACTTTAGGATGTAGGCGGAGTTAAAGAAGGGCACATGGACATGGGGAGAATGTGCAAACTCCAGCCAGAAATTTTTACAGTTCAAAATTTGAATCAGCTTTCCTGTAGCTTTAGCGAGGCAGCAGAACTAACTACTGTCCCACTACTGTTGGCCTTTATAACAGATAACAGTTTGTTTAATGGATATCAGTCAATTGTGATTATTATTTAAGCAAGTTACAAGATCACTTTTTTTTTCCTCAAGAACTGCAGTAAAGGCCAAATACAATGACATGCTTTGGGTCTTTCAGTATATCAAATGCATGAATGAAACAAATAATCTTGTTAGAACATTAGAACAATTTTGCTGAGAACAGGCCATTGAGCCCAACCAGCTTGCCAATTGTATTCATATAATGTATTCAAAATAATATCAAGTAGAGTATTTAAGGTCTCTAAAGTCCTACTCTGTGCCAGGATGTTTAGTAATTTATTTCATGTCTGTGCTTCTCTGTGTGATAAAAAAAGTCCTAATCTTTATGTGAAATTTACTCTGAAAGAAATACAACACCCAAATTATATTTGTTTTATCTACTTTACCCAGTGTTGTTTCTAGTAATGGTTGAGAAACAATTTATTGAGAATAGAGATAACACCATTCCTGACACAATAGGCATCACTGGGGATCAACACTGAGCAAACAGCAAAAAAACAGCATAATCCATACGTAACGGTGGTATGTTTACAAGATCCCTAACAAATGCAGTTTTGCTAAAATATTGTTAAATGAACCATTCCTGGAAAATCCTCTTGTCAACAAGTCTAACAAAATCTCTTTTGCGTCCCTCTATTCTTGCTGTAGAACTATTTTTTAAAATAAAGGCTTCTATCCACTGTAGTGTTTCCCATAATAATTTTTAACATTTTGATCATATCACCTCTTAATCTCTTTTTGCTTAAAATGGAATGGTACACTCCGTTGTGCTGGCACCCTGCCTGGGGTTTGTTTCCTGATTTGCGCCCTGTGTTGGCTGGGATTGGCTTCAGCAGACCCTCGTTACCCTGTAGTTAGGATATAGCGGGTTGGATAATGGATAGATGGAATGGTACATCTGCTTAACTCTTTCTTAATAGCTCAGAATTCACAGTCTTGGAATCAGTCTAGTCTCTCTTTTCTGTACTTTCTCTAAGGCCACTATATTTTTTTTCTAGACTGGAGACCAAAACTTCACACACTACTCCACATATTTAGATCTCAGATTCTATTGCTTAAGCATAATTTCCAATGATTTATATTCTACATATTATTCTGCATAACATAACATCCTATAGCACTTCATAATGGCCTTAGTACACTGTCTGGATATACAGTATATAAGTGGTATTTTCAAGATTCAAACCTCGTATTGTGTATTCAAATCTAAGATTTTTATTTCCTATGTGTAATGCAGTATATTTCTTACATTAAATTCCCTCTGTCACAAATATGCCCACTGTTACATTCTCATTCTGTCAAAATCTCTCTGCAATGATTTGGCTGTTTCTAGATTATCTGTCTTTCCACCAAGTTTAATATTGTCTGCAAATGTAACCAACTTGTCTTTCATTTTCTACTGTATAGACATATCATTTATATAAGTGCTGCTCTTTTTAATATATATATATATATATATATATATATATATATATATATATATATATATATATATATATATATACTGTATGTAAAGTACATATTAAAAAGAACAACACTGATCGCTTATTCTGAAAAATAATAATTATAATTCATTGTTCCCAGCATTTAAGCCAATTGTGCACCCATCTACACACTGTGCCTTGAATTCCAACATCTTTTAGGTTATTAACTAACCTTTATCAAAGTCTTCCTGAAAATCCAGATAAATGATATCATTTGCACCTTTCTGATCATATGCTGATGTTACTAGAATTCCAGCATATCTATGAAACATGATCACCGTCATCTGAACTTGCTAACTTTTTACCAATACACCCAATTTTGCCATGTGATGCTCCATCAATTTGCCAGTGATGCATGTTGAATTTATTGACATATAGCTACTTGTATCAGCTCAGTCACCTTCTTTATATCATAGAGTATAACTTGCTAGCTTCCATTCCTCAGGAATTTTGCCTATGTGTGGTAATTTATTTGAAAAATAAAAGTTAATGGCTTATACATATCCACCAATGTCTTTAAGTACTCAAGGATAAATGTTATCTGGTCCTGATAATTTGTTTGATTTTAGCCTTATTATTTCAAGCAGTATGACTCCCTCTAAATTTTCAGTTTACTCAGTACTTCCTTAGTAGTCCCTGTTACTGCTGGGAGGTTATCCAGTTCTTGCCATGGGAAAACTTCAGAAAGATTCAAATTTAGAGCATTTGCCAATTTCACTGCCTCTATATTATTGCTTGCAGTTTTTGTTCCTTGGACATGTACTCTCCCCAATAAATGCACTTTAACAACTAAAATACTGAAAGAATCTCTTTGGGTCATTTTTCATCTTTTCTACAATATTTCTTTCTAACTGCCTTTTCCTTTTCCTAATATTTTTAATCATTGCACTGAAATTATTTGCCTTGTACATTTAATACAACTTGTGTTCCATTTGCAGTGGTTATAGATCATTTTTTCGCTATGGAGTTCTTTATAAATTTCTTGCTGCTTTCAATTTTCTGAATGATCTGTTCAAATGTTTCCCTTCACAGGGAACAGGTCGCATCTGTTCCAGAAGGGACCTCAATGTCCCATAAACATGTGCCTCTCCATCCTGCACCAACTTCTGATTTCTTCAGTCTTATCTGGACTTGAATGTGGCACACATATAACTTCACAGTGGACCAGTATTATATAAGTTAGTGAAGTTTTAAAATATAACATTCTCAAAATCAGTTAATCCTGTTCAAGGTATTCAAGGGCCTGAGCCTATCCTGGCAAAAAAAAAACAGCCTTGGAGAGGGCATCAGTCCATTATAGGGTCTACTCACATACCCCAAAACAGCCACACTGTACAATTATGTCAAATAAAAGTCACACAGTTTATAAAACACTAACCACATTACCTGTTAAAAACAGACAATAAAATAGATCTAAAAATATCTAATATCTCTTGTCTTATTTGTACCCTCAGAATTCCTCCTATGCCTTTTTTTGGTGCCCTTGTGTATCTCAACCTCTCCTGCCTGGTGCTTCCTCTCTCTCAGACTCTTGTCATTTCGCCTTGCTTGAATCCTGTCCAGTTTTTGACTACTACTCATGGTAGAAAGGCCCCCATTACTCACTGTGAAAACATCATTCATATTCTTGTGAATACATTCTGTCTTTGAAGGTGACTCTTAGTGTTCCTCCTATGCCTTTCCTTAGTATCTTCATATGTCTCAAATTCAGCTGCCTGGCACTTCCTCTCTTGATCGTGTATGACTGAAAAACCAAAGCAAAACTGACCAATCAGATTGCTTGGGGAGACCAGACACTCAGGCACACATACATACAGACCCTGAAATGAACTGCATTTTATTATAAAGTTAATGAAACCATTACCATTTTGTAAAATTTCTTTATAATGTTGTAAGTAACATGGACTAAATTAGGGGTGATCAATGCTGGTCCTAGAGGCAAACAAATGGCCACAAAAGCCAGTTTCTTTGTTTGATGATATACCTTTCTTTCAACTGAAATCTCTTATAGCTGGATTATGTTCCTCGCAATCTCAGAAAATAAGTACTGTTTGACTTTTATCCTACTTAAAAAAAGGAAAATGCTTACGTATGCCATTGCTTTCAGTGTGCAGGAATCAAGTCAGTTTTTATATTTTTTCCTTTAATTCACTTGAGTTTAACATTCTTAATTTCTTTTTCATAGCCATTAGTCAATTAACACTCAGCTAACCAGCTAATTGGTACAATTTGCACCTGTGTGTGTGTACACCATGAAATTTAATTTAATAAGTTTAATAAAATGCTGTATTTAAATAAACTGTCAGATGAAATTAACTTTAGGCAATGAAGGAATCTAATCTGCTCAAGATTACTAAACACTTTGTTAGTTTTCTCAGAAAGTCAAATGTCCATTAATTTTCTGTTATGTGCGTTTAATTAAATTTACCACATGAATTGGATCCTAACTAAGAAATTGGTTGGGACAAACACCTGTAACTATTGCAGTCATCCTGGAATGAAACTAATGATCCTTAGTCTTACAATTGGAAAACTGCATGTGCTTTTAAATTAATTTACCATTTCCTACTTTTGAACATTTGAAATAAATTAATGAAAGGTTTGTAATGAGAATAAACAAATAACATCAATTAACACAGGCCAGTGTGAAGACAGCAGTAATGCACTCCACATGTCTTTCCATTTCTTCTTTTTTAATTACATATAAGTTTCAGATTCAACTGCAAGAATGTATAGGCAAGGAAATATACAATAAATCTAGTACACTAGCAAGACTGAACCAGTTTTATGAGCAAATCAGAACCAGAGGTAGGCAGCACAGGAAAGACCAGTGGACATCATCTGAGCAAGACGCTGCTGAGGAATGAATGAAAGAAACTAAAGGAGTCGATGCACAGAATGGGAAAAGCAGGCAATCATAAGCACTAGCTTTTTCCAAAACCTATGTACAGGATTGGGACTAGGTTGTTTGAACACATCTGCTAACAGCCGCTTGAGGATTTGTAAAACTAGATAAGCAGGGCTGATAAGTTAAATTACTTCCTTATAAAAATATTGAGAATAGATCTTCTTATCTCCTGGCAACCTGCACAGTCAACACAATATGCTCATGGTCACTTATCTCTGCAAAAGAGCATTAAAATCCAGTTTTGCCATTTGATTAACTATTTTCATTTCAGTAATGTGCGGTATATTTAACTGCACCTTGCAGATCCACCAAATCATTTAGCACACTGTTTACAATAGCTATTTTAGACATACCTCAAAATAAAGTAGGAGTTTGGCATAAACTATTTCAAGGAAATTGTAAAGACTGTATTTAATCATGGGAAAACATTCAGGCCTGAATAATTTAATTTGTTCAGTTACAGAAAAATAAAATGTATGTTAATATTTTTAGATCTTTAAAAGCAAACTTGATCTTTACAACTCTTATATTCTATAAATAATCAGAGTTTAATTTAGTAAAAGTTAATGTAGTTTTTCGTTTAACTCTCAAGGTTAGCAACATTTTTGAGAGCATCTGAGCATGTGCATTCCATCCAAGGTTTATTTGTGTCTTGCAGCTGATGCTACTAGGATATACTCAGGCTCACTTTGTAATAAAGGAAAAGGATTCTGGAAAAGCATTGATGGATGGACAAAATCCATTACAACAACTATTAGATTACTTGTTTTTAATGTGTACTCTATTACACACTTCAATTAAATATTATTTTGGTTTCTGTAAGAATACAACAACAAAAACATGCTTCACAGTATTAGTAAAAAGTTCGTCACACTGATTCCTTACATTTGGTTTAAATGTAATAAATTTGGAGTTTGCACCTTCTTTAAGGTCAGTCTACTTATTTTCTACAGCATCCAAAAACATCTGCATGAAAAGATATTAGTTTCCATTTAATGCAAAACTTAAAATATTTTAATAACAAACTCAAGACAAACTGTCATTGGGCACTTAAACAAAATGCATAAACAGTGACACAACATAATGGTCTCAAGAAAATAATGTCAGGTATACCTAAGCAGCATTCTAAATTGAAAATTAAACGTTTCTCTAAATTCAATGACAAGATTGCTTTACCTTAAGCTTTGGAAAATATTAAGCAAAGCTGATCCATTTGGATACGATTCTAGTTATTGCCACAGTGATACTGTTACCCATCTGTGGAAAGAAATGTCTATATTTTCCTATAACAATGACATGCCACCCTTCAGTGAGCAGTGCTGGCTTCTCCCATGTGTTGAGCCTAATCAGAAACATCTGCTTTGTAGCCACATGGATTAATGCAGTCACCCTGGCAATCCCATGTGGAGAAAAATTAACCAGGAACCATTTGCTCTGCCATGCATAAGTAATTTCAAGTAGAAGATCAACCAGGCAGAGAGTAGAGGGATTGAACCTTTTCAGTGCTGCTCAGTGGTTTGCTTTGCTTTGTAAAGGTACAAATGACAGCCTTATACTTAAAATGGTTTTAAGACTGCTCACTCACAAAAACAGAAGACTGTTACAGCAAGGAAAGAAGAAAATATATGATTGTAAGCAACAGATTCTGATTTTATAATATTACAAAAATAATTCTGTACACTGTGACAGGCTCGAAACCCAGATTGATACTACTAAGATGCGAAAAAGCATGACATTTTACCTAAAATAATAAATATATGAAGGACTGTATGTTACAGTTACCACAATCAATAATAATACAATAATTACTAATAAGTCATGTCTGTCTTGGCATACAAACATACAAATAAGGCCCTGTGGAGTGGCTAGTTCTCTTACCCATACCGTTATCCTCACAGGTGGCACAGTGGTAGTGCTGCTGCTTTGTAGTAAGGAGATTGTGGGTTTGCTTCCCGGGTCCTCCCTGTGTGGAGAGCGCTTTGAGTTGTGAGAAAAGCGCTATATAAATGTAAAGAATTATTATTTTTATTATTAAGTACTATGCTTCTTCTTACTTTCTGTATCTGTCCCCTCAAGCCACAATGGAATTTCCCCTTCCTTCTATCTATCTATCTATCTATCTATCTATCTATCTATCTATCTATCTATCTATCTATCTATCTATCTATCTATCTATCTATCTATCTATCTATCTATCTATGAGGGCAATCCCAAAAGTAAGGTCTCCTATTTTTTTAGAAATACAAACAACCGTTTATTTTCTATAATATTTACATCATTTTAAAGGTTAAAGAATTATTTATTTTTCTACATAATCGCCATTTCAGTCGATGCATTTTTGTAGACGCTGTGGTAGTTTAAGAATGCCCTTGTCATACCAGCTCGCCGCTATGTCCTTCAGGAAGCGTTGAACCTCATCTGTCACCTTTTCGTCAGAGCAGAATCGCCTTCCGGACAAATGTTCTTTCAACTTAGGGAACAGGTAGTAGTCACTGGGTGAATTTCAGTACGACCGACTGTAAACTCTCTACACCACTTGCGAACGTTTTTGACATCCATGCACGACTGTCCGTACACTTCCGTCAATTGGCGATGAATTTCAACCGGTTTAACGCCTTTTGCGTTCAAAAATCAAATCACTGCGCGAACTTCGCACTTGGCGGTAGCGTTCAACGGGAGCTCCATTTTCAAGGGCTGCCAAGCCACGATTGAGTATCCCAGCAAAGCCGCACATGCTTGTTTGGGAGTGGAGGAAGCACCAATCACAACAGTGTGGCCAACAGCTGTACAAACAATTTCTCTACGTCCCCACCGCTTTGGAGACCTTACTTTTGGGATTGCCCTCCTATCTATCTATCTATCTATCTATCTCTCTATCTATCTATCTATCTATCTATCTATCTATCTATCTATCTATCTGTCTGTCTGTCTGTCTGTCTGTCTGTCTGTCTGCCTGCCTGCCTGCCTGCCTGCCTGCCTGCCTGCCTGCCTGCCTGTCTCATATATATATATATATATATATATCTTATATGTAATTTGCCAGTCTCCTCACTCACTCACTCACTCACTCACTCACTCACTCACTCACTCACTCACTCACTCACGTCCGTCCGAAGCCGAATGCGCAGTCGCCTTCTGCGCACGTCGCCTTCTGCGCATGTCCGAAGCTGAATGCGCAATCGCCTTCTGTGCAGCTGCCCAAAAAACCTTACGAGACCGACATCGCAGCAGGCGGCGGATTTACGGCCGTGAAAATTCAAAGAGAAAGGCGGCTTCAACCAACATCGCGGCAGGGTCCGTCTGAAGCCAAATGCGCAGTCGCCTTCTGCGCATGTCCGAAGCCGAATGCGCAGTTGCCTTCTGTGCATGTCCGAAGCCGAATGAGCAGTCGCCTTCTGCGCAGCTGCCCAAAAAACCTTACGAGACCGACATCGCGGCAGGCGGCAGATTTACGGCCGCAAAAATTCAAAGAGAAAGGCGACTTCGATTAAAGCTCTAGAGGCCTGAAAGGCGATTTCGACTACAGCTCCAGGCCTAATTACGCATTCAATCAATACACCTATATCAGGTTTGTGGTGCTTATACTTATTACATACTATTCCACTCGTGCCCGTTTTCATCTTACGTTGTCGAATCGGGCTCTTTGTCTAGTATATATATTTGGGTAAGTGGAAGTTTCCAGAACATTCTAGTATTAACTTGGGGTTTTAGCCCTTTTTGATTACAGAGTCTCAGCAGAAACAAAGGAAAATATAGTGCAAAGTCTGCAGTGTGTCTCGCAGTTAGGAGACCCGGGTTCGCCTACCAGGTCCTCCCTGCGTGGAGTTTGTATGTTCTCCCCATGTCTGTGTGGATTTCCTCCAGGTACTCCGGTTTCCCCCCACAGTCCAAAGACATGCAGGTTAGGTGCATTGGTGATTCTAAATTGTTCCTAGTGTGTGCTTGGTGTGTGGGTGTGTGTGTGTGCGCCCTACAGTGGGCTGGCGCCCTGCCAAGGGTGTGTTTCCTGCTTTGCGCCCTGTGTTGGCTGGGATTTGCTCCAGCAGACCCCTGTGACCCTGTAGTTAGGATATAGCAGATTGGATAATGAATGGATGGAAGTCTGCAGTGGACACCATTATCAGACATTCCTTGAGGTCTTAAGCTGAGAAATGAATCTGAACAGCTGAAGTTGGAGGCTCTGGTAAAAGAATGAACAATGTCCTTCTTTGACGTCCTTATGAAAAAACTCAAAGAAAGTTCTCCATTGTTTTTCAAGAAACCACCAGAATAGTGGAACGGTGATCCTGTCTTCAACAAATTTTGTAAATTATTGTTGTGTATGATGGTAGTGAACAATGCAGTTGAAACAGGAATAAGTCTCATGGAAAAGTACAATGAAATACTGAAAAAGGATGAAGAACAGATACAGTTTATTACTTCGACTGGTCACAAACCATTGGAAGAGTTTTCCAACTTCATTAAAGACAGTGCTAGTGTTGTAGACCTAACAAGTGTAACACAGTGGTCTGCTGTTCACTTCAGATGACAAAAAACTGCCAAACAGAGTGACATCTAAATGTTGTTTATTTTGATTTAAATTGTATACATTTGTTATGAATATGATAAAGAACAAAATTAACCTTGTACAGAGTATGACAATAAACTTGGATCTGTAACTTGGCATCCCTTCTGGGACAAGTTTATATTGGCCTCTCATCTAAGATGCCATCTAAATCAGTATAAATTGGTCATAACAACCTTTACAATAGTCAAAAAATGACATGCTGAAATGGGGGATCATTGTGCATTGCTTAAATGTAGCATGCTTCTCTTGATTCATTTGCTATTGTGAAACAGCAAATTGTTTTTGCTGAATGCTCAGTTCTGTCCAAAACTGATCGTGACCTTCTCTATAGCAATTAAGGATAACTCTCCATTGACAGCAGGGCCATTTGTGAGCATGAAACAGAGGATCATGCATAACAAGGTGGATATGACTGGTGATAATAATAAAAGACTATTCTTATTAATGAGACTGACAGAATTAAGACAATATTGTAGAAATAGTAAAGATCATTCACTGAACATTAAAAATAAATATGAGCAATCACAGACCCTCTGAAAAATTAAGGCAACATTGTAAAAATTTAGTTGTGCCAAACACTAGGCACAACGTAATTGAAGAGTGTATCAAAAGTTAAAAAAAAACACAGGAATACAGAAACCACATAAGACAACAAAACTAAATATTTTAAAGACTCAGCAACTTGAAAAAAAGTTTAAGTCAGGCACCTTTTTCAAAATACCTCAGTAGGTCTTTGGCAGATTAATACAGCAAACATGTGGCCAAGAAAAGCTATACATATTGGGCGATGCTAAAGACAAGTTGAAAATGTGGGAAGGGTGTGACTAATCAATTGTCTAATTAAGCATTTCGAAGGAAAGCACATGAAAGTGTTTCATTATATTACTGAGTACAACTGACTCATGGATGACATGGAAAGGGTTCTACTGTTTGTATGGTATTTTATCATGTATTATGATGAGCACATATATCTGCCCACAAATAAAACTAAATATTCGCTGACAAAATGATTTGGGAGGCAGAGGTTTTGAAAATGCTAAGCCAAGGAACCTACGTTTTAAGAGTTTAGGGTCATTCTGATCCATCAGGCTTTATCACGAGCAAAACCAACACTCATAATTGGGATAAGGCAATTCAAAAAATCAGAAGTCCTTAAATCAAATATTTCTCTTCCAAGAACACAGTGAGTCTCTCCTTGGTGTGAACTAAAGCTCAGACCAGAGACAATGGCAGATCATTGTTCTTAATGAAGATGGAGCTCATTATGTCACAATTATTATGTGCATCAAGGCAACAGTGAAATGTCCCTAGTAAGTAGCGTTAAAAAGTGTGGCAGAATTATCAAGAAGCCAAAGGCTGAAAATATAGTAATAAATATTAAACGATTTTAACTAACTATTAAAACAGCTGACCAAATGTAAAAAAAACAACACCCAAAAACATATTGAGAACAAGCAAAAAGCAGCAAAGGATAACACATAAAGTCTCATTTTTGACTGCTGGACGACTTTAACTACAATCAGAGCAGATAATCAATCAGCTTTTTAAATTGGTACGTTTACTGCTCTTCTTCACAAAGAAATTAACAGGCAGAATTAGTTTTGTTTTTGTTTTTTTGCGATTACCCATTTAATGATTGGTGGGTAGCACTTGCTGCATACTGGTTTTGACTTCCTTGTCCAAGTCTTGACTACATGGAATTTGCATGTTCTCTCCTGTGTAGGTTTTCTTCTGGGTATTCTGGTTTTCATCCACATCCCTATAAAACTGCTTGTTAGGGGAATCGTTAATTCCAAATTGGCCTTGTGTGTTTGAGTGCATGAATGGACCCCCACAATGAACTGGTGTCCTGCAAGGATAGACTCTGGACTAGGATAGGACAAACTTTAGACTCCCGTGATCCTGAATTAGATTAAGTGCATCTGTGGGTATTATGTTATATTAGCTTAGGCAGACTTTATCAGAATAAAAGTTACCTCAGGGAAAATATTAGAAAAGAAAAGACACCATTTAAATTAAAGAAGAATTTGACAAAACATAGAATAAGGGAATCTTGCAGGTGTTACAAGTGTGGCAATGATTATGTAACTCTAAATATGAAGTGCTTTGATTTTATCATTATTTTTGGTACAGTAAACAGCAAAATATCCATTGCTAAATTAACTCTTAGAGTGTTAAAGTAACCCTTATGAGTGTATATATGGAAAAAGGTTTTCATATATATATATATATATATATATATATATATATATATATACTGTATATTTATATATATATATACACACTTTAAATGTTAATTTAACAATGGTGAACTTACTGAAAATATTTTTCTCTGCATTCATTTATACTTAGTAAAACAAGCTGTTAATTGTTTCTCAGTTTATAAATTGATAATGAAAAAGAGTGATAATCTACGTAAGATGATTAAATATAGACTTCCCATGTATTAATGAGGCAAGAAGCATGTCTCAACATATTTGATATTAATAAAACTCAGTATGAACCAAAAATAAAGAATGGATTTCTAGTAAATATAACTCTTTCAATCTGTGTAAAATCCAGTTCTGAGTAGTCCTGAGGAGTCGTTATCCCTGATTCTGCACATCCTAACGCATATATGTTGTGGTGGAGGCCGGAGCCCTTACCCAGCCGGGACGCCTGTAGTATGGAAGGACCTGGGGAGAGTGCATTTTCATGGATGTTTCTCCCCAGACCGACAGAGGGCAGTCCTCTTGGCTTGCAGCAGGGCCACGGGTTATGAGCATAGAAGCTTAACCCTGTTGGGGTTCATGGCCACTGCCAGGGGGCGCATGGACATTTGCAGGACCCTATTTGGCCATCGGAAGAAGTTCGTTGAGCACCTGGAGTCCTTCCAGGTGCCCTGTAAAAAGAAGCCAGTTGCTAGAAGTGAACGGCCAGAGTTGGGAGGAAGAGGTGAAAGCCTGAGGAGCAGTGGAGGCGGAAGGACTAGCAGCACAAGAGACTGTGTTGTGTGAGTGATTTGTGCACTGAGCTGGAAACAGTAAATAAACTGTGTGCTGGGTGCTAAACCTGTCTCCTGTCTGTCTATGTTGGGGTTAGGGCGGTTTTATGCGCCCTGGGCTTTCACATTGTAAACACTGGAATACACATCCTCTGTGTGGCTCTTAAAAGCCCCTGTAATAAAAATATAGTGTATGAGACAAATTATTTATATTTACATAATAGCTTTCAAGTTTATTCAGTGTATACTTTGGTTTATTACTATTTACTTGACAATCTGAATCACATATATAATTACCACCCCAAGAAAGAGCTGCTTTTCTATTTTAGAGGACACAAAGACTCACTTTCTGTTCTACTACTATTTCTCGGTTTGCCACTTCTGTGGTTGCAAGCCATCAGTGCCTGCATGGAATAGTATAAAGTTCCATCTGTAGTGGCAAATGTGATGGTGCTGGTCAGCTACACTCTACCTGTACCATCCGGGAGCCTCTAGAACCATTTGGTCACTCATATGTGCTCAGAAGTTGTATAGTGAGGATGAAAGAAAAGTATATGTAGTACATCATATCAGATTTTACTAGCCTCTCAGGCAAATCTGCAACTGAAGCACTGCAGATGTTTTAGTAGGTGCATGGTGACCAAGTATATTTGTCATTTAATTTGCCTCTGGCACATTGGCTGTTTTTATTTTTATACACAGGAACACAAATCTTTAAAACTAATTTTGTGCTCAGGTCTTTATGTGACTAAAGTGAATTTCTGTAAGGTGTTCTTTGAAAGAATCAACAGCTGGAGAGGGAGCACTAAAAGCTTCATTCAAACTATCACTCCAACTCAGGCACTAGCCCAGAGGTGTGCAATTTCACACTACATTTTATGAAGGCAAATTAACCCCATTACAGTATTAAAAATACTATATTGAAGAGACTCCTGCAGGTAGGTAAAGTCTTTTCTGGTGAAAATATAAATTATTATGATATTCACTGGGACCAATTAACATGTTTTGCTTTTTTACTGCTTAAACTTTTGCCTGATGAACTAATGATGAATGCCACAGGAATCAAGGTGTTTTCTAATTTAATACTTTATTGAGTAAGATATTACAATACCATCTTGAGCAATATTACTCTTCTTCATTTTAAATATTCCTTTTGGTCACGACTTGTTACTGACCTCTTTTCACCAAAATAAATAAGATGTTAGAACAAAAGCAACAAAAGAAAAAGTTTATCATTTCTGTGGGAGTTGAAGAAGATAAGTTCTATATCCAAAAAAAGCTGCCATATGATTTATTAAATTTCTCTTTATTTGTAATTGTCTATAACGTGCAAGTCCTATAACTGAAAGTGAGCTTTATAAGAAAAATAATTGAGTAATATAACACATCTCTAAGCTATTGCAAACTAGAGGGTGGTTCATGGCTCTTTCAAGTAAGTAAAATTAGACATCAGGCATCCATCAGTATAACAAAAGCAATGGAACTAAATTAAGGAAGGAGTGTCTGCCCTTGACCTTTGAAATTATAGAAGGCAGTACTTTTTAAGGTGAATGCTTGAGCTAACACCTCCATCAGCATTTTAATCAGTTTAAAAATGTCACAGTTTAAGAGATTTTTAGTAAGGATAGATAGATAGATAGATAGATAGATAGATAGATAGATAGATAGATAGATAGATAGATAGATAGATAGATAGATAGATAGATTGATAGATAGATAGATAGATAGATAGATAGATAGATAGATAGATAGATAGATAGATAGATAGATAGATAGATAGATAGATAGATAGATTGATAGATAGATAGATAGATGAGTCATGGCCGAAATTATCAGCACCCTTGGAATTTTCCTTGAAAATGCACCATTTCTCACAGAAAATTGTTGCAATTACAAATGTTTTGGTATACACATTTATTGCCTTTATGTGCATTGGAATAACACAAAAAACAGAGAAAACAACAACAACAACATTTATTTATATAGCACATTTTCATACAAAAAGTAGCTCAAAGTGCTTTACATAATGAAGAAAAGAAAAATAAAAGACAAAATAAGAAATTAAAATAAGGCAACATTAGTTAACATAGAAAATGAGTAAGGTCCGATGGCCAGGGTGGACAGAAAAAACAAAAAAAAAAAACTCCAGAAAGCTGGAGAAAAAAATAAAATCTGTAGGGGTTCCAGGCCACGAGACCGCTCAGTCCCCTCTGGGCATTCTACCTAACATTCATCCATCCATTTTCCAACCCGCTGAATCTGAACACAGGGTCACGGGGGTCTGCTGGAGCCAATCCCAGCCAACACAGGGCACAAGGCAGGAAACAATCCTGGGCAGGGTGCCAACCCACCGCAGATTCTACCTAACATCAAAAAGCCAAATCTGACATCATTTCACACAAAACTCAAAAACTGGGCTGGACAAAATTATTGGCACCCTCTACTTAATATTTGGTTGCATGCCCTTTGGAAAAAATAACTGAAATCAAGCGCTTCCTATAACCATCAACAAGCTTGTTACACCTCTCTACTGGAATTTCCAACCACTCTTCTTTTGCAAACTGCTAAAGGTTTCTCAGATTTGAAGGGTGCCTTCTCCCAACAGCAATTTTGAGATCTCTCCATAAGTGTTCAATCGGATTTAGATCTGGACTCATTGCTGGCCACTTCAGAACTCTCCAGCGTTTTGTCTTCAACCATTTGTGGGTGCTTTTAGAGGTATGTACATTTTAGCAAACTCCAGTCTGGCTTTTTTATGTTTCTGTGACAGCAGTGGGGTCCTCCTTGCTCTCCTGCCATAGCGTTTCATTTCGTTCAGATGTCGACGGATAGTTCGAGCTGACACTGTTGCACCCTGAGTCTGCAGAACAGCTTGAATATGTTTTGAAGTTGATTGGGGTTGTTTGTCCACCATTCAGACTATCCTTCGTTGCAGTCTTTTATCAATTTTTCTCTTCCGTCTACGTCCAGGGAGATTAGCTACAGTGCCATGTGTTGTGAACTTCTTGATTATGTTGTGCACAGTGGACAAAGGAACATGAAGATCTCTGGAGATGGACTTGTAGCCTTGAGATTGTTGATATTTTTCCACAATTTTTGTTCTCAAGTCCTCAGACAATTCTCTGCTCTTCTTTCTGTTCTCCATGCTTAGTGTGGCACACTCAGACACAACAGAAAGGTTGAGTCAACTTTTCTCCATTTTAACTGGCTTCAGGTGTGATTGCTATATTGCCAGCACCTGTTTCTTGCCACAGGTGAGTTCAAACGAGCATCATATGCTTGAAATAAAACGATTTACCCACAATTTTGAAAGGGTGCCAATAATTTTGTCCGGCCCATTTTTGGAGTTCTGTGTGACATGATGTCAGATTTGGCTTTTTTTCTCTGTTTTTTGGTGTTGTTCCAATGCACATAAAGGAAATAAACATGTATATACAAAAACATTTGTAATTGCAATAATTTTCTGGGAAAATTCCAGGGGTGCCGATAATTTCGGCCATGACTGTAGATAGATAGATAGATAGATAGATAGATAGATAGATAGATAGATAGATAGATAGATAGATAGATAGATAGATAGATAGATAGATAGATAGATAGATAGATAGATAGATAGAACTTTATTTGTCCCCAGGGTGAAATTTGACTTTTTACTGAAGCACTTTAAATATATAAGAAAGAGATATAGAACCCTAATATATGAATATGACGTTGACAGTATTTTATTTCACAGAGCTGCTTGAAACACTGATAATTTTGAAAATAAAAAAAATGAATCTGTATTTATTTTGATGCATATTCATCTAGACTTGATGATCTTCCATTCTGCATAGTTTTGTAACATGAACAACTGCAGACATTGTTAAAGCCTAAACCAAAGTTATTCTGGTTTGGTGTTGGAATGTCAGGCTGTCTGAGAAAACTGCTAATTTAAGCTAAATGATTAAGGAATTGTGACTAATATCTTTTTCTAATCTAATTTCATTTAAGAAATGGAGATGATTTCAATAATAAGATTATTGTTTTTTTATGTACAGTATTTGATGTTCTAAGATCTTATTTGCCTTCCTTCCATTTTTATAATGTGAAAGATTTCCCACATCATGTTTTGTGTGGATAACACAGCTTCCACCAAGACAGTGCGCTATTTTTTCCTTACAACAAGCTGTAGATCACTAAAGACCTGAAAGCTGTACTGAATAAGAAGAAGAAGGCCTTCAGGTCTTGGGGAAATCGAGGAGGAGTAGTCACAGCTAAGAAGGCATCTCTGTGAGAGGAAAGTTCACTACGGAGGAAAACTTGAGCAGAAGTTACAGTAGCAACAACATAAAGGAAATGCAAAATGAGATGAGGACTATTGCTGGCTACAAGTAGGCATCAAAACCTAAATAGGAAGGGAACAAGGGAACTGAACCAGTTCTTCAACAGATTTGACTCATTATTTTCAGTTGAGACCTCTCCCAACACTGCTTGCCTTTGTTTGCAAGCTGAGGAGGTCCCGGAATGCAATTATACCCTGCATGACCTGCCCCTATAATAACATCACACCTGTGGTCTCCAGCCCTTTTCCATTTCTTTTTGATACACTTTATTAATCCCAGTGGGGAAATTGTCTTTTTGGATAACTTTTTGAAGGTCAGAGCGCAGAATCAGTTATTGTGCAGCGCCCCTGGAGCACTTTTTTAAGGGTCTTGTTCAAGGGCCCAGAGCAGAAGGATCCCTTCTGGCAGTAACAGGATTTGAACCAGCAACCTTCTTGGACTCTTTGTCTCTACTATTCCAGTTATGAGGGAGCTGGAAAAACTCTTCATAAACAAGACTAGACAGTCAGAAGGAATCAACCCCAGGGTGCTGAAAATATGTGCCAGTCAGCAACCTTCTTGGACTCTTTGTCTCTACTATTCCAGTTATGAGGGAGCTGGAAAAACTCTTCATAAACAAGACTAGACAGTCAGAAGGAATCAACCCCAGGGTGCTGAAAATATGTGCCAGTCAGCTCTGTGGGGTCCTTCAGCACCTGTTCTATCTTTTACAGAGTTTGCTAAAAGGCTCCACAGCTGAGGAAAACATCCTGTGTAGTCCTCATGCGAAAGAAAGGGCATTCCAATGGTCATAAGGACTTCAGACCAGTTGCTCTTATTTCCTGCATCATGAGGACCATTGAGAGGCTGGTCCTAAAACAGCTCCAACTCCTGCTTTTAGAACATCTTGATCATCTGCAGTTTGATAATCAGGCACATATAATTGTGGTGTATGCCCTGATCTACATGCTCCACACAGCCTACTCCCACTTGGTCAAAGCTGGCACCACAGTCAGTACAATGTTCTTTATCTTTTCCAGTGCCTTTAACACCATTCTGCCCCACAGACTTTGGAAAAAGCTCAGGTCTATGTACTGTATCTTGATATCTCCACAGTCTCCTAGATCATGGACTACTGTCCAACAGACCACAGTTTGTGAGGCTCAAGGACTGTGTCAGAAATGGTGGTGTGTAATACTGGAGCACCTCAGGGAGTTGTCCTGTCTTCCTTCATTTTTACCCTCTACACAAGGGACTACCAATATAATTCCAGCACTTTCCACCAACAGAAATTCTCAGATGACTCCTCCATCATAGGCCACATTAATAATGGAGACAAGTCAGAGTATAGGAGAATTGTGGAGGACTGTCTTTGTGGTAAAAGAGTGGTGGTGGTATTCTGGTGTGCCAAAGAGCTTCTAAGACCAGTCCCCATTCAGGTGGAGGATGTAGAAGTGGTGCAAAGCTACAAATACCTGGAGGAGCGCTTAAACAGCAAATTGTAACATTCTTGACAACACAGTGGCTCTGTACATGAAGTGTTAGAGCAGACTGCACTTCTAGAGGAGACTTAGGTCTCAAGCTACTAGAAATATTCTACCGGTCAGTAGTAGCCATTGTATTGTTCTGCACTATGGTCTCCTGCAGAAGCAACTTGAGTTCAAAATACACACAATGCCTGAACAAACTTATCAAGAAAACCTGCTCCATTTCAGGGCTAACCCTAGATACAATAGAAGCTGCTGTAAAAAGAGGATGGTTGTAAAATTGGATGTCATCATGAAAAATCCCCTCCATCCCCTCTTGGTGGCGATCACTTGGAGCATTTCTAACCACAGGATGATTCCACCATGGTTTGCTAAGAAGCACCACTGGGGTCTTTTCTGTCTGCTGCCATCAGGCAATTTCAATGACAACAAAGATGGACTGTACCAGTTAGCTATTTAATTAAATTGAACAATAATTATTCAGTTAATTGAGAACAAAAACAACTCATAACCAACCATATTTCTTAGTAAATAATTCTGCCCTGCCATAACTGATGAACATAGCAGTAGGAGTTTTAACTGGGTTGCCACAGCAAAAACATCAAGAACTTTAAAAATTCAACCCAATAATGAATTTGTATGAAAGTGATTTATAAATGCTATCCACGGTTATGGTGGAGAAATTTTGTTTTTCGACACAAAGCTAAGAATTATAACCAAGGGTGAAGTAACGGTGTAACCTTTAACACGCTGTATGTTTAAAGGAATAGCAAGTGTATGTGCTATGAAAGGAGTTTTTTTTTTCTGGGCTTTTCTTGAACTACAGAGTAAGCTGCCCTAACTTGGGGTGTTCATATGAAATGTAACAATTTACTTCATGAGGTAAAAGTACATAATAAACAGAAAGAGTTGTATCAAATATATGAAATAGTAAAATGTGTGCTTCAATGTAAATGATTAAAGTGTAAATATTCCTGATTTTAATAGACATTTATCTTTTTTCAACCTCTAATAGACAACCATAGAGGGCTAGATCCCTAGTAAAGGATCAGAAATAAAAAATAACATCCTCTTTGTAATCACTGACCTTGAAATAGTCTAAAAGGATACACCACATGCTGTTTTTGAAATTTGTCATTTTTAACCATCTGGGAGTAGCTCTTACAGGGCTAGGACCAACAGTAAAGAATCAAAAACAAAAAATATGATTATATTCATGATAAGTAACCTCAAAATAGCATTAAGCTCCACATGCCTATATTACCCATCCCCATTTTTTCAATGTTTAGTAAAAAGGAGAAACTTTGACTCCTCGTATCGTATTGGGTTGAACTCCTGGAGATAGTTGATGTAGCATGCACAACTACAAGTCTTTCTGACCATTTTGCTGAAGATACTTATTGGTTTATTCTTTATTATAAGGGTGCTACACATATTATGGTCCAAAATGTCTTTAAAATTAGAATCTGTCAGGTAAAGAGGGCCACAAATGATGAGGAAAGCCAAAAAAGCTTGACGTCTTGCATAACTGGACATCAAGACGAAGCGTCATACTGCTTATCCATGAGGCGCCAGATAAAAACCGAAGTGATTTCAAAGTGTTCATAAGTAATTCTTATGAACACAATAATACTACTTAAGAACATTAGTTTCCAAGGTAAATTAATGTTTAGCAGGAAATAGCATAAAACTACACACACTCTACTGAACTGGAAATAATGTTAAGTAGCACAGCAGTAGGCATGATCTCTATTAGAACACAGCTGTCTGACAAAATTGTTTTTATTAATTTTGTGCATTTGTGGTACATTTAGGATCAATGTCAATAAACATACATTGAGAATTTGAGTCACTGCAAATCTGAATGTGAATGTAGCCTAAGGTCTTGTAAGGGTAAAAATATTTAATGTTGAAATCTAGATCGTTCAAATCAGCTATTATGGCGCATTTCTACTTGTAGGTGGCATTACTGAGGTACCTGCTGTTGAGCAGATGATACTAGAAAGTGAGAACCTAAGAAGACAGAGATGGTCAGTGTAGTATGACACTGACATCTGTTTAAATAAAGATTCAAACCAGCAGCTGTTGGACATACAAACTTGGTGAAGTGGACAACGGTTGGTAATCCATACAGGTGCAGACAAGAGGTTTTATAAAATAGAAAGACAAGAATGTGTTCAGCTACAGGAAAGAAAAAAGGAAAACACAAATAAGTAGTTTTCTTTAAGAAAGGATTGTCCTTTCAGTGTAAATAGTATAGTTTTTTGTGTGTGTGTGTTGAAACCATAGGTGTGAAATCCTTAAACACTGGTTAGGTAGGTTTTAGAGTGCTCACACTTCAGAAATGATGCCTGTAAGCAGGTCATAGATTAGGTATAGAAATCTCAACCATATGCTTAATAAATGCGTAGGATTAGCTGTTTAAAACCAAAATCCTGCAGAATTCATGAATGGTTCATTTACTGTAACAAGAGAGTCGACAGTGCACTAGAGAGGTTAAGTGAGTACATATCAAGTACTGTGCTTCACTACAAATTTTTACATTTTACTGGAATACTACTTTATTTTAGAATAAATTGTGATTGCAAAATAAACAGTAATGCTGAGAAAGTAAATCTAAAATTAAACCGTGTTTATGAAACGCTGAACTATAATCTGCAAAGAAAACAGCCACAAGGCACCTTCATAGAGTAAAATACACAGTACTGTACGTCTTAATCTGAGGAAACTCCATCTCTTCACTCTTGAGCAAAGAAGACTACAGAGACCTAGTTCAAATGATCAGCCTTGTCTAGGGCATTAAAGAAAAGAATATAATATAATTCATTATGTTAAACTGTTACACTCTTACTCTTACTGTTCAGTTTAGAGTTCATTTTAAGATTCTTTTATTTGTTTTTAAGTCCTTAAATGGGCTTGCTCCGCCCTACCTCGCTGAGCTGCTGCATATGCACTCTCCTTCCCGCTCACTCAGATCAGCTGGTCACCTGCTTCTGGATGTGCCTAGGACTCAGCGAAAGCTCAGGGGGGATAGGGCTTTTTCCGTTGTGGCTCCAAGGCTCTGGAATTCATTGCCGATCCACATTAGACAGGCCTCCTCACTGCCCATTTTTAAGTCTGCTCTTAAGACTTACCTTTTTGGTTTGGCGTTTGATCCAGTGTGAGCAGTTGATTTTACTCTGTTTTAACTCTGTTTAGTTGTGTTTACTATGTTTTAATTAGTTTCATTTATTGTATTTTATTTTACTTATTTATTATTTTGTTTTTGTTTAAAATTTATTTTAGCCTATGTTCAGCACTTTGGTCAGCGGCTGTTGTATGTAAAGAGCGTTATAAATAAAGTTGACTTGACTTGACTTGACTTACTCATAGCAATCAAAGGGAAGAAGATTTAAGACCTAAGCGTGAAAGTACTTTTTCACATCAGTAGATGATTAAGGAAACCATAAAAGCATTGTACATTCACATGGAGGACACAGAATAATCTCCCGTCCTTTAATTACTGCCTAAATGACATCATGGGAGAGCTTTGCTTCAAGCTAACCCTACTCTTTGTACTCTTGTTGTTCACTTTCAGAACCCACTTGGCTATGATGGAGTAACAGCTTATTATGGTGGCATTGCGTGTAAAGCAGAAATCAACCGTTGTTAGGGCAGCAGTCCATCACAGGGTAAATTCACACACACTGAGCCAACTGAAAGTCCTCAAGTAACGTGTATGTCTTTAGAATTTGGAGAATATTGGAGTAACTAAAGGAAATATTTACATAAGGAGAATCTGTAACATCAAATCAAACTGTGGTCACCAGAGCAGGGAATATTTAATTACTTCTAAAGCAAGTCCTTTAGTTTATCCTTATATTTGTGAATATGCACATAACCCACACAACAGAATATTTAGGAAAATTAATGAAAAATAAAAATAATAATAATAACAATAGATCAGAGCATCAGTACTGCTGTGGTTAATATTCAGTCTGAATCCTGGCCCAGTTACAGTCTGTATGGAGTTAGCACATCCTCCCTTTGTCTTTACATGTTCTTCTCTAGGTATGTCATGTTTCCTTTCACATCCCAAATGTATGAGGGTTACATTAATTGGTGGTTCTAAGTTGGCCCTGTGTGGACATAGGTATGCATAGACCCTACAATAGACTGGTATGCCATCTGGGGGTTAGTTTTTCCCTTGTGTCTTATGCTGCCAAGACTCTAAACTGCATTAACATGGTTTTAAGTTATGTGTAATAGAGGACATACAAATGCACTTCATTTAACACTATTGTCATTATGTCTGTCAGGGTACAGTACATGCAGTATGAAATAGTATGTGTAATAAAAGAAATGGTAATAGGATCATGTTAGTTTTGACATCTGTCAGAGTAATAACAGTCAGAATTTTATTTCAGTACATGTTTAAGTTATTTCTGAATTTGTTTTTCAGATAATATTTAATTTAGTTTTCTTTAGTTTATCTTTATTATTCATTCAGGGAAGTACTGTATGGTGCTGCATTATAATAAATTGAAATATTAACAGAGAGACATACAGTATACACACATATGAGACATTCTGTATCTTACTTAATCCAATTCATGGATACAAGCAGAGAAAGATTACAATCCAACTCAATTATAAGACAAGACACATTGGAGGTAAATCCAGAAGGAGAAACTTCATTTTGTTAAAGCCCTGTTACTGTAGATATGTCTACAACATTGTTTTTATTATCTCACAGTTTCTCAGTATCATCTGGAGTATTATTGTTGAATGATACATCCATAGGGCAATGCAGAGATAACATAGCATCTTTATAATCACTGAGTTCCATGGGTGCAGAGCAGAAATCAAAGAGGATGTAGCTCCAGTCCATATCAGGGCACACTGACATACTCACACTGAAACTCAGACAATTTCAATTCACTAGTTAACCTACAGAGCATGTCTTTGGGAGTGTTTATTTCATAAAACAACAATAAAAATGTATACTTCATGTTCTGAACATTTTCTTGCATCTGAGATTCGATTCATGTATAGGCTCAATAAAAGAAGCAATTGCATTAAACTAAAGTAAAATTATTAAATTCCCTGAACTCTTAAAAAACATATTCTAAAGTGTGTGCCATTAATGCTTTGCTCAAAATAGATGAATAGTCAAAATAAATAAATGTATAAAACTTTATAAATACACTCTCATCAGTATATATTGATTCTTTTTCCTCACAATGTTGTTTTCCTTAATCGGTTTATTTAGCTATCATCTACTTTCATCCTCCAATTCAGGAACTCCCACAAAAATATAAATGTAAATAAATTCTGTGAACATCTGAAAAACTGACCCACTTCCACCTTGTTACATAATTCATAGCTCTCTGAACTCTTGTCTTAGAGAAGTACATAACAAAATCCTACTAAATAAGTCTTTTGACTTAGAAAACATAAGGACAGATTAATAACAAGCCTGTAAGTAATAAACAAGACAACCCTTTACATCTCACCCTGTCTTTAATCCTAAAATATCAGCGCATGCTCCTCCTAGAATAGAGAAGCCAGAGAAATTACATCAAAACTAATTTTTTACCTAATAATGCAACTGTACTGTGTATTTCATATAAAACACGGTGGAATCCATTACTCTCAGATACTCAGACAATATTAATAACCCTAAATCAGAGAAACTCACTTATGATTTATTCATTTACAGTCTAACTCATAACAAAGATGCACTGCTTGCCAATGCTCTGCAAGAGGAACATCTACACATACATCTCAGAGAATATAGAAAATTAAATTTAACAAACTAACCAACCTTGCCTCAAATATCTAATAGCAACAGTGGGGTGTATGCATGGAGCAAGTTCTCCAATTGGTGTCACGTGTTATCTTTCTGTAATTTGTACTTTGCTTGTTGTAAAAAATTACTACATGCTTTTCCTATGATTGTAAATTGCTTCTGATAACTGGCCAAAAATGTTTTGGGATTTCACTAAGCTTAGAAGATTTTGAGACAACTACATACTGTAAAGACTACTTCGGACAGCAGGCCCAGTATCCTCTGATATTCTCATTAAATCTACTTGACGAAGATGAATCCAAAAGTGGTGCAAGCATTCAGAGAAGAGAGGTAAGAGAACTGGGTTAAATACTAAGCTAGCTCAGCTTGGACTGAGAGTTACACCACTTCCAAGTCTACTCCGTGCAAAAGAAGGCAAAATGGATGAGATCAGATTACGACTCTCTATAACATAAAGTAGAGAGACTCCATGGAGGCTTAGGTCCACCACAACATACTCAGCGAAGCCATTAAACTATGTAGATGGCTCTATTTCAGGGAGACAGGATAGATGATTCTGGTAAGATGGAGGTGGATTGTGTGTATATTTTAACAATTCCTGCTGCACAGATGTAGTTTAAATTTGTGGAAAAGGTACAACAGGTCTAGAATTCCTGATAATTAACTGATGGCATTTCGGCCTGCCAAGGGAATTCAAAAACAGCATGGTTATCACTGTTCATCTTCCCTCCCCCTGAGGAAAATAATGTACACAATGCAAGAGGTTTTTGATGTGATTAGCAAGCAAATGGCAACATTGCCTGACAGCAACTTGATGGCAGAAAGTGATATTAACAAAAGAGACATCAGAACTGTCTCCCATAAATTCTATTAAAATGTTCTGTGTCCTAAAAAACAAAGATATGGATGGATGGAGCTCTTCAGGATTCCATTTAAACATGTTCATTAGTGATGCAGCCCAGGGGGCATACACAAACATTGAGGAATGGGCATCAACAGTTACAATCTACATCAACATATGTGTTGTGAGGGATGGCTGGCCATATATTCCGGCCTACTCCTCCAAACCGCCAGGTGGAGCCCTCCCAGCAGTATGGAGGCTCCCCGAATTCCAGCAGGGCCTCATGGATCATGTAGTTTTTATAAACAGCCCTGCTGGATACCATGGGGACCACCAGGAGCTGTTGTAGAGAGGCTTGCGGAGTGCTACATGCCCTATAACCCGGAAGTACATCCTGATCACATGACCAGAAGGAACGACGTGCTTCCGGGATGAAGAAAAGGACTTTTAACCTGACCGGGCAGGGATAACGAATCATGGACTGCAGGGTTGGAATCGCTTCAGGGTCGAGGGGATATAGAAGGACTTTGGGAAAGCCCAGACGCTGAGCTGAGCTGGGAGGAAGGGTGGCTAAGTGTCTGGGAGAGGAGGATTGGGAGTAAGAGTTGTATTATTATTGAGTATTGTTTTTCAACACTGACCAGAAAGCATTCTGCGAAGACCTGTTAGGTGTCACACCCCTTCAGACCAGTACAAGACGAGAAGACATCTACATGGATATTAAGGAGATGTTGGCAAAGAGAGGAATAGAGCCAAAAAAGGTGGTTTCTTTGGATAGACAGATGGAGCCCCTGCTATGATAGAGAGAGAGAAAGGTGCTGTAGCAAGACTGAATGAAGACAATCCTGAGCTCATAGCTTACCATTGCATCATTCATCAATCTGTCCTCTGCGCCTCCCTGTCAGATGAGCATGCTGAGGTGATGAATACAATGATGAAAATGATACATTTTCTCAGAGCATCCTCTTCCTACCAGCATTGCATGCTTAGAGAATTCCTTAGGGAAGCTGATGCCAATGCTGATGACCTTTTGCTGCACAACAATGTGAGATGGCTCAGCAAAGGCAGGGTGTTAGCATGCTTTTGGTCCATAAGGAGGGAAGTAGCAACTTTTTTGGCAGAGCTAAGAAGTCAGAAGGCATCACAGTTTTCTTTCTTTTTAGAAAATGATAAACAGATGGACAATGTGGCCTTTTTGGTTGACATCACTTCACATCTGAATGAACTGAATTTGAGGCTACAAGGAAAAGACAATTCAGTTTGTAAACTGATGACGGCTGACTGCTCCTTTCAGAGAAAACTTAAGGTGTTCAAAGAAGACTTGCAGGGAGACTGTGAACACTTCCCAGCAGTGCAGGAGCAGGTTCAGGGACAGCGAGATGTGTCTTCTTTTGTTGACTTTATTAATTTGCTGATTGTAAACTTCAGCAACTGTTTTGACACCTTCAGCTTTGGACAGCAGCTCACCATGTTCATTCAGAGCCCATTTCACATCACAGATGTCAGGGACTTCTCAAAGGAAGTCACATAGCATTTTAAATGGGTAAATGCTGGGCCTGTTTAGATGCAACTGGTTGATTTCTAAGCAGATGTGGCCCTGAAAGAGCAATGTGGAAGAACTGACCCTTCCACTTTCTGGCTCCAAATGGTCCCTGAGACAGCTTTCCCAGGTCTGAGGAAAGTAGCCTTGTACATCTTGAACATGTTTGGCTCCACACACAACTGCGAGGCAGCTTTCTCCACAATGAATATAATCAAAACTAAATATCGTTCCAGGCTCACCAATGAACATCTCCACATGTCTATGAGAATGGCTCTGACTCCATTCAAGCCCAGGTTTAAAATCCTGGCAGGACAAGCTATAGCTTAATTCTCTCACTGAGCAAAAAAGTGGGGAGATGAATATAAGAGGGGAAGAAAATGAGCATTTAAAACTGTTTAATTGTTAAGATGTGTTGAGATTTATTATCTGTAAAATTGGTTAAGACTATTGAGTCAAGATGTGAAACAGAAAAGGGGAAATTCAAGCTTTTTCTCCATTTATTTTATTTTTCTGAAGTTAAGCACTTTATTTAAACATGCACAATTTTCACATTTTATTTATTGTGTCTTATTTTGAAATGCAGCCCTACTTTTATTTAGTAAATTTAAGAACATTATATACTGTGACGGAACATTATACATATCTGCAGTCATACATACATGTTCAGTTCTGTGTTACGTGACAATAAATATTGTCAAAAAGTTTTTGAATTGTACTGAACTCATTTGATTTGAATGTCTGGTATTGATTACATGCAGATGCTGATACAACTACTAGGCTACTTAAATATATATGATACTAAATAGTTAGACAACATGATCTTCCAGACCATTGCTTCAAGAAATTTAGATTTTAGTTGAATACCCCTGTTCTACAGGTTGATCTCTACCTCAGAAATACCACAAGTCACATGTGGCAAGCAAAACTAACCATCATAGATGATAAGGTCAAGAATAAAAGTGTTGTTCCTTGTGATACTTCTCTGCCAGATGAATATAACCCCTTTTAATTTGTCTCAACAGAAGACCAACCATCATAACAGTCCTTTCCCTCAGAAGGATCTGCCATTCATGTTGACCACAGTGGAAGTGAGGAGAACACTACATAGACTGAGTTAAAAGAAGCCACCTGGGCTGGATGTTAATATCTTCAAGGATCACAAGTGACGAAGAGACAACAGCAGGTCTTCAGGCAAAACAGCTGTTTATTTTGTGAATGTGCTCCACTGTCAAACCAACTTCTAAACTGCTACTCTATGTGAAAATCCTGAACTACACAATTCAATAACTATATAGTACAGAAAGAGGGGCTGCTATTACTCCCACTCTTGATTCCACACTAGTGATGGCACTTTATATATTTAAGTAAACATTTTAATCAAGCTAAAATGTAGTAACTCTTAATAAAAAGAATCTTCAAGAGATTAGCATAGGAAATATCTCATTAAGACTTTTTTGGGGGTATTTTTAACTACAGACAATACGCAGGCTGGTATAACCTTAATTTTATCAAAAGTGTGTGATGCTCTTTATGTTCTAGAAAGACTAATTACTCTACAAGGAAAGAATACTTAGGAAATGCAACACCACCACCACCACCCCCCCCATACTTAATTTTCTTCTGGCACCTTTGCATGTTTTGAGGTTTTTACTAAATAATTCAGTTTTAAATCTATGACTTTGAGAGTATGAAAAGTTTATACAGTATAAGAAATCCTAAAATAATAACATTACTATATAGTTTTGGCCTTCGACAAAAACATGGTAATAAATGGAAAACACGTTTTCAGACACATAACATTTCAAACATAATAGCTCAAAAGTCTAAAAACAGGTGTAATCAAAGATGAAAACAAGCACAAGATAGGCCAGGAACTTCTAAAAGTAGATCTGTTCACAATTATGACAATTGTATTGCATGAAGACATTTGCAAAGGGAAAGAGGGTATAGCATAAAATGGGAAAAGAAGGAAAATACTGCAGTAGTAAAAAAGGAAAAAACAAGCACATTCTGCCGCTGACTAAAAGAAAATGTCTGGGGCTGATCTCTTTGTACATCCGATCACAGTCACTGATCTTGTCACTGCAGCATATCAGATTACATGACTGAAAATCACAGCCCATGTCACATTTACTGACCAAGAGCTGATCTTTCAGCACAGTCATGCTCACGCCTTTTGTTGACAGCAAATACCATGTTAACTGATGGAGCGGCACTTTACAAAAGGTTAACAGCTCCATCGAGTTCAACAATAATCTCTGCCATTTAATTCTTTTTTCCACTCTGTTATGGTATGTAAAATATGATATTGTATGCCAATATAATCTGTGAAGGTTATTTCACAGCCATGCAATTCAGCTAAGAGAGAGAAAGATTTTCAGAGAGAGGGACAAATGACAACTGGAAGGCAGGTTAGAGAGATGGACAGAAAACATGTGAAGTACACACAAGCAGGTTATTTTAAAAGTGCTGATGGCTGCTTGACCAATATGGTTAAAAACCACAGTCTTTGATAAATGATGAGAACAGTCAGTCAGTCATTTTCCAACCCGCTATATCCTAACACAGGGTCATGGGCGTCTGCTGGAGTTGAAAGGTATTAATAATCAGACAGTCCATCTGGCACTTGCCCATATCTGATGAGAATTCTATGAATATGTAAATATGTAAGTGGATAAAATGACGAGGATGCAGCATGAAGTCAGAAGCGCCTCAATGACGTCGACATTGCACCGGATGGGACATCTGGTTGTCAGCATTCCCCCACTTGGCTGTGATGTCCCTTGGCTTCTCTCCGGCCTGTGTATGTATGTATAAAAGATTATACATTGTTTTATTGGAAATGAATGTTATCTTTTAAAGCAAGTTAAATACAGTACATATATCTCTTTCTGTACCATGTTTCTCTCATGTAATTATTTCCAAGATGGTTACAAAAGGGAAGATATTGGCTCTAGTATGTTCTGCATCAAGAAAGGACACATTCCAGGGGAGGAAAGAGTGATCCCAGCTGGCTACAGCATCAGACAGACAAGCTTTGTGTTCCTTATTCCTCATCTTTCTGACAAAAGAGAAAATCGAACATGTTTTGAGTTTATCCTTGCCAGTCACAGACTAGTTGGTCTCAGTTGTTATATGTTTGGCACATTAAGCAATTAGCTTCACAGAAGCACGTCGCTGATTGCCTCCAACTGGGAAAGATTATGTAAATGAAGGCTACAATGAAAATCGCAGGAAAAGTCGTCTAATGTGACATATGCTTTACATAAATTAGCCACCCTGGTATCTGTCATGCCTCACAGTGCTAGTTCCCTAGCAAAAGTGAATTTTTTGTGTAAAGTTTGTTTCCTATCATGACACTGGTACCTGCATTCATTCAAACTGAATCTTATATAGTGCATGTGTGGAAGTCTGCACATTCCTTCAGTGTGGTTTTACCTCTAAGTTCTCTGGCTTTCCTCCAAACATCCCATGCAGATGTGTGTTACATTAACTGGTGACTGTAAACTAGCCCTGAGTTAAAAAATATGAGGGTATGCACAAGTTTGTCCTGTGATTGACAGGCACCTTGTCCTGTCTTGTCCTTGTGTTGCCAGGATCCAACATGTTATGCCTCTGAACTGGATTAAACAGGTTTGATGACAGGAGGATGGCTAAAATAGACTAAAAACATTCTGGTCAACAGCCAAAGTGTTATAAAAAGCAGCCTAACTAAAGAAAATGGGTTGATAAATAAAGTGTTACTATTTTGAAATCATATGCAGTACCGTGAATGTTCCTGTCTGTTAAGATGGTATGAATCTGGAATACCTGCTTACATGGACACTGATGTCTTCGTTCAGTTTCTCCTCTCAAAACCTTATGACTACATGACTACAATAATCCCTCTCATTTATAAATGTATGAGGACCTTCAGGCTGTAAATCTATTGTCTTGGACAAGTAGTGGAAAAGAAAAAGTTTGATGATTTCCAAATACATAAGATTATATTGCTTATTTTTTGGATTGTTGTTACAACTTCACACGTGCTTATGTAACACCTAAATAATTATGTTGACAGCAATATATACTGAGTGTTATTAATGTTAATGATAGAATGCTACAGAAATAAAGCTTTTCTAATGTTAATGTTTTCCATGTTATTTGCTGTTACCAGTTTTACTTCCTTCATTTGCATACTGTTCATAGCGGAATAAAAACTTGAATGATAAAGCAAACATTAAAATCAATTAATGGAAAGGTTATACTTACTCTACAACAGGAATATCAAGCATATTGCATTATTCTGTCAAATACCACAACAACTCCCTTGTTGCTTTACATTTTACCACGCTGGGTCTTTTCAGTTTGTCATTTTAAAACACAGTTTCACATGTATGATGTAAGTAATGGTAGATGATTAAAAAGGCATAGGATCAATCCAATAGTTGAGACTTTATAGAAGTTGTAGTGGGCTCCTAAAAGTGATTGACGTTCTGGAAATGATGCTCTACCTAGTACCCTAAATATGAACATTGCATTACTCTTGATTAATTTTCTATTGAGGATACAACACAACTGAGTATTTTTCTCTTCTCATGTTTTCCCTTTTGTTCTTCACACAAAGTTATCATTTACTGCCTTCTTGTCTATGGTAAGATGTACTTCATATCAGGATAAACTCACTTGGCCTTATCATTTTTGAAGCAAATGTTTCACTTCAAACAATGCATTTTAATTATTTCTGAAATTTGAAATGTAAAGTTTTTGTATAGTCAATTGTGATAATGTTTCATGAATATATTCAAAGGTGATGCCATTCTGAGAAGCTGGACATAGCAAGCGGGGTGGGACTGGAAGTCCAGGTACTTATTTATGTAGGATGGAGGGCATTTACTATGTGGGAGAACTCTTTACTTCTAACTGTAATTTGTTTTTCAATTTTTTTTCAGTTCTACCTGCTGTGCAAGATAGGTCTTTACACTCCACATTTTTGTTATGTCTAGGGTGCTCCCTTGGATAAATTAACTGCATGTCACAAATGATGAGTGTTATTAAAGTAGACCAGTAATCTCATTAAAAGATTTGATTGTTTCCAACACTACCATTTTATGTTTTGACTGCAATATTACTTGAAATACTGATTAGTTTGCCTAATTTTTTTTTTACCTATTATAACGTTCCTCTGCGGTGGGTTGGCACCCTGCCCAGGATTGGTTCCCTGCCTTGTGCACTGTGTTGGCTGGGATTGGCTCCAGCAGACCCCCGTGACCCTGTGTTCGGATTCAGCGGGTTGGAAAATGGATGGATGGATAACGTTCCTAAAGTCAAAGGTTATCCTTCTCAAGTAGCAGAGCTGAGATATGGAGATATAACGATAAAGATATGGAGGACTGTTTTCTTGTCAGGGAGAAAAGTGATATACAAAGAGACACAAACCCACAACAGCTCAGAGTACTAGCAGTAAGTCCATGATAACTGGCCCAAGTACGTAGCCAGGAGTACACGATCTTATGATCTCAGGTTTTAACTTGTTGATGGAGGCCTTGCAGTCGTCATGACGGGTCAGTTTATGATTTTCTATTTCCACAGAGAGAAGCACATAACACTTGGAAGCCGAATGTGGTAAAACTTTCAGGAATACTGAAATGGGTGGATAGCTAAGGTGCAGTCTAATCTGATTTCCCTTCTACAATTTATGTTGTCTATCAGGGTTACAATGGGACTAGGGCCTCAGGAAGGTTCTCTAACTTTAAGGTCAGAGTGCTTTTTGAGGTTGTCCCAGACCATAGAAGTAACTCTGGGGTTGCCTGAAAGTGGTGGGTGAAGATTGATGCTAATTTAATCTTTGCTAAGGACAACTAAGTTTAGAGCGAGCGGTACAGGCAAATATTCTCTAGGTAAAGATTTGTGTTCAGGTGAAAGAAACAGCAAACAGTATGATATGAGAGGCATAAACTGTGCCCTACAGAGATATCAGTCAGAAGCAGTTTTTAATTTGCGTAACCTACGGTAGGTTTTAGTGGGGTGACAGATAGATAGATAGATAGATAGATAGATAGATAGATAGATAGATAGATAGATAGATAGATAGATAGATAGATAGATAGATAGATAGATAGATAGATAGATAGATAGATAGATAGATAGATAATTACTTTGATCAAACAATTTACAGATTTCTATACTGTTTAACTTTCATGAACCACTTTGAAATGCAAAGGTCTGAATTTAAATAACCACAATAGTATATCCTACTTTGAACAGTGCCCAGATATTTTTCTTGCAAGTTTGATTCATTTTGCTGTGAGTGAAGCAGTTATGCTTCCCTGCACGAATGTCTCTTCCCAGTAAATAAATGTTCATTTCAAACTGCAACTGCTGATAGTAGCTAAATGTCCATATTGGATCATTGGCCAGATTCTTTGCAGATCTGTAAATGGTTCAAAACTATATTTCATACAAGACTTAAAGCATCTGTGTTTTATGACTTTCTAGAAGAATCATCTATCATTAAAATTGCTTAGGGGAAAAATCTAAAACAATGTTGCCTACTGCGTGTAGCTCTAACCTTGTTGTGCCTCTTTTCATGATATTCCTTGGGGACAACTTTTTTTCCCCCGAATCTTACTTTGCTGTTACACAGCCAGCCTTAAAAACTTATGGACCAGCACTGATTGAATGGACCTCTTGCTTGGATTCTTACTTATAAACTATGGTAATCCCTCTTAATAAGTTAGCACTTCCAGCAGATTTAAGTACAGGCCAGCATTTAATTCTGCTTGCGGCATCAGTATCAGATAAATAGGTTACATCATTTTTTTATAGTTAGAAACTCATCAATTTTGCCATCATAATAATTAATTATTACTACACATATGAGTGAAATCTCTTGCAATATTGCATTCAGATGTAGTTTTTCTACAACCTACATTTTACTATTATTTGTTTTTGTAAAAAATCTTTATTTTATGTTTTTAAAGGACAAAGTAAATCACATAAAACAAAATCACACAAACCCACCACCCATCATCTAGACAGGCTTTTATTGTGTTTATAGGTTGTCATAGGCTAACACAACAGCAATAGGCTCAAGGCAGACAGCCTGATCTGAACAAAACACTAGGTCAGCACCAAATTGAAAAAGCACCAAAAACCTCTGGTGCAATAAATGTCTGTCCATTCATCCAATCAAGAGGACAGGAACCAGTCCCTGAAATTAAACTGAATATCCTAAAAAAATAAATAAATAAAACAAAAGAAGGCATAAAAACTGTACACATGTAAGCAACAACAATTTAAATCAAATATTTCAATAGGAAAATTCAAAATCTCTAAAATCTCTAGTAGGTCAAATTGACGAAATGAAGGCAAGTAAACTACTGATATGGGTAACGTCCAGGATTTCATCTCTGTACATTTTTCATCAAAAATTAACACAGAATGCATAATCAGGTATAAGATGCAGATTGCAGTACTTTTAAGTTGTTAAAACTGTAAATAGCTGTAGTCATCAAGTTTCACATAAGTATCAAGGCTGTAATTAGCTATGCACATGCTCTTGATGAGCCGTATACTCGGTAAGAGTTGTTTATTCACACAAGGTACTTCAATAATAAAAAAGAAAAATGTACTGAAAATTGAAAAATGATGTGCTGTAGATTTAAAAAAAATAAAATGTGTCACTTAAGAATTAAATTAATGTGAGTGTGCCCTGCAATGGACTGGCACTTCACCCAGGGTTATTTTCTGCCTTGTGCCCGATATTCCAAGGAAAGACTGAACCCTGCAACACAGAACTGAGCAAAGGAAGTGCCGAAAGAGAATGGGTGATGGCTTTCATTTTACAATTTAATATTCATTCTTTCGCTTCACTGGATTTTGGGAAGGCAGGATTTGTTATTTAAGAAATGGGTACAAGGCTCTGATCAGCTATGAATGGACTGTCAAATTCAGCCCACAAGGCAAGCTTTGAAATCTACGCACAAAACACTGAACTGTAACACTGAAGTAATTAAAAATAAAACACTCATATTACTGACGTATCACATTCTGTTCTTTTTTTTTCTAAACCTCCAAATTAAAAGCTACCATACTGTGTTTTAAGCAGTTGAATGTGGAAGAAAACAACCTGTCAATCTGGAATCCCTCACTGAGAACATACCGACATGCAATCATAATTCTAAAATTCATTTAGATAGTGTTAGGCAGCACAATGGCACAGTGTGTTTGCTATTGCTCAAGGCCTCCAGAGACCAACATTCAAGTCCCAGGCTTGTCACTTTATGTGTACAGCTGGGACATTCTTGCCATTTCCAAGTGGCTTTAATTCAGATACCCTGACTTCCTTCCACACTGCAAAGATATTAATCAAGTTCAATGACATCTTTAAACTGACCTAACATGTGTCCATGACTGTACTCTGGAATGTATGCCCAGAGCTGACCCCCATCTTGCAGCCAGTGCTGACCAAAGAGGCTCCACCTCCCAACAGTCCAATACTACAAGAGGTGAGATTAGAAATGGATGATATTCCAGTGTTACAAAGATAGGTTGCTTTAACACTATTGGTAGTATTTTCTGCAGTTACTTGGTGTGACGAGGATGGATAGGATTAGAAATGAGTACATTAGAGGGTCAGCTCAAGTTGGACGATCGGGAGACAAAGTCAGAGAGGCGAGATTGCATTGGTTTGGATATGTGCAGAGGAGTGATGCTGGGTATATTGGGAGAAGGATGGTAAGGATAGAGCTGCCAGGCAAAAGGAAAAGAGGAAGGCCTAAGCGAAGGTTTATGGATGTGGTGAGAGAGGACATGCAGGTGATGGGTGTCACAGAGCAAGATGCAGAGGACAGAAGGATATGGAAGAAGATGATCCGCTGTGGCAACCCCTAACAGAAGCAGCTGAAAGAAGAAGAAGATTTACGGTTTTCTATAAAAGTATTCAACCCCTTTACATTTTATTATTATCCATCCATCCATCCATCCATTATCCAACTCGCTATATCCTAACTACAGGGTCACGGGGGTCTGCTGGAGCCAATCCCAGCCAACACAGGGTGCAAGGCAGGAAACAAACCCCGTGCAGGATGCCAGCCCACTGCAGCATTTTCTTATTATACAATACTAAATTACAGTGGATTTAATTTGACTTTTTTGATATTGATCAATAGAGAAAGTAAAACTCTACAAAGTAGTCTAAATTAATTACAGATATAAAACACAACATAATTGATTGCATAATATTCAAGTATTCAAGTGAGTATTTAGTAGATGCACCTTTGGCAGCCTTGACTCTACATGCACAGGTTTGTATCAGCTAGATACTGTACTGTAATTTTCCCCATTCTTCTTTGCAAAAGTACTCAAGTTCTGTCAGGTTGCATGAAAATTGTGAGAGAACAGCCTTTTTCAAGTCCATCCACAAATTCTCAATTGGTTTATGATCTGCACTCTGACTTAAACACTCTTAAGTCATTACATTGTTGTTTTTGAAGCCATTCCTGTGTAGCTTTGATTGTATGCTTAGGATCATTTTCTTGTTGGAAAAACAAATCTTCCCCACTGTGCAGGTTTCTTGTAGACTATATCAGGTTTTCTTCCAGGATTTCTCCAAAATTTGACACATTGATTTTACTCTCTACCCTAAGAAGTCTTCATGGGCCTGCTGCAGGAAAACATCTCCACAGCATGATGATGCTACCATCATGCTTCAATGTTGGGATGTTGTGTTTTCAATAATGTGAACTGTTCGGCTTACATCACACATGCAGTTACATTTGATAGTCAACACCTCAATTTTGGCCTCATCAGAACATAAATCCTTCTTACAGCTGACTTCAGAGTCTCCCATATCCCATCTGACAACTCTAGATGAGATGTTGCATGCATTTTTTTTATAACAATGGCTTTCTCTGTACCACTCTACCATAAAACTGTGACTGATGAAGCACCCAGACAACAGTTTTGTCTGCATAGTCCCTCCAATCAGAGTTACTGTAGCTTGTAACTCCTTCCCAATTGTCATAGGTTTCTTGGTGGCCTCCCTCAATAGTCTTCTTCTTGCATAATCACTCAGTTTTTCTGGAAAGCATATTTACAGCAATGTCATCCTTTTTCTATTTCTTAATGTTTGATTTAACTGGACTTCAGGGGACATGCAGTGACTTGGATATTTTCTTGTCTCCATCTCCTGACTTGTGTTTTTCCATCATCTTTTCACAGAGTGAAATGTTTTTTTGTTAGTCCACCATAGCGGCTCACCACAGGATGGGCCTTTAGCTGCATTTAGACTACAGTCAAATGATATCCCTTGACTACGCACAGGTGATCTTTATTGAATTAATTAGAGTATGTGACTTCTAACACCAACTGGCTACACCAGCGATGATTTAGGTATGTCATATTAATGGCCATGAATACTTAAGCAATCAGTTATTTTAGGTTTTATACTTGTAATTAATTTAGACCACTTTGCAGAGGTCTGTTTTCACTTTGACATTAAAGAATCGTTTTTCTGGTAAGTGTGTCAAAAAAATCAAATTAAATCCATTGCAATTCAATGTTGTACAACAATAAAATGTGAAAACCTCCATGGGGTAAGTACTTATTTTAGGCACTAGGTATTTGGGAATTGTGCGTAAGTATACATTATTAATTTAGAGTATAAAATAGCTTTTCTATTAGTTGTTTTCAATGTAAAAGCTTTAAATACTACATATTGTGCAAATAAGACCCTATAATGTAGAATAACCTAGAAATACAAACGAATTCATGAACCTGGAGCATATGTTCACCCAAAAGTTATTGCCTTGAATTTGATGTTATATTAAAGATGTGGAAAATGAAAGGATGGATATTTCTCAAAGCAAAAGAGAAGCGTTAAGTTTCATCAGGATACATAAAAATGAATGTTACAGAATTATGGTTTGCCTGTGTAAATTTATTTCTTGCATTTATGGTAATGATAATAAAATACAGGGTAAAAAACTATACATTTATGAAAGTTTGTAAAATCAGTACTAATGTATGTAGTCACAAGAGAAGCATTTATATTTAACACTAAAATAGGATAGAATTAACATCTTATCAAAATATTACTGGGCTCCTATGGGTGAGAGTGACTTAATACTTATATTCTTTGAAGTTACCTTTTTAAAGTCAAACATATGAAACATAATATTTTATGGAGTGAGTGTTGCAAAAACCTGAACAAGCATATAAAATTTGACGTATCTTGCACTGCTTTGACTAAGAAAATGTACAGTAAGTTTCATTTTTGCTTTATTCTTCCTTTTTCCTAAAGACTAGATTTTACACAGTAACCTGTACAAATGGTCACTTATATGTTTAACGGCATATATAAGCTTCGATATACCTTAGGCTCTACTTCATGGTGCTATCCCCATTAAAACATCAAGACAGAGTTGGGGCAGGTATTAGCAGATTCATTTTAAAAGACTGTACAATATGAATAAGAAGACCTTGAAACAGTACTGATAAGCAGTTACGGAGTTGGGAATGATGTTGAGATTCACTTGTGTTGACTTTGAAAGCATCATCCAGAAGTCTGTTACTGACAATAGTTTGTCGCATCATGGTAATCAGCTACAAAATGCAGCTCCCACATAAAACAAAATGGTGTCTCAGAAGAATATCAGGCATAATGTAAATAAAAACACAACTTTGTTTTAGACAATATTTCTAAGAAATACACCTTTAGATTCCTTGGGGCTCAAACCCCCTAAAAAACCTCTTTTGATCCTTAGAAAAAAATATAGGCATATTCATTAATCATAACAACTGACAACTGCTCTACTACTACAACAATCGAGGTTTAAGATATTATTTTTCAGATGAAGGATGCTGGAGTGCTCTTTCTGGATTTTAGGATTCTATTTTTAGTTGAAGCAATATTTTACGTGCAATCTGTCTAGACAGTGAGCACATCGACAATGGACTAGCAATTCTGAAAATGAGTGATAAAAGTAGTGTGCCAATCAGCAGCTTACATTCTAAATTATGGAACAAATAGGGGGGCTAAATTACAAATTTCCAAAATAAGAACCCAAAATACTTAGCCCCTCTAGCTCTATGCATTTTTCTTTTGATGTTTCAGATAGTTTTAAGACATTAAGGTAATGCGACTTCCTATGTGTTTTGACACATTTTCAGATTTTAAACACATACTGTTGTATTGTCAAATAACATTTTATTATTTATTAAAAATACACCTATCAGAACTTTTGCTGATTTTGTACTAAAAGGACATTATATTAAACATTAGAAAATAATTCAATACTGACCAATATAGCCTAGATTCAAACACATTTTTACTCAACAGATTTTTTTAGTGGTACTGTGATAAAGCAGGTTCGCGGTTTAACAATCAGGAGCCATTTTAAAAAAATAAGTAAGTAATTGGCCGGCTTGACCTCCGTGTGGGGGTGTATGCTTATGCTGCTGTGGGAGGTTGGTGAAGTAACTGGGATGTCAGGGTGCGGTCTGTCTTAATTACTTCATCAGCTTCCTGCAGTGTGCAATTGAAATGCTGCGCCCACAGAGGCATATAAGGAAGGGACAGCACAAGAAATGGGGGGAGGTGGGGGGCAGAAAAAAAAGGACATGAAAGAAAAGAGTGGCAGTTGAAAAAATATAGAGAGAAGAGCAGGAGTGTGAGGGAGCCAGTGTGACAGAAAGGAAGTAGGCAGATGGGAATGGAGCCCCAGGGAAAGGTGCATGTGGCCAGCATTCAAGAAAGGAACAGGGTCAACCACAATACATTTACCCGTGTAAGTCCGGGATGGCAGCATGAGTCAAAGGGGTGGAGGATCGGTGGCGCCCTGTGGATCGCCATAGGATGGGCGATGAGGACACAAGCAGGTCTAAAGGGTGTCTGCACCTGTTGGTCGATGTCTCTTTGGGCTGTAATATCCTAGTAGGATAAGCTGGACAGACATCAGTTTTAATGGGAAGCACTGGGGATTGTGAAATTAAAGAGGAGACTCCTGCATTATTTTTAGCTCCATTTTAATGCATATTTATTGGAAGTGTTTTTAACCTCTACCTTAATTTCTTTTTATTAGATTATTTATTGAAGAATTTAGAGCACTGCACTTTTGAACACTGTTGTTTTCGGTGGATTGCTTTTAATAAAAACACTTTTGCACTTTTATGAGCCCACCTGTTGCTTTGTGTGTTGTGTCCTCATCCACTAGATTATCCCTCAGGAGCTTTATTGGCAGTGGTGGGTTTCAGAGGCTCCTGGGACACAACTGGTAGCATGGAGCTGACCTGTACCATTACATAGATACAAGTTAATATTGTTATAACATACTTTTTCAGCCAAGTGGTGTTATTCTTTTAAAACATTGCTAAGAGCTTTCCAGATGAGAGGAACATATTTTTGATCTTCAGTACTATCTCAGGCTCTTCTCATATATAAACATAAAGTAAATATGTTTAGTCACAATTGTCAGAAATTATAATGGCTCTTATACATCTGGCATTAGCAGGTTTTTTCGTGATCTGATTGCAATTATATGGTACTTGGCCTAAAAGCCATGAGAAAAGTGCCTGTAATTTAATTGAGATTAGATTATTGAAATTAAGTTTGAAGATGGTCAGAACAGGATAGCAACCAATTTAATTGTAAAAGCAATGCATTTTAGGTCTATATACAAGCAGAATGTGATTTGAATTTTGCATGGAGAAAATAATGGATCTCTACCCAGACACACATTTTACTGCTAGGTGTAAGTGTAATTTGGCTAAATCGAGATATAATTCAGATACAGACCACGTGATAATGTCAGGTGTATAATGGGCTAATGGGTTAAAAACAAGAGAAAAAGAAGACCATGAGAATTCTGTTGTTTAATTGGATAATGGGCAAGTCTGATGGCAGTGGCATAGCTCGAGTTCGCGCCACTCAGGGCGGTGCTTCAATTTGCCGCCCTCCAACATATCTGAATATGTTAAACTATTTAAATAGAAAATTAATTGACATATAGAGAAAAATGAAGATACATTTTGCATAGATTTATTTATATACAGAGAAACAGCAATATTTTTTTCACATATAATTATTTATAAGAATCAACTAGACAAGAATATAGTATAGACGCACTGATAAGCCGTGTTCTGATTATTAATTTAATATAATTACGCTGCGAAAACCAGAACCGGTGTGGTGTACAAGTGATAGGTGGGGATGAGCAAGAACGCATTCAGATTGATAACGAAACGAAATTATACATTGTGAATTAGTTGTTTATCTTCCTAGAAATTATTATCGGTGTAATGCTTCTGTTTATTTTTGTTATTGCCTCATAAATTTCAACTGCCGTGTCTGATGCCATCACAGAAGGACCGTCTGAAAATGATTTTTGAAGCATTTGTGGATGAAAATCAGAGCATTTGACTTTTTTTCATTCATGAGTGATATTTTTCCGAACCCTGCTGCTTACACGTGAAGTGTTCTGAGCCTTTTGGACAATAATGCCGCCCCCAAAAATATGCCGCCTGGGGCGGACCGCCCCCTTCACCCGCCCCTAGCTACGCCACTGTCTGAAGGTGCAACATATATAAACCATAGGATCTTAAGCTAAAAACAGAGTTTTTTAAAAATGAACTGAATTCATACGAACAGGAATCAGTTTAGTTTAGTAAAATGTTAATTGTTTACTATTTAGCAAATAATGTTTATTATTTCAATGGCACATTGCCTTGAGGATATCAAATCACACAAGTAGGAATTACAGAGGACAGCAAATTACATAACTCTGTGGCAGTTTTCCATGCAAAACTTCAAATTTCTAAAGTATTACAAGCTTGCTGTATGCTGGCAGCCAATTAATGTGCTGATGACTGATGCTTGTATAAATGCTTTTCACAGACTGTGAGTTAACCTGTGATCTCAGCTTTTTTCTCATTTTGCATTTTGTCGTAATACGATAAACACGTGACATCAGACAGACAAGCTTCTTTTCTGTTTGTGTGGTTTAACATGCCCGAGTTATGCATTTTATGCATTGCACTTCTGGGTGAGTGCTGATTGGTTGTCAGTAATCAAATTCACATGAGTCCACCCCTACGACTTAAGATAAAATCAAACCTGTCTGATTTAGTTAGAACAAGTCACAGATTGCTCTGACTGAGTTGGTGAGTGTAGTCAACCTACACAACTGGTGATCAAGGTAGTGCCCTGCGATTGCCACCAACACACTAAGATTATGTAAATGTTATCTGTGACTGAATATTACAGGAAAAATCATGTGGTGTGACTGCAGCTTTAATCATAATGTTCACATTGTCTTTTGAAGTTCTTTAAGTTTTTCTAGTTGTCAAATATAAAATAAGATGTGGCGTTCATTAACTGCACTGGTGAAAGTCTTGTTTCTGGTTGTTATATATTCATCACAGCCGTGCTGGAGTACTAAAGAAGGGGTGCTTTTCAGTTTTTCCCAGAGGCCGCTTATACAGGTTTCTCCATTAAAAATTGGTTATGACTGGCATGAACCAATTATATATTTGGACGTTACACTGAGTGCAGCTTTAGATGTTCATCAGCAATGAAGCAGTAATATACAATATACAGCTATATGTTTCATAACTAAAAGATTGATAAATATATTTTAGCCTTGATTTTTATTAATTGCTGATATATTGTTATATATACTGAAGATCTTTCTTGGATTAGTAAAATGAAGTTAAGTTCATATTTGTTCCAGCTTCACCTCCTTTTTAATAAAAATGGATGCCATTGCTACTGAGGATGCCAAACCAGAAGGTGTTTTAGGATTTAATCATATTGTGATATCACACCCACAATAATGAATCCAGAAATTCTTATGAAATGATTCATATGCTTGAACACTGATGTAACTGGGCATTCAAGTAGTTTTATAAATAAAGGTCAAGAAATGGGATGTGTTTCTTGTATATTAAGTGCATTGGAATGATTTTAGGAGCAAAAGGTTACAGAAGCCTTTGTGCAGAAGTCACACTAACAACCCAGTGAAGAGTCTTTTGTGTTACATAAAGGTGTAAAAACAGCCTTTAAGGACCAAGAAGGAGAGGTCCAGGATGTGTTAAAAGGATGAAAGACCTTCATGACATCCAAGCATATCAGTTGGTGTGTGTGTGTGTGTGTTAAGAGGTTCCTTGCACCCCAACAACAGGATAATAAAGGACCGGACTTTTACATATGTGAACAGGTAGCTTAAGAGATGTCCTTTGTGCAGAACCCTTTAGTTGTAGCTGTGGATCAAGGATTACATATTCACATGAGTCAACTAGCAGACAATATGTTTTAGCAGCTTTGCCAACTTTGCATAAATTTATGTGGCTGAAAGCTACTCCATGGCAGCATATAAACTGCAAACTCCAGGCAGAAATCAGGGAGTCTGGATGACTAGAAAAGGAAACAGAGGAGGTGAGGATCTTGTAGGTGTTTGACATGAAACTAAGCCAACTGCCCTCTTCCGCAGGCAAGGACCTCATAATCTGCACAGAGAAGTCTGTAGAAGGCATTTATTTTTCTTGTTTATATATACAATATACTGCATATATATATATATATTGTGGGAAGCAGCCCAGACACAGACAGACGGACATCGTTTACAGTCCAACAAACGTTTATTTACAATTATAACAGTGCACAACCCAGTGCCGCAGCACCAATCACCCCACAAGTCCAGGCCAACACACACTGCCTTTTGTCTCTTCAGGCTGCCTCTTTCCTCTCCCAGACCTCTTCCTCTTCCACCCAACTCCAGCCCTGAATGAAGGGAGGCGGCCCCTTTTATTGTCCCCCGGATGTGCTCCAGGTGTGATCTGGCAATCTTCCACCGACATGCCCCAGTGTGGCGGAAGTGCCGGGTGTATCCCTGGAAGCACTCCGGGTGTCCCTGCTCCTCTTCCCCGCAGCACTTCCTGGTGTGGCGGAAGTGCTGAGGTCCAGGGCTCTCCTGGCAGTGACCACGGGCCCCTACAGGGCTGAGCTTCAAAGCTCTGTACCCGTGTCCCCCACAACAACCAGGGTGGTCGCCCCCTCGTGGTCTGGAGGAGGCGTGAGCCCTCCTCTGGTCCTCTTGGGCGTCCCGGCTGGGTACCACCCCCAGCCGCGTGCCACAGTATATACATATATATATATATATACAGTTAGGTCCATAAATATTTGGACAGAGACAACTTTTTTCTAATTTTGGTTCTGTACATTACCACAATGAATTTTAAATGAAACAACTCAGATGCAGTTGAAGTGCAGACTTTCAGCTTTAATTCAGTGAGGTGAACAAAATGATTACATAAAAATGTGAGGCAACTAAAGCATTTTTTTAGCACAATCCCTTCATTTCAGGGGCTCAAAAGTAATTGGACAATTGACTCAAAGGCTATTTCATGGGCAGGTGTGGGCAAGTCCATCGTTATGTCATTATCAATTAAGCAGATAAAAGGCCTGGAATTGATTTGAGGTGTGGTGCTTGCATGTGGAAGATTTTGCTGTGAACAGACAACATGCGGTCAAAGGAGCTCTCCATGCAGGTGAAAGAAGCCATCCTTAAGCTGTGAAAACAGAAAAAACCCATCCGAGAAATTGCTACAATATTACGAGTGGCAAAATCTACAGTTTGGTACATCCTGAGAAAGAAAGCATGCACTGGTGAACTCAGCAACGCAAAAAGACCTGGACGTCCACGGAAGACAACAGTGGTGGATGATCGCAGAATCATTTCCATGGTGAAGAGAAACCCCTTCACAACAGCCAACCAAGTGAACAACACTCTCCAGAGGGTAGGCGTATCGATATCCAAGTCTACCATAAAGAGAAGACTGCATGAAAGTAAATACAGAGGGTGCACTGCAAGGTGCAAGCCACTCATAAGCCTCAAGAATAGAAAGGCTAGATTGGACTTTGCTAAAGAACATCTAAAAAAGCCAGCACAGTTCTGGAAAAACATTCTTTGGACAGATGAAACCAAGATCAACCTCTACCAGAATGATGGCAAGAAAAAAGTATGGAGAAGTATGCTCATTATCCAAAGCATACCACATCATCTGTAAAACACGGTGGAGGCAGTGTGATGGCTTGGGCGTGCATGGCTGCCAGTGGCACTGGGACACTAGTGTTTATTGATGATGTGACACAGGACAGAAGCAGCCGAATGAATTCTGAGGTGTTCAGAGACATACTGTCTGCTCAAATCCAGCTAAATGCAGTCAAATTGATTGGGCAGCGTTTCATGATACAGATGGACAATGAGCCAAAACATACAGCCAAAGCAACCCAGGAGTTTATTAAAGCAAAGAAATGGAAAATTCTTGAATGGCCATGTCAGTCACCTGATCTTAACCCAATTGAGCATGCATTTCACTTGTTGAAGACTAAACTTCAGACAGAAAGGCCCACAAACAAACAGCAACTGAAAGCTGCTGCAGTAAAGGCCTGGCAGAGCATTAAAAACGATGAAACCCAGCATCTGGTGATGTCCATGAGTTCAAGACTTCAGGCTGTCATTGCCAGCAAAGGTTTTTTTTTTTGTTTCGCCTTATACAATTTCTTGTATTAGGAATTTGGTAGTTTTCGCAAACCCCTTGGGGTCAGAGCGCAGGGTCAGCCATTGTACAGCGCCCCTGGAGCAATTACAGGTTAAGGGCCTTGCACAAGGGCCCAGCAGAGCAGGATCTCTTTTGGCAGTGACGGGGATTTGAACCGGCAACTTTCGGGATACCAGCGCAGATCCTTAGCCTCAGAGCCACCACTCTGTTTTCAACCAAGTATTAGAAATGAACATTTTATTTCCAGTTATTTAATTTGTCCAATAACTTTTCAGCCCCTGAAATGAAGGGATTGTGTTAAAAAATGCTTTAGTTGCCTCACATTTTTATGCAATCGTTTTGTTCACCCCACTGAATTAAAGCTGAAAGTCTGCACTTCAACTGTATCTGAGTTGTTTCATTTAAAATTCATTGTGGTAATGTACAGAATCAAAATTAGAAAAAAGTTGTCTCTGTCCAAATATTTAGGGACCTAACTGTATATATATTATATTTATATATATATATATATATATATATATATATATATATATATATGTGTGTGTGTGTGTATATATACATAAACATTACTTGGAGTAATTTACACAGAAAGTGTTGCTCAGGCTCATTTTCTCAAATATGTTAGGCAACAATTGAAAAATTAAATTAAATTAATTAAATTGAATAAAGTAAAAGATATTATGTGAGGAAACAAACAGATGCTTATCTACTAAGATTACCATACAAAGATGTAGTTTTGCATAGCCAACTTCACAGATAACCTATTTCATATCATTATAGTTCAGTATGCTGTTAGATGTTGTTCAGAGTGCAACACAATTAAAAAGAAAAAGTATTTTAGCTACTTCTTCTGAATCAGACTTGTGGAAAACCAGAGTGTATATTGGTAACAATGGGGCAAAGCAGGAAATTATTAGCATATCTTTGGATTTTTTGAAGAAACCGATGAAAACACAGGAGAAACATTCAATTATCACCCATAAAGCATGTCAGCTGGGAATCAAAGTGCCGACCCAGCACGGTGACATGCCACACTATTTGCTTCCATTCTTTATAATATAGAAAAGTGCCGTATTGCTTGGAGATGCACACAATTCTTGATTTAAAAACCCCCTCAGCTGTTAAGTTAGATTAATCAGTGAAATATAGACTACATTTACAAGCATCTGTATATCATCCTTTTCTAAAGATGTAATTTTAACTTCCAAGGCCTTAACAACAACACTGTTTAGCACATTGCAAATAAAATGATCTCTGTGGCACATAAGCCATATGTTTTGTTTTTTTTTGCAAGCTTTACTTTACACCGATATATCTTCATTTGCCCTTGCACGTGCCCTCTTGGGCTCAATTGTAACTACAATAGTTCAAAAAACATTTTTTTTCAAAGACAGAAAAAGCATTTTGTATCTCTTATGAAAATATACACACTATTTTTAAGAATCCTTATCTACCTTAATTTAAAATTAGTAAGTAAGTTCAATAAATTAATGATTTTCAAGATTCTATTAAAGGAGCACTAAAAACACAAAATTGCTATTTATTTTTAATATGCAGCCTATGCTGTTTGCAAGTCTTAAAGCCTGCAGTGCAGTTCATTAACAAATCATTTCAATGAATCATGATGATCAGATCTGAGAAACACACAAGTTCCAAATGCATTGACTCTTATGATTCATTCAGTGAATGAATTTAGCCATTCGGGAGTTGATTTACCAGTCAATCAAGACTCATATTCAGATGAACAAATGCATGGGTGCCTGTGATGTGTTGTGACTCAGAAGTCACATTTCACAGAGCAGTTTATTTTTATCCCTTCTCCCTCACTGCTCTGAACATAAATTTGTTGTACATTATATGTAATTCCATTCTGAAAAAGCAAAATGTTTCCATCTTTATGACTTAAACAGCTAATTGTTTGTGACTTGTTGACAATGAATTTTATCTTTTGCAAGTTCAGTAAATTGCTGTTTAGTTTCAGTCATTTGCTCTGAAATCCAAAACCATCAGTTAATAACCTACATTTTTTCAGTGATAAATGAGAGAGTAAAGGTAGAACATATTTTGATCCAATTCAATAAATAAAGCAGAATCAAGGCTAGAAAGATGAATAATATTTTGTGGGCTGAGCCAAACAGGCTCATGCAAAATATTTCTATTACAGTACAGCTCCTAAGTTAAAAAATTTAAATAATGTACAATTAATGGTAAATGTAAAAGAAAATTATTTGAATTTGGTCACTTTTATATAGATGTGGAAACTATATTTCCCTGTTAGTTGATTTCTGGATTATACGACTTTTATATTTCAAAAGGTGGATCTTTCTTTTTATCTTGTAAGATTTATATTTTTTCTGGTAGATGATATTTTTTTGAATAAGCTTTGAAGTACTGACACAGGTGTTGACTGCTAGGTTTGGAGATAACGTATCAGATTAGAGATGTACAGTGATTTATAGCTCTTTGTTAGTCCGTGGTTTGTTTTTCTTCACAAACTCAAGTAAGCTAGTGTGCTTTCCTGAACTTAAAGCTTCATGGAATTGACCCTGCAGTTTAATAATTGTTCTAGTTGACTATTGCCAAGTTTTATAATTCCCTTTCTGCTCTCAATAGCCTGTGGTGGCATTTGCTGTAACATAAGAGTGAACCATTGCCAGTGATGGACTGATTCTCAAGTGGTAGTAAGACTGGGCTTTTGGAATCCAGGTTCAAATTTTTTTGTATTTGAAGAATCTTATTATTATTAGAAAAAATACCAACAGTGAAATATATTTTTACATTATATATATATTGTCATTCACAGAAAATGAGGGAGTGTGCTGGGGGCTCAAACCAGGAGAACCTAATAGGAACAGTTAATTTTGAGGCACAAGTGCTAACTCCTCTTTCTGCTTGAAAGTGGAAGAGGAGCCTTTGGCGTTACAGTGACTTCATTTGTAGAGTCTCCCAGAAGTTCCACTCCTTCCAGTACCATCTCTAAATGAATGCTGCTGCTGCAGACAAGTTGAGCAACATTTCCTTTATTTTTTTTTTGTTTTTTCGTTATTAGCATTGCTGTTAATAAATAGAGATATCAAGGAGACTCAAACATCTTATCATGTGTCCCATTTATCTCATAAATCCAGTCATCCATGTTAAGGGGTAAGCGCAGAGATATGCAGGTACAATATCTTTATATATAATACGCTACCATAGCTGCTCGTTTGTCTGTCCAGGATTTTAAATCACCTGTAACTCGCAAACCGTTTGAACTATTGACCTGAAATATGGTACACATATACTACGTGACCTCTACTGTCCACTTTCGGGGTGATGATTGACCTCCAAGGTTATTCCTCTTTTTATTTTTATTTTATTGTAGAATCAACTCTCGGCAGCACGCAGCAGGGCAGCCATGCGGTGCATGCATACGGGCACCGTTCTCATTCCCTACCACCTTCATATCTTAAATCATTCTTGAGGCAGATTGAAGACTTTAGTGCCAGCTTAAGTGAAAAATTAAAGAAAATGTACTAAGTAATTGCAACACAAACACTGACTTAATCAGTTTTAACGTGAAAAGAAGCAGGCTGCTAGGGTGGAGAAAAGAAGAGCTGCTCAGGAAGCAGAAAGTGCATCAACCTCTGAGCAAACGAATGCTAAACGTACAGAGAAAGAGTATGAAAACTATGAATGCTCAAGTCAAGTGCATTTCCTGTACATTATCATGCAGTGCGCCGTTACTGGTTTAGAATATTTAACATCAGGCTTTGATCTGCTCTTCCCTGCACTTTCCTGATCTCTCTTCTCCAGACCGCATCTGTCATAGCTGTGATTCTGAGCTGCTGGTGTTCTTCTAATCTGAAGAAAGACGCTAAAGCAGGATGATTGCCAATGTTGCAGCTCCTAACAGCTCCTATTTTGAATGAAGACTTGAGGCTGTACCTGTCTTCTCTATATAGTAATAACCTTATTTTCTTTGAAAAATTGGACACACCTTTCTGTCTCTCATGCAACACTGTGACCCAATCTTGACAATACCTCAATAAAAAAACAGTGCTTTTTAAAATGCAAAAATATTTTATTTGAATATGAGATGCAATTTCTTTTTTTATACAAATACAGATATGAAAATACAGAATGAAAATGAGACGTTAGATGAAGATGAAGGTGTGATTCCAAATGCTTTTGCCACCTCATTTTTCTTCATTCTGGAATCAACTTTTTCTAGGATTATTAATTTTTCTTTCATCATAACCTGTGCCATTTCTTACTTTTTTTGTTAATCTCAAAGAAAACTTTCAAAAACGCTATGAAACTCGAACAGTACAGTATCCGCACATGACACCACTACCCATGCGAAGGCTAGGTGGAGTATTGATTTTGAATTTGACTATACCTATATGATATTATGCCAACACACTCGCTGAGACCGAGGATTTTGCAACAAACTGTCTCTTTGCTTGAGACAGCCTGTTGCAGGATTCCCGAGACTCAGTGCAAAAATTGTAGGCATGGCATTAATTATTTTTTGCATCGCATTATTAATTTCGGTGGCCATTTTTGATCAATAAAAGTATATTATACTGAAATTTTCATTTCATTAAAATGAAATTTGTTTAACATGATGTTATATGAACTTTTATCCTGGTCCCACAAAAAGTATTTATAATTCTGAAAATTTTGTTACTTTGGTATATGCTATAATGGGATTTGACCTCCCCCCCATAATTCTACTTTATGGACATCCAGGTTGGGTTAGGATGCCAGCCGTACCTCACAATATATATATATATATATATATATATATATATATATATATATATATATATATATATACAGTATGTTCAACATTATGCTTACGTTTTTGATGCAGACGATTATATATTATTTGTAATTGTATTTATACTATATTTGAGGTAAGTGTATAACATGCTGGGGTTTGATTGCACCTTATTAGAAAAACTAAGTTTAGAAAAATATTAGAAGAAAATTCAAACACCCACGGGAATTACCAATCAGTGTTTAGAATTTAAACCCAGTACACTGAATCCATGATTGTTCAGCACTATCATCTGTGTTAAGAATTAAATAAACACTGTGTTCTCATTATTAATTTTTTTTCCCTTATCTGAATTTTTTCTTTTCAGGGGACTTCAATATTTTAAAAGCCATATTTACAAGCTAAAGGTGTGTGTTTTTATTGAACATCTTTGTCTGAAAAGGATTTTAATGCTCTTAATTTATTCTTAAATGAGTCACGCCACTATTTTATAACTTCAGCAGGAATGCGTAGTTAAAGGGTTACTAGGAAGTACTGCTTGATTTGCATAGTATCCCCTCCCAGAAAGCACCACAATTCATGTCACAGGGACTTGCTTATAAATTCCAGTGTAGCAACATTAGCCCTTTGTTTGAGATTTTGGATTTGAACCGTGAACAAGTGTTGGTATAGTACTTTAGATTTTCTAGTAGTGACTTTTCACAGCTTTTCAAAGCTCAATTCCCTTCTCAGTTTTAGCATTTTGGCTCTGGTTGAATTTTTGTGTTTTGGTTAATGAATCCTGGAATTTCTTGTTTGACTACAACTAATGGTGAAGCCTTCTGGACTTTGATAGCAATCAACAGTCTACTGTATTTAAAATCTTGTTTTTTCTAGTTACGGTCTCAAATACCATAAGTATCTTCTAGTCTTTTGCTAAAATCATCTAGCAGTTGCTTTCTTCCATTTTGTCAGGAGAATATTCAAAGTGTGCAGCTGGAAATTGAAAGGCAGGTGGACATCTTCTATGTTGTAGCCCATTTGAGCCTCTCTGAGTTCTCACGTCTGGCATAACACTCTACAATCATACATGAAATGGAATTTCATCAGAAAAGCATGTGTGTGAAAAATATTGTCTATAAATAGAAGGACTTTAAAGGACAGTATTGATGACAAAGATATAAAATAACAGTTAAAAGGAAAATCTTGATATTTGTGTGAATTGTTCCTGCCACACTATAGATGGGATGATAATTATAAACAAGGATCGGGACCAGGGAAATGAACAAAAACATATCATCAATTGCCAGCAAAGTGTTAGGTGAACAACTGTAGAAATACTAGAATGCAGACAACAATTAGAGGTGTTCCTACATTAAGAGTCAGTGGTCCATAGCCCTACAAGATGTTGTGCAAAATAATTAATAATAAGCTTCCTCTATAAATAACCTATTATTCAAATGTTTACAGCAATCCTTAACTTTGTCTTTTTAAGCTATTTTAGCTCATTTTCTATCATATGCTTAATGCCATTACTTATCTAGAAAAATATCTTGTAGTAAGTGAAATTGACTTCATGCCAGGCACTGCAAGCCTGCGAAGAGGTATTAAAAGTGTAGTACCATTTGCTCCCTTAAAGGTATCTATAATAAATTAAAAAAGAAAAGATCAATATCAGGAATGCAGTTTATACTGTGTCAAGATACACTGTGTCTTGATTTTCACCCACTGCTGAGTAGGACCATGTTTAACTTGAAATATTTTCCAAGAAAGTCTAAGTATATTCCTTCCACATAATGAAAAAGAGGTCAGCAGTAAGATAGTAAGATGCTGCTGTTTCAAAGAAATACAGAATCCTGGAGGTGGCAGAACAGTTATGCATGTAGGAAATCATTTTCTCAATTTTTTTTGCTGGCCTCGCAAACACCTGACCACATGATGCTGCCATTACTGGATGTGCAGTGTGCTATTCTAGGCATGCAGTGTCTGTAGTCTGCATATTCTTTTAATGTTATTGTGGCTTGTCCTTTTCAACTCCACAAACCCTTCTTGGTCTATTCAGAAATACTGAAATCTAGTGAATAATAAAACAGTTTCCTATATTTATTATGACAATGGAACATAGTATTTATCCATTCAAATCAACTTCAACTTATGTCTGTTAACGCCTGTCATTATATGTACACTTTCTGCTTTAACTAGGGGGCTCCGCCCCCTGCTCGCTTCGCTCGCCAACCCCTGGCGTTGGGACATGACAAAGAGTGAGATGTATGAATTAGATATAGAATAGTGTGCAGCTTTGGATGATGCGCATAGAAATAACAAATAGAGTGTTTGGCATATATTAATGTTTTATTGGAATGTGCTCCATGACGTCAGCATCCCGATTAATGTAGTCCAGCAGCGATTTGAATTTATCGGCTCTAAGTGAAGGCTGCTTGTTTTTTATCCACTGCAGATCATTTGATTCCGCTCGAACATACACGTCAACGATGTATTGTTGAGTCAGCTTTCCTGCATTGAGTAATGGATTAAAGTCGTCCCTTACTGAGAGTCTGTAGGAGAAATATTCTTTCATGGATACACGTGATCGTCTCTGTGCCTGCTGTTTTTTAATTCTTGAAATTGTAGCACTCTATCCTTCCTGTCCAGTTGGAAATAATATGGGGTATGTTAAAGTATTAAGAAGCGGAAAGCAAATGTCTATGCGTTGGAATGTAGGTGTGTTGTTTTTATCAGGACGTAAATGTAGAACAATATCTCTGTGAAATGGAGGCTCACCATCTTTACTTTGAAAGACAATTGCCACTTCATTAACGACGGGCAGATTGTATCGTCTTGGATCTTGTTCTTTGTCCTTTATCAAGACCAAAGCAATTGTAGTTGCCGCTATAACTTCTGCATTTGCTTTTGTATTTGCCTCCTTTTCAACTTCATGTAGCATTTTTCTAGACTTAGCTAATGGGTGATTGTTTATGACATGAGTGACGTTTCTCATTATAGGCTCCGTGCATTGTTTTTTTTCAGGAAGGTTCATGCGTTGATATCTAGGATGTAGATTTGTGCATATTTGCGTTGTTGATTTGTTTCAGGGTGCACTGTTCCAATGCGATGCAATATTTGTCCACATATGCGAAAGCAGTATGGGCCATTGCCTTTTGGTGGCCTGATATGTACTCCGGTAAATGCAAAAGCAAATGAACTATTGTAGGATGTAATGCAGTTCATAAAGTTTTTACTTTCAGGCACATCGTTAGTTAGAAGCCTCTTTAGATATTCAGGATATGAATGTAAAGGAGGCAGTCTAATCTGACCTTTTTGACAACAACGTGTAAATTCATTATTTGTATTGCCAGTTGTTTCTTCTGTGAAGTTAAGTGAATGACAATGATTGCAAATGACATTCATTAATCCCAATGAATTTTCCTCAATAGTGGATTCCTTATTGAAGGCGTTTTCAGCCATTTGGCGTAAGCGTTTAACAGGTGTGTGGCGTTTTGCTTTTTGCGTTTGATTACCTTTTTGTTGCATGTCCATTATTTGTGACGCGCTATTTTTTTCTTCGCCTCCGCTTTGCGCAAAGTCCGTTTCAGTCTACGCCGTGCATTGTTTGTATCGAGTCTTGTCCGTTTTTGTATGTCGGTCATTTGAGCTTTGTGCTTTTCGCGTCTTGCTTTTTTTTTTTCTGTCAGTTCATTTGCACGTTGTACACGTCTCCGTTCATTTATTCTATCTCTTCGCTCCCTTTTTTGTATGTCTGATACGCGAGCTCTTTCGGTTTGAAATCGTGCTTCTTTCGATGCAGCACTTTGACACGCGAATCGTTTTGTACCCGTGACTGTGTATTCATGACTTGTTTCTTTCTCAGCATGCGAAATATGGATAAGTAATAAGGAGGATCGCACTCACTGTTAATATGTATCCTTTTCTGCAGTTGAACGGTTAAATAGTGCTTTATTGAAAGGACATCCACCTATGCTGACACCTATGCCGACACCTATGCTGCCTATTGTGAAGGTATTGACGTTCACTTTAGAATATGTGGCTTTGGGTGTCACTTCTTATGGATGTGTGGGGGGGATTGTTGTTGCGCGAGCATCTTCTTTCTTTTTGTGTTCCTGTGTCTTGTTTGAATCCCCGTCTTTGTGTGTGTCCCGTCCCTTGCTTGTAGGGTCTGTGGGGTGGTTTTGTGTTCTTTTTTTTTGTCTTCCATGGGCTTGATGAATCCCCCTCTTGGTGTGTGTCCCGTCCCGTCCCGTCCAGTGCCTGTAGGGTGGGGGGGGGGGTGTGGTCGTGCCCTGCTGTTGTGCGCTCGTCTGTTCTTTTTTTTTGGTGTGTTTAGTTTCGTGTGCAATGTGCTTCGTGCTTTGCCCGCGTTTGACTACTTTTTTATGTGCCTTTTCCTTGTTTTGGTGCTTGTTGCGCCTCATTTCTGTGACTACTTTTTGTATGTGCTCACTCCTTTTGTCTGTGGTGTCGTCCGCCTCTCGCGGCCCCTCATCCGCCTTTGTCGCCCTCTTCTGTCCGCCTTTCTCCGACTCTCGCGGACTCTTTTTGCGCCTGCGCCTCTCGCGGACCCTCATCTGCCTCTCTCGCCCTCTTTTGTCCGCCTTTCTCGGCTCCTCAGCCGACTCTCGCGGACTCTTTTTGCGCCTGCGCAGTACGTCTTTTTGCAGCTACGGCCCATTGCCGGATGTGCCTGCGTCCATCATCCGGTTTAGCATTCTCAGTTAGTAATATGGATGCCCCCATCACAACACATTTGGATTTCAAAGCAGATTCAGATATACCCATAGACTGTATGATTTGCTCATTCAGTAAATGGTGTAAGATAACAAAGTTTAGGCTGCTAACAGTGAAGATATTGCAAAGCACCTTTTTGCTTTATTCATAATCTTCATTGAAAGGAATAATATTTTGTAAAATGCCTTAACAGCTCAAGGCAGCAGGAGGACTTCACTGGTTAGCTCAGCTTATCCTCTTTTGTGTGATCAAAAACAGTTCAGTGCTTTTCTTGAGACCTTCTGGTAAGCTTTAGCTGTTGAAACGGAATCAGAAATGTAAGGTCCAAGTAAAAACTCAGGACATGCTGATTTTCATACTGGTTTGATAAAAGTATTGCTAAACAAGATTAATTTTTCAGTAACAAAATATTTGTAGGAAATGAATGAGCCAAAAGCTTATGCAAGTAATGGTGGAAGCTGGCCAGATAAGAATCTCGCCTGGTAGAGTATTTGTCAGGGGTGCAGGTCCAGACTTAGTTAATGCTCTGCTGCTTTGCTTATTGTTTTCTAGCTCTAAACTTATTATTTTAAATGAATGTAAGATATGAAAACATGTACTTTACCTTTCATGAAGTTATTTATTATCTTATAAATCAGATTTGCAAAGCTTAATTATACGTGGCTTACTACTTTTCTGTTTGGGGCAGGAAAGAAATGAAAACCCAAAAGTATACACTGTATCTCATAAATGTTACATTGCATACTGTAACCAGTTGTCCACGTTTGGCCCTTCTTGTTTATCATGGCGCTGGTGAGTAGTGGAATAGTGTGACACATAGAACCATGGCTGGATGTGCAAGTAGAATTTCACTATACTTTCTATATGTAATTACTACATGTGGCTTACCTGTACATACCACTGCATATAGTTGAGTAAAAAGCTTTAAATAAATACATGACTTGTCTGAGACATTACAGAGACAAGCTAACTTTCCTATTGCATGTCAATTTGTATATTTGTATATTATAATTTATTATTGGTGTTATTTTGGAACTAGACTTGATTTTATTTTGGAAGAATGAAGTGTTTAGGACTGGCGAGCTTTGTTGGCTTGAAAGGCCTGTTCTCTCCTAGATTATTCTAATGTTATAATTTTTTGTTAACTTCCAGCTTAAGCCTACTGATAATCTTTAATAGAAAAACATGAGCAAGCACTGTATATTTCTTCTTTTAGAACCAAAAATCCTTATGACTCCTTGTCTGGTACCGCAAATACTTCTGAATTTAGTTCAGTATATACTTAAGACTGTTGAATCTTCAGATGTAGGCCACAGAATTGCCTTTCTTATGCTTATAGAACAATCCCACTCAGCATCCTCAAATCTCCTCCCATAACAAGAGTGGCATGCAGACATTTGTAATAACTGAACAATATATTTACTTATTGGTGGGCATTTGCCAGAACAAAACTATGACTGAAAATGAATAAAAGAAAAAAAAAACACCTTCTCAGATCCAAAAATGCTGAATGAGATTTTATGGATAAAGTAAACAGTAATTTGAAAACTGCTGATTCAGAGCTCAAGTTGGTTGTTTCTTATTGATTAAGCTACTGGGTATTTATTTTACAAAAGTTGATTTCATAGCATTGATTCAGAAGATTGGCCAAATACAGGTTTCTGTTGACTGTTAAAGTTTACAAGTGAGGGAAGAACATTCAAATCCTCTTGCATGTTTGGTTACCTAACAGCTGAGCTGTTTTAATAGCTCATCCATCTGCTTTTTAGATTTAGTGCCCATTCACCTCATTGTGCATTTAGTTCATTATCTAATCTCTTTCATAACACTTTTTAAATATTCTTGGGGATTTTAAAAACTGAACTATGGACCCATAAAATCTTATCCACTAAAAACCTACTAGATTCAATCACCTTGTGTTCCTACAGTAATATATTGCCTATTGCTACATTCTCTGTTCTTATTCATTCTTTCATTTTTCACACTAAGTTTTTCTACTGTAAGATTGTGAAAGGCCAGCTCAGGGTCAAGTTATACATCTTAAATGGAGCATCAGTCCATTTCAGGGCACACACTCACACATCTGTTTCAGGCCGCTTTAGAATTTCCAGTCTACCTGACCTGCCCATCTTTGGGGAGTACAGTACCAGAAGAAAACTCACATAGACATGTGGAAAACGTGAGAAGTCCACACAGGCAGTTTTGGCTGGGATATGAATCAAGGAATATGGTGCTATAGGCCATAAGTGCTGAATGCTGTGATACTAGTGCAGTGTAATCTTATATATAAATGTCTGGAAGTATGTGTGTCTGACTGTCCGGCCTGGAAGTGTGAGGCTACAGCATGAAGCTCAAAGAGCTGTCAAGGCGGCCCCAAGTTAACGAGTCTGAAGAAGAAAGAAGTACGAGGCTACAGCATGAAGTGGAAAGAAAGCGACTCCGTTGGCAAAGTGAAACCGCCGAGGAAAGACAAATGAGTGCGAAACTCGCTTAGCCGCTGATAGACAAGGGGGTGAGCATGTCTGCAAAATGAAACCGCTGACTCTGCATTTTAATTTTTTTTGTGACAATTTCAATAGTTTCTAGGAGCCAGCTAGTTATGGTATATTGTTCCAAAAATATCACCAGAATGCCTTTTTTTCCATGCCTTAAATTATTGTCTGCTTTTGTACCCTAGCCCGGGTGTGGTTGGTGGGTTGTTTGTATGTTCAGCTCATGAGTGCTTGAGTTTTTAAGATTATTTCAGTCTTCCTCCTACTTCTCACAAATATTCTTAAAGTTGATTAGTGGCTTTAAATTGACCTTATATGTGTTTTTGTGAGTGTCTTCTTGGTCCTCCTATAAAGCGATAGCCATGTCTAAGATTTGTTTGTTTGTGGTCCTGGTGCTGCTGAATGGATTCTAACACACTTTGAACCTCAAATAAGAATGTTGGTAAATGGATGGAAAGGTGGAATTACTCCTTTTTTACACAGTCAAATTAAACCGAGAATCATATGCTAAAATATATTACATTTGTAAATGCTTTCTACAAGACTTTGTTAGTTTAAGAATGCTTTATATTGTCAGTCATTCCAGATTTCAGCTGCAAAGTATTCCATTCAAACCACAGTCCAGCTCATATAACTCAGGCACAGGCATCAGCTGTTATGTTAACTGCACCATAGGCAACCTACTTTGCGTTCTTTCTGTAGTTCCTACTAGGAAGTACAGTGAGTGCTGTAGTTTTTCATTTTCATCATGTAAAATTCAATAAAATGTAAAATATCCTTAATGTGAAATGCATTAAATATTGTGGCAACTATAGACTAGTTTCATTTTAACATTGGCAGTTGAAACACACTCACATAAAGCAGAGCAATTAGAAGAAAAAAGTAAAAGTTATTTCATTTGTGAGAAACATTCACCCACAGTGAGACACAGAAACTTGATTCATTTGTGAAGAAAGAAAGAAATAGATAACATGCAGAGACTTTCTCTATAATGTAGAATGGCACTCCCCCATGCCCACATTACAAAATTGTGCCTCCTCTCTCACTTCCCTAGATGCATCATTATACACTATTGACCACTCACTTTTTTATATATTGGAGGGTATCATTTGAATAAGAAATCACTTTAGGTGATCTGGAGCTGCCATACAGAATTATCTTTTGGAAGATTGTATAATGCCTGTAGCCAATAGCCACCATCTGAGACGTCTGTCTCAGGCCCCAAGGAGGGCAGAAGGATCTATCCAGCATTAGCAGGTCATACTGAAAAACAGCAGTGCAGAATGTCACATATACATGTATAAGCAATTAAACTCTACACCACAGTGACATACTAATTATAATTGCTCCAATCTGCAGAAGTGCTCATCTTTTCAGTTGCAATTGTGTAGTAGACACCACATATTAGTAAGCATCTATCTATCTATCTATCTATCTATCTATCTATCTATCTATCTATCTATCTATCTATCTATCTATCTATCTATCTATCTATCTATCTATCTATCTATCTATCTATCTATCTATCTATCGTTGATCACTCCTTTTGTATCCATCTATGGTATATACAGTATACTGTATATGTAGATCTTTAAGTCATAATACACATAATGGCAACTTTAATCCTCATAACTGACTCACTGTGTGAGTTTGAGAGAGTCTCCCAGTATGACAAGTAAAAAATAATCAATACATCCATTCTCTATCCCACTAAATTTAGTGTAGGATTTGGAAGCTTGAGTCCATCGCAGCACTACATAAGGCAGGAATCAGTCCATTACAGAGTCATGTATACTTATAAAGATCTAATGCAGAGCTAGCAATCAGTTGAACATATACTGTATGCATTTAAGATGTAACAGTAAACCAGGAAAAACAATACAAACATTGTAAAAATGTGCACAACTCCAATACAAAACCAATTCTCCTGGAGCTGTAAAGCAGAAGTACTAACCATTGAGGCACTATTAAAAAATTGCAAAGCAACTTGCCTAGGTGTTCACTATGTAAAGATGTGATACAGATACTATTAATAATAAATGAAAATTGGAATCCCATCAAGAGTTTGTTACCACCTTGTATCCAGGACCATTTTTAGGTGTTAGCTAGCTAAGCAACCAGTTAGGGCTCCATGGCCAGTCGGGGACCCTCAATCAACAAATGGGTGAAGGCTTAAAATAGATCTACCGTTTGGAGCCCCAAAAATTCTAGAAATGGGCCTTGCTAGTGTCCATTGCATCCAAGACAGGTATAGGCTCTCAGTGGTCTTGCAATAGACATAGCACAATCATAAATTGGAGATACAGAATGAGGGAAAAGATTTTGATTCACAAGACAAATTTGTAGAGAAACTACTTTATGTGTCTCAACAATTTAAAATGTGTTGGATCGTGAAATACAATGTTGCAAACCTGGTCACCTAATTGAACTCTTAAGTGTTCCTAATTAAAAAAAATTAATAAAACTAACCAATCCTAATATTCTTCTACAGTGTATACCCTGATTTTTTGTAAGTAGTCTTAAAAAATAATACTAATACTTGTAAACTGGATTAGTATACTCTCCAAAACAGAAAGCAATATACTATATTCAGTACATCTTAAAAATAAAAATAAAAAACTGGAACATAATTGCATTCATGGGGTGAAGGATTATTTATCGGCTTTACCAATTTAAAAAAAAAAATTCCCAGTTTGTTGCTCCAATACACGGTCCACTCAGCTGCTGACATCAATGACATTCAAATTACCGTAAAATGCAGAGAACTGCTGACAAATGCTCTTGGTTGCTTATCATGGCCAAAATATGAAAAATGGCCAATCCAAAAATGGAAAAAAAAGGATTAGCAACTGAGAGATAAAGAATAGCCAAAAGGACAGACAAATCTCTGAGCCAGCAAACAAAACCAAAACGTGAGGCAAAACTTGAAGGTCAGAAAATACTGAAACAGAGATTCTGAACTAAATAAAATACAGCAAATACACCATTGTCGATTGCTGTTTAATATCCGAAAGAGTTTACATGGGCGTGAGGAGGTCACACATTGCATTAAAATCCAGTCGGTAACAAACGGCAATGCCACTGCCACAGGAAAACAACCCAAAATGGCAGTGAATGGCATAAATACTGATGACGTGATAATATCAAGTAAAAAATGATAAAGATGAATGAATAATAACAATTATAATAATAAAACATATACAATACTTCTCTGAAATTACATTTCTGCAGATCAGAAAACGTTCATGACACTGCTCCACAACCTGGATTCAGCCATGTGTTCTGAGATATGAGATATGAGAATGAAGAGCAAGTCTGTTCAACTAAATGAGAGTCTCCTTTGTTTCCAGTGACTAATCAGGCATTTGATTACCTACTACACTACGCAACATCAAAGAAACATTCGTCCTCAGTCCATCTTGATGTCTTGTTATGATATGAATCTAATTTTCTTAAGCTTGCTTTATTGCTAACATGCAATGTATTGCAAGACATACCGTTCTCAGTTCCACTTAATACAATTCAGTGTCATGAGGATCTGAAATCTATCCCGGAAGCAATGGGCACAAGGTAGGAAGAAACCCTACACAGGGTACCAATCCATCATAAAGGCTACCCACACACACTGCACCAATTAGGAATTGCCTAGTAACACTAACTGGCATATCTTTCAGGATGAGGGAAGAGAACCGGAGCACCCTGAGGAAAACCCACTCAGACACCAGGAGGAATGTGCAAACTCCATGTGTATGTTATTGAAGTGTGAGATTTGAAGCTTAGACACTGAACCTATTAGAATGCAGTGCTAACTAACTACTCTGCCATACCTCCCTGTTTTAAGGATAGGATTTAATTTATGGCTCATCAATAATAATTACAGTCATATGAAAAAGTTTGGGAACCCCTCTCAGCCTGCATAATAATTTACTCTGCTTTCAACAACAAAAATAACAGTGGTATGTTTTTCATAACATCAGGAACATCTGAGTACTGGGGTGTTTTCCAAACAAAGATTTTTAGTGAAGCAGTATTTAGTTGTATGAAATTAAATCAAATGTGAAAAACTAGCTGTGCAAAAATTTGGGTCCCCTTGTTATTTTGCTGATTTGAATGCATGTAACTGCTCAGTACTGATTACTTACAACACTAAATTGGTAGGATTATCTCGTTAAGCCTTGAACTTCATAGACAGGTGTGTCCAATCATGAGAAAAGGTATTTAAGGTGGTCAATTGCAAGTTGTGTTTCCCTTTGACTCTCCTCTGAAGAGTGACAGCATGGGATCCTCAAAGCAACTCTCAAAAGATCTGAAAACAAAGATTGTTCAGTATCATGGTTTAGGAGAAGGCTACAAAAAGCTATCTCAGAGGTTTAAACTGTCAGTTTCAACTGTAAGGAATTTAATCAGGAAATGGAAGGACACAGGCACAGTTTCTGTTAAACCCAGGTCTGGCAGGCCAAGAAAAATACAGGAGCGGCATATGCACAGGATTGTGAGAATGGTTACAGACAACCCACAGATCACCTCCAAAGTCCTGCAAGAACATCTTGCTGCAGATGGTGTATTTGTACATCATTCTACAATTCAGCGCAATTTGCACAAAGAACATCTGTATGGCAGGTTGATGAGAAAGAAGCCCTTTCTTCACTCATGCCACAAACAGAGTCGTTTTTTGTATGCAAATGCTCATTTAGACAAGCCAGATTAATTTTGGAACAAAGTGCTTTGGACTGATGAGACAAAAATTGAGTTATTTGGTCATAACAAAAAACGCTTTGCATGGCGGAAGAAGAACACCACATTCCAAGAAAAACACCTGCTACCTACTGTCAAATTTAGTGGAGGTTCCATCAAGCTGTGGGGCTGTGTGGCTAGTTCAGGGACTGGGGCCCTTGTTAAAGTCAAGGGTCTGATGAATCACCCCAATATCAACAAATTCTTCAGGATAATGTTCAAGCATCAGTCACAAAGCTGAAGTTACGCAGGGGTTGGATATTCTAACAAGACAATGACCCAAAACACAGTTCAAAATCTACAAAGGCATTCATGCAGAGGGAGAAGTACAATGTTCTGGAATGGCTGTCACAGTCCCCTGACTTGAATATCATTGGAAATCTATGGGATGATTTGAAGCAGGCTGTCCATGCTCGGCAGCCATCAAATTTAACTGAATAGGAGAGATTTTGTATGGATGAATGGTCAAAAATACCTCCATCCAGAATCCAGACACTCATCAAAGGTTATAGGAGGCGTCTAGAGGCTGTTATATTTGCAAAAGGTGGCTCAACTAAGTATTGATGTAATATCTCTGTTGGGGTGCCCAAATTTATGCACCTGTCTAATTTTGTTATGATGCATATTGCATATTTTCTGTTAATCCAATAAACTTAATTTCACTGCTGAAATACTACTGTTTCCATAAGGCATGTCATATATTAAAAGGAAGTTGCTACCTTGAAAGCTCAGTCAATGATAAACAAAAATCCAAAGAATTAAGAGAGGTTCCCAAACTTTTTCATATGACTGTATATGCATTCTCTCAAAATTTTTAGACAATCAAAAAATCCTGAGTGAGGAATCTCCCAGCTTCATCCCTGTTAACTACTTTCTATTAATCTAATGTTGGTTATGCTGCTCATGTAGTAAATGGGGGACAAGAGCTGATGCAAAGTCATCAATAGGATTATGTTGTTAAAATGGACAAAACCATTGTTCCATCTTTGAAAATGAAAAAAAAAAAGTCTGTTTAGCGGAGCCAGCTCCTTTATATATTTTTTCTATTAAAATGTATGTTTTTATATGTCATTGCTGCCAGCGTTTCATTTGTATTTTTTTCTTTGTTTTAAGAGATATTGCTTCCCGAGCACTACCCCTATGTTTCACGGCCCCCATTCTGTCAGCCAACGCATTGCTGGAATCTTTTGTTATGGATGTAAGCTGGATAACACAAATGATAAGTGAGATGATAAGCAAGAAACCAACCCACTGAAACATTAATGTGCCTATGCCAAAACACTAGACTTGCAGAACACCAGATAAGAAGGCATAAAATAAATTAGTCTCTTTGTTTTACTACACTAAACCAGTAAATAAATGTGCGGTGGCTGCAAGCCACACACATGCACAAATTCACATTAGCAAGGCCTAATGTTTCTGTTAAATTATAATTTTTTATGTGTGCTGCCAAAAATGTCATGACTTTCCATTACTGAGTCCACAAAACACAGCAGCAATAGATTTGAGTGGATATAATTCATCCTGAACGGCAAGTATTTTTAAATCCTACTGAAAGATTTCTGCTGATACATAAAATGCTATGGAATGGATTTACATAACAATGCATTATAGCACCAACAATAAAAAAAATGTCTCTGTCTTAAATACAAATTCTGCATTCTGAGCACACACTTTCATGAGTCAAGGCTCTCATTTTCAATAACTCAATTAATTATTAAGAACTGTGTCTAATAAAGGTAAATAATCATCAAAAGGAAGAAAATGTCAAACTGTGAAAATAAAAGTACAATCACAACACATTTAAGTATACATATGAGGTCCTAGTGGTCTGCTTATGTTTGTGTCTGAATATATGATTATTAGTATTTTTATTATTATTTATGTTTGTTATGTTTGTAACATATTAAATGAATAGGCAGAACCATTTTATGTGGTGTTTTCATTGACATCATACTATAATTTAGTTTCTGATTCCATTGTTGGTCATGTGAACATGGCATGTGACATGTGATGTCAACACTCAGCAATGTATTTAATGGGAGCATGTATAACAAGTCTGTTCAATCTTTGGTTTGAAGATTTCAAAAGCTATAAAAACTAAGTGAGAAAGAGAAAGGGTAAGTGACAGTGTTCATGATTTTTTTGAAAGTGAATTGCGTTTTTTTCTTAAGAATATGGTGATGGGTTTATTTGACTAAAGCAATACCAGTCTCATCCCTTAGACAGCCCTTCATTTCCAGGTTTATTTTTCACTATAAGACTTCCAGTGGTCAAAAAAAACCTCTCTTTGAACCTTTGAATATGGCCTTACTATTAAACATTATGCAAGAAAAGTGTTGTGTCAGCAAGCTGATGAGAATTTGAGAGCAGACCGGGAGAAGAGTGATGGGCAGAAACAGAGTCAAAACCAGAAGATCAACAAGCACGATAGACAAGCCAAAAACAAGAGACAAAATATGTGGGAAAAAAAGTACAAGATCGTAATTAAACAAAACAGACAGAGGTAAAAGTCATTTTTCTATCCACAACTTGGATGAAGAAATGAAGCTTCTGTTATGTTTCAGCCGGCATACAGTTGTCCCAACAATGGGACTTAAACATAGTAGTCACTGCTGTTGAAACAAAATAGGGATTGAAATGTTGCAAAAAAAATAAAAAAACTATTCAAGTATACATAATAACAAAAAATAAACACCAGAACTGAATTCAACACAAAACTCCAAAACTAGTACCTAATCATTAAAAAACTGCTTGAGAAAAATGTAAACAAAAATACTTAAGAATTTCAAATCATAACAGAAAGGCTATCTAAGTAGACAGAATAGCCTGAGCCTGAGAATGTTAAGCAAAGCCAAAATCAAAACCAGAGCCTGTCCGATGGGGAATACAAAATGGAGACAGAAATGATACAAATATATATTTTTAATAATGTTGTCGGCAGTGACGGGCTGCTAGCAACTGTGACAAGCAAATGGTTTACTGTGACTTTTCTGACACTGCTAAGCTTAGTGGTTCATTTCAAATGCAAAATATGTTGCAGTACCTCAAAAAAAACAAATTTTGACATGACTGCTGTCACACACGCACGCTTCGGAGACAGCATGGGGGTCTAACTAAGATTAAATCGCGGAGACAGGGGCTACCTTTTTCAGATCCTCTGAAGAGAATAGCCAGACCTAATCTTCCTCTTCCTGTTTCACACCACACCCCATGATGACCTAATTTCTGGCAATTATCTCATTATCCCACCTCTTTCTTCTTTTTGGCTATTTAAACCAGCCGCACAACCCTTATTTTCAGTCTTTTGTTGGAGACACAGTCTGTATTGACTACTCTGCGGAACTGCCACCAAAATTTTTGTCCTGCATCAATATATGGGGTGGATCGCCCCAAAACTTTTTCTTCCTTTTGTCTCTCTTTTACACTGCATAAAAAGAGGCTGAAACGTGCACTTACCAATTTTTCAAACACATAGAATCATAACACTTACTGTACATAAAGAGGCTTGACTCCTTTTCTCCACTTCTTGGTCCTTATATTAGTTGATCTGTTTTTCTTCTTTGGAGTTGTTACTAATTGCATATATATATATATATATATATATATATATATATATATATATATATATATATATATATATATATATAAATGTGCTGGACACACTTTGACCTTTTATTATACACCAAATAGATCGTATTAACATCCTTGGAATAAGCCTGACTGCAACTCGGGCTCATAATTCTATGTAAATATGGACGTGTAATGATCTGCTTTAGAGTGTTAAGTCTGAATAACTATCGGGAAAGTATTCTTCTACCATCTAGTGCAGGGGTCTGCAACCTTCACTATCAAAAGAGCCATTTTGCTCCCTCTTCCTCCAAAGAAAAATAGTCTGGAGCCGCAAAACATAACACAGCTTATAAACTTTTAAAAGTTTTAATCTTTTTTTAGATTTTACATGTTACAACCACGGAATACAACAAACAGAAGTGCAGTGTGCATGTGTAGGCCTACTTTGAAATAAATGTAACTGAACTCTGCAGGCCTATTTGAGTCCTTCCTATACCTGTATAAAATTAAAATAAAAACTAGCCCACTTTAATATAAATAAAACATTTAGCTGTAGCTTAGCAGCTTTAAAAAAGTAAACATAAAATTCCATTTCAGTGTGCTCTCATGCTCTTCAGGTTTCCCTCTCAGCCAGCAATCAACTGAAGCACCTGAACATACAAAAAAACCTACATCAGCTCCGGGTCTGAAATAAATGTTTTTTTTTTTTTTTTTAAATATTAGCCTATTAAATGCTATTGTTCTCACCTGTTTAATGTGACTTCTGTTTCTGAAGTTCGCTGCAGATCATCTCTAGCACTTTGAGCTACTTTTTGTATGAAAATGTGCTATATAAATAAATGTTGTTGTTGTTCTATGTCGGGGCTATACGATGTGACTTTGACCTTCACACAGGACTGCAGGCTCATGTGTGAGAGATATTTGGACTTTATGAAGTTCATTCTTGAGAAAACTTGCTCACATAAGTATGTTGAGCCAAAGATGGACAGGACTCCAAATGCATATTTTTTCATGTTCATATATGTTTCGGGAATGGCACTCCATGTATTGAAAACAAGTTTGTCGGGTTTGGGGAGGTTTTCAATATCAGTCCATTTGTGCTCTTTAGCGAGAGTAGCCTTCTGACGGGCGACTTCTTCAAGATCCGCTGTCAGGCATTTGAACTTGGACACCCATAAATCTTTATCCGCTATGCGGCCAGTTCAATTTCTAGATCGGGCTTACTTACTCCTGTGAATGCGGATGTGTTCAGCAGGGATGGGTCGATGTCCAGGGAAGGAGAGAGTGTTTTTTTTCTTTCTGAACTCACTGAATCTTTCTCTAAATGCAGCTTGCATTGCAATAATTGTACGGTGGAAATAATCACAATTTATGTGCATGTTCACTGCTTTGAACTCTCTCAGGGAGGGGAAGTGAGAGAGTGTACCTTTCTGTACATCTCTGGCAAACACTGTCATCATGCACTCAAACACCAAAACATTTAAAGTCAGAGAATAGATGCTCTGATATTTTTATGAACGATTCTTTCATGTATTCTCCGTCTGTGAACGGCTTACCCCTCCTTACGATCTCTTGAGCTGCCACAAAACTAGCAGCTGTAGTTGATTGTGGAGAAGTGATCCACTTTTTGAAAGTATGTTTGCTCAGTTCAGCTTTCCGTTGCAGTTCCGAAATTGCTCTCTTTCGCTCATCTTCACTTGGGTATTTTTCAGTGAATGCTGAGTGCTTGTTTCGAAAATGTCTTTCAACGTTACATTTTTTGTTGTTCGATAATTTATCGCCACATATTAAGCACACCGGTAAGCCAGCGTCGTTGGCGGTGAAGGCAAATGCTTCTGTCCACGCAGAATTAAACTCTCTGTTCTCTTCTGGGATTTTTCATTTTTGGGATTTATTCATGGTTAGTGCAGGGGTCGCACACTCCAGAAGCCACCTGCAGGTAAAGGCGAGGGCTATAGACGTAGATGTGACGCATATTTTAGTTGACAAATTATAAATAAAAATAAAAATTAGATGTTAAAGTGTATAACAGTAGTAGTAGTAAATAAACATTATATATATTACATATATTATATATAAATTAAATGAAGAAATTGCCGTTATTCATTTTCATGTTTTTTTTTTTTTTGTCAAGGCCAAAAGGAGCCATTACAAGGAGGCTGAAGAGCCGCATGCGGCTCCAGAGCCGCGGGTTGCCAACCCCTGATCTAGTGGATGAAATAAAATCATGCCACAAAAAGTCATGAATATTTCTATGCATTTTGCCACCCTAAGGTAAGGCATCAATATTCATAAGTGGGGCTGAACTTCAACCAAATCACCTTTAAAGGAGAAGCTGTAGAGCAAGTTTTAGAACAAACTGAAATTAAATCATTAGTTGAGTCAAGTGATAGTAATGACAATGTGAATTGGTCACCAGACGTTGATACAGATAGTGTAACTGATGCATACAGCACTGTACGATTGAACTGCCATAATATTCCTTCAGTTCAGGTTTATGATAGTGCTAGCATGTTATTGACAAAAAGGCAAAATGATTGAGATCAAGTAGAAAGACATTAGCCTTTTAAGCACTGTAAACTGTTATTGTTTGTATCAGGGGAAATGTGGATGTCACTTAGCTTTGTGCTGTGGTAGCCTAAGATAACATATGGGGTATGTTGCTTGTGCAGATCAAGCAGCGACATTCTACCCTCTCATGGGCAAGCAACACAAAAAATATTATAACAAACTTACGCAAAGATTGACCATCCCAATTGTGGTATCGAGCTGTGACTGTTTCAAAATATATCACACAAAGGATGTGGATCCCAGACATATCTTTCCTACTGTATTTATGTTAGCATTTTGATATTTGCTGTACAATGTTTCCGTTACACAAATTAACACTTTTTATTGTTAACATCAACACTTTTCTGGGGGTAAACATAATGTGAAGGAGGCCACAGAGTAGTTAGGAGTTTGGCACTTTGACATTGCACTGTTGTTTTTCCTAATAAATAAACAATGGTAACCCATCATTGTGGATTTTCATGGGCCTAGAGATAATTTCTATTTTCAGATTCATCATAACAAAGGTCAACGATCAGTGCCAGAAATCAACATTTTATATATTAATGTATAGTTTACTTGCTAGGCTAAACTTTTCCAGTGGATAAAATAAGTCTTCATAAATGTAAATGAAAAATCTCTGGAAACATCAGACATAATGTGATAAAATGCAGTCATTGCCAAGAGGCTTAATTTCCTTAAAGATGGCACTGTTGCATATTTGTTCTTTACTAAAAAATACTGTTATTTAAAAGGCTTAGGTAATATTTTTGATCTCTTACTTTTTTCAAGTTAGACTATAAGAATCTGACATTTTTTTTTATAAAACCTAACTTTACCCAGCAGATTTAATTTTCATAGTGCAACATACTGCACTTTGATATTACAAAGTAAAAACCATTTCCTGGAATGGTGTTTGGGGAAAATGGTCTGTTATAATGTATTTTATATGTTATTTTTTGAATAAGTACAGAGTGTGAGCAATTTGTTGTATTACAGAGAAAATCTAATATACAATGCAGAGTATCAGTCTGGAGGGAGCAGTGAAACACATGCAGTATGCAGTCACAGCTGTCAAGGCGATTACAGGTATGCATTTCTGAACTTACAGGAGAGAAGAGAGGGAAAGGCTTCAGAATGTGCTTTGGGTAGCAACGACATGAGCCAGACAGCATGTAAACTTCACTTTGGTATGTGCTTCTACAGAGTTTGTTACCTTTGTGCTCAGTGATATTTGGCCGTTTTAATGATATTCTCAGCACTACACAGCAGCAAGCAAGCACTATAGCAATGAGTAACAGTCTGCTGGGTCATGGCATTAATGGCTTGCTTTTCAAAAATAGCACTGATCCAGTAGTCAAGGATTGATGAGAACACAACAAAATAACATATTGAGTTAACACTTTCATCATTTAATTAGAATACCTAAAACAAGACTTCTTTATTAATTTAGTTAGGCTTGCAAAGAACTAAAAAGAGCATTCTTTTTCTTTTAATATATTTACAGTTCTTAAACATGCGTTCACTTTACTGAATATAAAAAAATTCTCAGTACATTTTTTGGTTGTAAAAAAATCAGCTTCAGAACATTTCCCCACCATGTCATTTTATTTTGTTTCTTGCTTACTAACAGCAGACTTCTGCCAAAAAATGACATACTTTTGCTGCAACTGATATATTTACTGCTCATTTTAGCAAAAACCTAAGAAATATGACTTCTTACAAATAAAATCTTAGTAACATCCAATACAAGGAAAACTATACGTCTAATTAAGGAAACAGCAAAGTGCAGCCAGCTTTAGCAAAAATAATAAGCTGTATTCAAAGGTGCAATCCTGGGTATGAACTCTGGCACGGTCACAATTCAGACTTTGTACCTTCTCACCATTTCTCTGACTACACAGTTTACTCCCACATCCCATAAACAATGCATGATGGTTTCACTGGCATGTCTAAGATGACCTGCTGTGGGTGGGTGTACTGAAGTGTGACATTCGATATTTGGTTTCTCCACTGTACCTGATGCTCCAAGGTAAGGCTTCACCCTCATAACCCTAGAAATAAACTCAGCAGGTTTGAAAAGGTGGGGATGGAGGATAGATGATGATAAAAACTTACAACATTTTGGATATTTACAGTATGTCATCATAATCTCTTTCCCATAGCCAGTGCTTGTTATTGTGATGTAGTTATACTGTAAATTTTGCACGGAAGTAAAAGAAGTACAAAAAAACAATAGGGGCTTTAAAATCACCCTATAGTGGGTCTATTAGTCACTTATAGTCATGTAACTCAAGCAAAATCTTAGTTATGCTTTTGTTATGGTTACTGGTACAGCCAGGTAACCCCTATTCTAAAGTGCTATCAAAACAGAAATATTATTCATAATAATTAACATTAATTAAATGTTTATATATCAATAAGTGATTATTTGTTTGAACTCTCACAAAGGAAACACATTCTCTCTTGCTTGCTTTTGTATTTTGAGTTACTCCATTAACTAGAAGCCATTTGAATAACCTGCAGGTATGCGCAAGCTGTTGATTTGGGAAGTGTTAGCATCGAGCCTTACAGGTATGTTCTCTCCTTTCACTGACATACACAGAATGTTACTGATTGATAAGAGGTGGAGTTTTTTCTCACAAATCAGCAGCTGTACATCTGTTGTTTCAATCTGCAACAAAGCACAGTAGCATCAATTAATTCAGCCACATGTCTTGGATGTCTAAAGGCTACTGCCACATATGCGCTTTTGTTTGTCAGTTTAATTTTATGAATGGAGACATCTTCAGGCTATGCTTTTATTTGCCTGTGATATTCCAGATGATACCCTGCATTTGAACCACTTCACATTTACATCTCTTTTTGGCCAGCTGGTGAGAAATGAGTGGTAACATCTCCCCTGATCTGCTGCCATTGCCACTTCTCTTTGTCACATCTGCCTGAAAGCCGTGAGACAACTGAATTAGTGAATCAGCTGAAACTGGCACTCCCATCCATAATTCTCATGCTGCGATAGGAAACAACTGCTTGTCCCCTTTTGCTACTGCATATCTACTTATATTTAACATGCTGTGGGGACTGATCATCTCTTTGTGGCAAAGACCATCCTGCAACAATTTAGACTATGCTGAAAATAATCATTTATTCATTAAATATATCACAGCCTTCCCAAGCCATCTTAATCCATTTCATTGTCACATTGAGCTTTAGTCTAGTTCATCAGCACTAGGCACAAGGCAAGAAACGGTCCTAGACAGAGCCTGTCCATAGCAGGACCCACTCACATACCATCACCGAGTCAATTTAATGTCAGCAATTACCTTAATTTGCATGCCATTCTTTGGGGGTCCAGGTGGAAGAGAGGTGCAGTCCACAAGCATCAGGAGATGAAGAAATCCACATGGATAATCACCAAGCACAATATTCAGACCCATGACAGTGCATCTATGAAGCAGCAGAATTAACCACTGCACCACCATGCCACTCCACATGTAATACATTTAATACAATTTTGAATGGAGATGCTGAATCTCTCTGATCCGGCTTCTTGGACATGCTCTCAGTCCTCAAGTGCAATGTAGAAAAACAGCAGCTAAATTACATTGTGTCCTTGTAAATCTAAATTGTGCCCTCAGAGATTGCAGTGATACTGTTCGTATATAAAACTAAACTGAACACAGTTTGGCCAATATGTGTCAGGACAAGTTAAGTGCATTGATGACTCCAAAGTGACCCAAGGAGGAAAATGAAAGTGGATGTGAAGGGGCCCTGAAATTGACTGGCGCCCTGTCCAGGGCTGCTTCTTGACTTGTGCTAAGTGCTTGCTGGAACAGACTCTGGACCCTGTGACCATGAATCAGATTAAAGATGTTATGGTAGATAACTCTTACCCATGTTTTATTATTAACATGAGCATTTATTTCATGAAATTAGCTTATTTATACAGTCAGGGCTTAAGAAATTTGCTAAAGGAGATAAAATATGTTTAAAATATGTACAATATGGAAATCAAAACTGGGCGGTATGGTGCAGTGCACCACAGAAAGTGATAATTGCTTGTCACAGTACACCTATTTTCAGTCTTACCTTAGGCGGTAAGACACACACAATTGGTAAGCCACCCTATTCACATTCTGATTCAAATGTTATGCATGCAAATACCAAGTAATAGATAGATAGATAGATAGATAGATAGATAGATAGATAGATAGATAGATAGATACTTTATTAATCCCAATGGGAAATTCACATTCTTCAGCAGCAGCATACTGATACAATAAATAATATTAAATTAAAGAATGATAATAATACAGGTGAAAAAAAAAAAAAAAAAAAACAGACAATAACTTTGTATAATGTTAAATGTTAACGTTTACCCCCCCTGGTGGAATTAAAGAGTCGCATAGTTTGGGGGAGGAACGATCTCCTCAATCTGTCAGTGGAGCAGGACAGTGACAGCAGTCTGTCGCTGAAGCTGCTCTTCTGTCTGGAGATGACATTATTTAGTGGATGCAGTGGATTCTCCATAATTGATAGGAGCCTGCTGAGCGCCCTTCGCTCTGCCACAGATGTTAAACTGTCCAGCTCCATGCCAACAATAGAGCCTGCCTTCCTCACCAGTTTGTCCAGGCGTGAGGCGTCTTTCCTCTTAATGCTGCCTCCCCAGCACACCACTGCGTAGAAGAGGGGCGCTCGCCACAACTGTTTGATAGAACATCTGCAGCATCTTATTGCAGATGTTGAAGGAAGCCAGCCTTCTAAGGAAGTATAACCGGCTTTGTGCTTTCTTGCACAGCGCATCAGTATTGGCAGTCCAGTCTAATTTATCATCCAGCTGCACTCCCAGATATTTATAGGTCTGCACCATCTGCACACAGTCACCTTTGATGATCACTGGGTCTATGAGGGGTCTGGGCCTCCTAAAATCCACCACCAGCTCCTTGGTTTTGCTGGTGTTCAGGTGTAGGTGGTTTGAGTCGGACCATTTAACAAAGTCATTGATTAGGTCCCTATACTCCTCCTCCAGCCCATTCCTGATACAGCCCACGATAGCAGTGTCATCAGCGAACTTTTGCACATGGCAGGACTCCGAGTTGTATTGGAAGTCCGATGTATATAGGCTGAACAGGACCGGAGAAAGTACAGTCCCTTGTGGCGCTCCTGTGTTGCTGACCACAATGTCAGACGTGCAGTTCCCAAGACGCACATACTGAGGTCTGTCTTTAAGATAGTCCACGATCCATGCCACTAGGTATGAATCTAATCCCATCTCTGTCAGCTTGTCCCTAAGGAGCAGAGGTTGGATTGTGTTGAAGGCGCTAGAGAAGTCTAGAAACATAATTCTTACAGCACCACTGCCTCTGTCCAAATGGGAGAGGGATCGGTGTAGCATATAGATGATGGCATCTTCCGCTCCCACCTTCTCCTGATATGCAAACTGCAGAGGGTCAAGGGCGTGTTGAACCTGTGGCCTCAGGTGGTGAAGCAGCAGCCTCTCCATGGTCTTCATCACATGTGATGTCAGAGCAACAGGCCGAAAGTCATTCAGCTCACTAGGACGTGATACCTTTGGGACTGGGGTGATACAAGATGTTTTCCAAAGCCTCGGGACTCTCCCCTGTTCCAGGCTCAGGTTGAAGATGCGCTGTAGAGGACCCCCCAGCTCCGATGCACAGACCTTCAGCAGTCGTGGCGATACTCCATCTGGACCCGCTGCTTTGCTGGCACGAAGTCTCCTCAGCTCTCTGCTCACTTGCGCTGTTGTTATTATGGGTGGGGATGTTTTTCCTATGCTGGTATCAGCAGAAGGATGTGTGGAGGGTGCAGTACTCCGAGGTGAGAGTGAGAGTGGGTTAGGGTGGTCAAACCTGTTAAAAAAGTTGTTCATTTGGTTTGCTCTCTTCACGTCTCTCTCAATGGTGGTACCCCGCTTCGAGCTGCAGCCAGTGATGATCTTCATCCCATCCCACACTTCCTTCATGCTGTTATTCTGCAACTTCTGCTCCAGCTTTCTCCTGTACTGCTCCTTCGCCGCCCTGAGTTGGACTCGGAGTTCCTTCTGCACGCGCTTGAGCTCATGCTGATCACCGTCTTTAAAAGCCCTTTTCTTCTGATTCAAAAGGCCCTTGATGTCACTTGTAATCCATGGCTTGTTGTTAGCATAGCAGCGTACTGTTCTTACTGGAACTACAATGTCCATACAGAAGTTGATGTAGTCAGTAGTGCAGTCAACAACTTCCTCAATGTTCTCATTATGAGATCCCTGCAGGATATCCCAGTCTGTACATCCAAAAAGTTCTCTCAGAGTATTCTCAGCCTCCGGGGTCCACTTCCTGAATGATCGTGTGGTTGTAGGTAGGACTCTAACTTTTGGTTTATAGTGAGGCTGAAGCTGAACCAGGTTATGATCTCCTTTCCCAAGCGCAGGCAGCGGGGTGGCACTGTATGCGTCTTTAACGTTTGCATACAGTAAATCAATAGTCTTATTTCCCCGGGTGTTACAGTCCACATACTGGGAAAATGCAGGCAATGTTTTGTCCAGCGTCACATGGTTAAAGTCTCCAGCGATTAGCACAAGCGCCTCAGGGTGCTGCGTTTGTAACTTAGCAACAGCGGAATGGATGATGTCACTCGCTGACTCAACGTCTGCCCGAGGAGGAATATATACAATAACAACAATGACATGTCCAAACTCTCTGGGCAAATAGTAGGGACGTAAACTTACGGCCAACAGTTCGATGTCCCTGCAGCAAGTGGAGATTTTGATGTTAACATGTCCAGAGTGACACCACCTTGTATTAACATAGAGAGCGAGTCCTCCTCCTTTGTGCTTACCACAGGCACTTGCATCTCTGTCCGCTCTAACTGTGCTAAACCCGGATAGCTCCACGTTGGCATCTGGGATGGTGTTATTTAGCCACGTTTCGCAGAAACACAACAAACTGCATTCTCTGTAGGTCCTTACATTTTTCACCAGCGCAGCCAGTTCGTCGATCTTATTTGAGATTGAGTTTACATTCCCCAGAATCACAGAAGGCACCGAAGGCTTGAAACGCCACTTTCTCGCAAGCCGCTTCATTTTTAGCTTAGTGCCGGCTCTGCTGCCACGATACCGCCTTCTTACCTCGTCGGGTAAATATGGAACCACACCGGCACTGGCATTTGTTCTCAGCGCCCGAAGTTGAGTACTTGAATAGGCGAGTCTCGGCGTGTTAAAATCCATGCCCACGTTGTAAAAGTAAGTGTGTCCAGGGAACGAATCAACATAAAATAAAGTGGTAGGAGTGATCAATAAATAAAAATAGAAAAATAAAAGTAGAAAGTACACATACATATACAGTCATACACGGAGCTGCTGAAAAGGCTGCCACTCACGGCGGCGCCGTGTATGATGCTTTAATTTTGATATACTTTAAAATGCACTGATGCTTTTCAGAACTAAAATAGGTGAACCATTACATGACTTCAAGTCAGAGAGAATGTCAAACTTGACAACTTCAGTTGCCGATCTCACTGCCTGAGGATGATAGATCACACAATTACAAATAGCAAGAGTATGTTAAATTAGACAAGTTCATGATGACTTTCCAGCACAGTTTCACATTTATAAAGTTTTACAGTATTGTTCTCTTTTTTCTGACAGCCAATAATGTACTACCTGACAGAGCTCATGCTTTACAAATGCTTTCCTGGTATTGCGAGCTAAGCCGCAATCTCTCACCCTCTTTTTTTCATTCTATTATGGTAGAAAAACATGAGACATCACAAAGACAAACCTCTTATCTGTTTACGAGGGGTAAAAACCTACGTTTCTTATTCTTCATGGCCACCTGCGGCTGAGTGCTCATTGGTTGTCAGCCCCTATGTTCCAAGAGCCCACCCCTATATCTTAAGGAAAATTTTTTTTTGTTGTTGTTGTGATTCACCATTTGGTTTGAATGAGTCACTGGTTATGTCAGACTACACATCTAGATGTCACCAGAGCATAACGTGACTGCCTACAACTCACTAAGTTTATGTAATTGCCTTGTGCCCTGTGTTGGCTGGGATTGGCTCCAGCAGACCCCCGTGACCCTGTGTTCGGATTCAGCGGGTTGGAAAATGGATGGATGGATGGCTGGATGGATGGATGGAAACCTACAACTGGAAAAGTCATGTAATGTGACAAGGTCTTAACTAGTATTGGCAAAATACTCTATTATTCATGGATGCAAACAGGAATTATTACTATTGAATTGACATAGCCAAAGATCAGAGGAGAGGTTGCTTCAAGTTTTTGAGTTTGGTATATTTCCATCCAGCCATTTTAGCTCTAGATTGTCAGGAAGAAACTGTGACTTACAGACACACACACACACAGACAGACACACACTCATCATCGAGATATCAATGTTTTCTGTATAATGGGATCCTAAAACATCGAGATCCGCCGAAAATTGTAGATTCAAATTTTTGATGAATCCAAAGCTTTCGCTCCTCCACCATAGGTGATGGTGGGGGAGGGCGCAATGCAATTACAGAAACACAGAGGCAGACATTTGTGTAAAATGAGCATCATAAGTTGAAAAAGGTAGATTTTCCAATTTTTATTTTATAAAATATCTTGCACAACAAAACAAAATCTCAAATCACTGTAGAATGCAGTCTATGATCTAAACAGGAAACCTAAAAAGTGAAAAAACAATATGAGCCTTGTGATTTATTGGCATTCTCTGTGATGGAGATTCCAATTTTAAACCTAATGCTGCTGGGATAGGCTTAGGCCCCTGCAACACGGAATTAGAGGGTCGATAAAAGGAGACCAGAGAGACACCAGGATTTTAATAAGTCTGAGAGTCACTTAACAATTCTTTACTCTACTAAGTATTTACTTGTGAAATATGCACAATATTTTATGTTATTTGTTCTTAGAAGGAGAAAAGGACACTGAAAGGAATGGAAGGCCTGGAATCGGTGACGCACATAAGTAAATTATTTTTCACATATATACAGTATATGGATTTTTGATTATGAGCAGTAATGTCTATATAAACTGCATGTCATACACATTCTTCCCAAAAACTCAATTTATGTTAGATTAGATTGGATAAATGTTATTAATCCAATGGGGAAATTCAAATGCATACAGCAGCAGAAACATAAAAAACAAGAATACAGACTCACATGACAGATACAGCCAATCAATCAATCAAAAAATAAATAAACTTAACAAGTACATCAGGTGGAAGCACTGAATTACCTGATAGCAGTTGGCAGAAAAGACCTCCAGAGCACAATGAGGTGGAATGAGCCTGTGGCTAGAAGTGCTCCAAGAGAGCACCTCTCTTTTTAAATAACAACACTCTATACTACCTTATAATTCCTTCATATTTAATGTACACTGGTAATTTATGTTGCCTAATCTGGTGACCATCTCAATAACCCCAGTTTAAAACCTTTTTAGTGTGTTAATCTTGCTATCTTTAAATTAAAAAATAGGAAAAATGAGTTTGACAACTCATATAATAGCTGTTATCCCAAAAACTAATTCAGATACTTTTTCTAAAGTTCTCATGGATTCCATTTTATTTACATGACTCCACCAGAGTTTTCCAACTTTCCATGACTATTTGTGTGAAGGAGTGCATTGTGGACCCAGAGTGTACTTTCCTTTAATGTCCACCAGAGTGCTTGAATTTGTGATTCACTATTTCATTGAACTATAGAACTACTTCAAGGTCTGAACAACTTTACTTTATCAGTACAGTGAATAATAATAAGGATCTTTTATGAACATTAAGGACCTCAGTTTTACATCTCATCCGAGGGACAGCTCCATTTTTACAACACAGTGTTTCCATCACTGCACTGGGGCACATTAGAGTCCACATAAGTGCCCCCTGCCAGCCTCTCCAACACTTCTTCCAGCTGGAACCCAAGATTTACCTAGATAGTCTCCCATCCAGAATTGGCTGGCACTGAGTCAAGGACTGGTTGTCTATAATTGTGTAAGAAGTCTTCATCATTCATTAACATCTTTTCAGAATTGTATCTATATTGTGGCCTCATCCTCTATAATTTCAGTGGTGGCTACTTGTAGGGGTTTTTTGGTTAGTGACCGCTAGCACCCTTTCTCCCACTCGGAGATGAGTGAGGTGGGCCCCTATATACTGTAACTCAAGTTGTGAGAGATGCACAAGCACTTTCTGCAATGGTCTGACCAAACCTTTAAGACTATTTTTTCCCAGCAAATAGAGATGAGCTGTTTTTAACAACAGTAAAACTCACATTGAAATATTATGATACTTAAACAGGTCAAGATATTCAGAAAGCAATAGTGTAACAACTTTCAGATCATCCACCGGCTTGCCTTTACATAAAAAATATAACTTTGTTTACTACCATTTTGGATATGCAGTACATTACCCTACTTGCTGAAAATGTGGTACTGCAAAGCTACTACTGTATATAAAATGACACCTTATGTGATTGAAGACTGATTGATTTTTTTTTTTTGAGGACAATGCATATCTTTAACAGGCAGCAAAGCTATTGCAAATATTTGATTCAGCAAAGTCAGAAAGGAAAATAACTGTCTATCTGGGCACTATCATAATTTGTATGGTGACAGTAATCAATTGTGAAAGACTGTGCTTTTATGCTTTGAGATATGTATACAGAATAAAGCAACATATTACTCAGAAGATGATGTTAGTTATGCCTCTAGGAGAATATCAAGGAAAACAAGTAATGCAGCAATTGCCTTAATTGTTCCAATTGTGATGATTGAATTTATTTTAAATAATAACAACAATTACTGCCTGGTTAAAGTTAAACTGTCAAATTAAACCACCGAAATATTTATAATAAAAAATAAACACAGTCAATGGAATACTTAGAAGCCTGAAAGGGAAGAATACTAATATAATGGAAAATGTAATTTGGCAAATGTGTATTGTTCTGGTCGCTACATGTCAATTCTCCTTTACTTGTGTATATTTATATCTAACCTCAGTTTATTTTTATTTATAACTTCTAATTTCACCATAAAAAATCACCTCAGCAGCTCTAAAATGACAATAAACAAATACCTTTGAGTCTCAGCATGCTGTCTGCATTGTAAGAGAAAGGTCTCAAAATTGGTGCCCCTGTTATTAGGAATACCTACACCACTATTTGTATGCAGGCACAAAGCCGAAATGTGATTACTGAGGATTAGAGAGCAGCATGTTGTTATTATGCCAGGCTTCCATTAAATGGGCTCACTCTGCTGTCTGACCTAAAGCATCCAGTTCTGTTGCACTGTCAGTTTTGGAGTCCTTTATTGCATAACTGACAACACAAAAAAAAAAAGTAAGATGCCTGAACCTGACTCGTGAGATTTTTTTTAAGAAACAATAAAGTACAGCTATTTTTGATGGTTTTTTTCCTTTCTTTTTTAATAAAACAAAAGGCAAAGGGATTTATTTTTGAGGATTTCTTCTTTGCTATATAACAAACAAGGTGGTGCCATTGGTATATTATCAAGTATTTTAGCAAACGTACATTTATAATCTCTTTCATTTGCTCAGACGCAAATATTTGCTGATCTGATAGTTATCATTCCTTTTACAAAGCAATCCTCTCTGGGGTCAGGGCCCAGTTTTCTCTGAACATATTTCCAATTCATGCTTGTGAGACACCAGATTGTTGGGATTACCACAGATTGGCCAGATTGATTGCATGTCTACTTTCACTTGTAGGTATTACCCTAAGAGCCCCATGACAATGTTCTCTCTTTATTGTAGCCTACACATTTTATTAAAATTGATGCGTGGGAGTGACATGAAGCCATTTGGAAACTGCCAGTCTTTCAGACACATGCCTGACTCTCAGACTCTGCTCCTTTGAATCAGAGTACGATATCCCCAGATCCTGCAACTTTATTTAATAATAATAATAATTTTTAAGCAAAAGAACTAATAAGCATACAGTATTGCAAATATACAGCATTTTATTGTAAATGTAACAAACCAATGCTCATGTGTTCAAACAGAAAATTCATAAAATTAATGGGATCTGATTTTTGAAGAACATTGCTAGTGAGTTTCTGAGAGTCCTGCTTCAGCAAATTCCAGCACACAAAAGATAAATGTTCATTCAATTATTTTAATCATGTACTGTATGTTGATTTTTTTAGATTTTTTATGTAGTGAACAATAACATGCCATGTTGCAATGCAATGTTGATATTAGTGATAAAAAAAATAATAATTTCTTAAAATATGTACGTACTGTAAGTGTAAATATTTACTATCTACGTTTTATTGTGCTCAAAGACAATATTACAATATGTAAAGCACAAGTGAATTAAATTATTATAAGCTCTATCCATGCTCACTTTGGAGAGCTGTGTGAACAGAAGACTCATTATAGGAGACTTCCTCGTGTATATTAAAACATCTAAAGAAAATCAGAAGAGAAGCAGAGGCCTAGCAGACTTAATTTTGTAAAAAACAAATAATAATAATAAATTATTCTGGACAAGTTCTGCACTGTTCCTTACAATGAAAGTTTGATTATTTTTCTCCCATTAGGTAATATAAGACACTTTCCGACTGACTTACAGAGGGTTAGTTACAATTCTTCCAACTGAGGAACAAGTTGATGTTTAAGCAATGATTTATTGTTATATAGTCACATCCCACATATTGTTATTCCAAACATTGTCACTACAGGATTAGAGATAATTACCAATGCAGCGCTATCTGACAAATTTGTAAATATTTTCCCCTAAATGGTGGCAGTTTATGACATTCCCTAAACCTATGATCTAGTGAGGCTGGTGCCTGATGACATTGTTCACAGTTTGGGTTCACTTCCTGAAATATTTTGGATAATTGTAATCTTGCAAGAAATATGCAATGTACTGTATAATTTAATATCAATTACACAATGCTTTATACAGATTGATGAGGTGCATATGTTATGAACAGCAAATATTAATTTAGATATTAATTTAATTGTTGTCTAGAGGTGTGAATTGAAAAATTTGCTGATAAAGCTTAGAAATACTACTGATATTTTGCTCAGTACTAGTTAAAATTGTTCAAGCTCAGATGTTACTAGAAAACTATGGAAGAAACTTGTAAAAAAATTCCAATTGTTCAAAGATTATAAACTATTAAAAAAATAATCCCCAAAAATATAACTCTGAACTATATAAAACTTTGGCAATACCTTCTTTCACAGTGGTCCTATAAGTAGGCTTCTTATTGTAAATATTGCAAGTAATTTTTCTGTAGAGTAAACTTAGACTGTGAAGAAGTGATAAACTACAAAAAGTACATCATTATTTGTTCTAGTAAAGGCTGTCTCATTAATTGAAAAAAGCAGAAAGCAGAGCTTGTACCAGGACTGCTGTAACAACAATCCTTAGAGATTAGAGTGGAGCAGCTTTTGATTTCTAGGCACAACTGAAAAAATAAGATTTTGTATTTGGCAGAAGGAAACAAAAGCCAGCTAAGAACCATGCCTATCTCTAAAAGTGGCTTGGCTATCAAGTTCCTGTTGTCAAGAAATATGGCTTCATTTAAAAAAAACATCAGGTATGTCGATAAATGTTGCCTGGACAGTTAGCTAGCCACTGAGTTTTGGCAATACATGCTAAATTAATATTTTAGGGGTGTTTAACATATAATGTGAAAAGCACCTACTATGATTGCCATTGTCTGTCTGTCTGTCTACAAGACGCATCACAGTTCTAAGTTTTTCAGTTTTGTTAATATTTTGCACACTTGTTTTTCAGGATAGTTGCATTGTTGTTGAGATACCCTGAACAGAGTGTGCTGTACAAAGTCTTGAAATTTCAAATTTTGAAATCTCCCTTTGAAATGCACTGAAATTGGCAAACTTATTTGTTTTAAATTAGAAACATTCTATGTGACTCCAGTTACTGATAAGTTTACTATAATAAATGTCCTTTGAAAGAGGTCACCTTAACTTGCATATTTAGTATATGTTCCTCCAACAGTTGCTCCTGATGGCAAAATGGAAATACTTATTTCACACCAAATTGTTGTGGTGTGAAATTTTGCATTCAAGTTGATAAATATTTTGTATATCTTTATTGTAACTTAGACAAAGCAATGTAATATTAGTGGTACATTATTGAGAAGCATTCATGTTTACCCTTTTAAAGAATGGGTCTCTTTGAATTTTACAATAGGGTTGTGGGGGAAGTGCCTCAAACCAGTTTGGCAAGTGTTTCTCTGCTAAAGTCTCTCTCTTAAACCCCACACAAAGCCAGGCTGCCTAACTGCCAAGCTTTACCTTAACATACGGTTTTGGGGGAAGGTGTGAAGGTGTTCTATTCCCCCATTGGTGTGAAGTATAGCTGTTTGGAATTGGCCTGTATCAGAAGCCTTTAAGTACCATGACGTCTTATTGGTTCTAGAGGTTGGACAGAAAACCATGTGCTTGCTTTACTTCACTCTCTCTCTCTTACCAAACTGCTGGAAGACCATCTTACACCATGAACTGAAAAGAACAACATAATGAAGAGCGCAGCTCCGCAGCCATATTGAGGCAGGCATGCGGCCTGTTCTGAAGAAAGTTGACCACAAATGATGCCTTAACTAGAGACATTTTTAAGTTTTTAACAAGTTTGTGTGCAACCTGAAACCACACATCACCATTTAATCAGGTTGTATGGTTGCCAATATTCAAATGTACTTTGCATATTGTTATTATTTATGAATATTATCAATAATACATTATTTTATGTGTAACTTAACTCCTTTTACTACACCTAATTGCCTGAGGTTATAGATGTAGAAAGGAAGGTGGGCAGAAGTGTCACAACTGAAGTGCTAGGCTGCAGCAGCAGGCAGCAGGGGCAGCCTTAGGCATGTGCAAACTGTGCACCTGCACAGTGCCGCCAAATCCCAGGGGCCGCCACGCCAATATATATTGAATATAAAACAGAAAGAGAAAATAATGACACAGCTGACGGCAATGTGGCCGAAAAACATTGTGTTTCTTGTTAATTAGTACGCTGTATTTACTAATGTCGCTAGAGTTGGAGCAGTAAGCTATATGTAGTATTATAACGTTCTGCCGTAATGAGAAGATCATGGGCCGCCACTTGGTTTTCAAGTTACGGACACGCATATATAGAAGCGTGTCATGAGCACGAGGCGGCTATGCAGTGTCCGCAACGGATGTGGCCATCCGCCGTGCATAAGATACCGTATTGACATTGCCAGGCAAAGGGGCCACCGATTCTTTCTCTGCTCAGGGCCGCCACGAGCCTAGAGCCTCCCCTGCTAAGGCTACACTACTGACTGGGCTGCTGAGACTGGCCACTGGGCAGAACTAACCATCACGAGTAGTAATAGCCTGCATATTTTCACGTTTTTTTGCTCTAGTTTCATATAATTTTGCTGAAGATCTGAAGTGGACGCGATAAGTTGGTGAGTTGTTTATTAACATATTTTTGTGATTTTGAGTTTGTAAAATTATTGTAGGTCAGGTGGCTTTTTGCATATCGGTTTATTTTACAATATAAACTTTGAAGTAAACTTAGTAAAGTAAAATTAGATTTTTGGAGGATTTGTTTTCCAACTTGAATTACTGAGCAATGAATTAAGTGAGCGTTTTCGTGATTTCAGCTCACATGAACAGGACTTTGCTCTGTTTACGTCACCCTACTCTTACAACGTTGAGAATGCGCCTGAGAATATCCAAATGGAATTGATTGAAGTTCAGTCAGATTCTATTCTGAAGGCAAAATACAACAAAGTTGGTGTGCCAGGCTTGTATGCTTACCTGCCACCCTCGTATGTGCAGATCCGTAAGTTGGCATCGAGAGTACTGTCAATGTTCGGAAGCACTTACCTTTGTGAGCAATTGTTTTTGTTAATGAAAGCTACCAAAACCCCACATCGCTCAAGACTTACCGTCGAGCACCTTTCATCCCTCATAAAAGTTGCAGCTGCACAAGATTTCAAGCCTGATATTGACGAACTGGTTACTAAAAAGAGATGCCAAGTGTCGGGACAAAAGAAATAAATCTCACACTGTAAGGCTCCTATATAAGCAATGAATATAATATAATGAATATAATATAATAAGGCCCTAGCTAAGAGGCTAAGACTCTAATTCTACACTGTTGTATGGAGACTGTATGGAAATAAATTGCTTTTCTTTAAACTTTAAGTGTTACATTTTTTAAAGTTTTCAGTATTGGAAAGAAAGCTACAGTTACTTTGTATAATAGTATTTGTTACAGTGCGGCCCACTGACGCACATATGGCAGTCGTAGCGGCCCACCAATGGTAGTGAGTTTGACATGCCTGCTATAATACCTTACAAACAGTGGTAAGTCTGTGAGATTTGAAGAATTCTGACAAAGTCTGCATATTAATAATACAAAGTAGAGTAATATATTTCTCTACCAAGACAAAACATACATCTTATTTGAAGTATGCAATATCAAGAAGCATATGTCTCATTTAAGCCACCTCTGACCAATCCAAAGTGTAGTTATTTTAGTAAGCCAGTTTCACAGATGAATAATCACTTTACTGAAGCTTTGTAAATGTTATGAAAACCAAAAGAAGCCTTTTGTAAGGTCTTGCTACATAAGAGTAAATAAGTAACAGACACATTTTTGTACTAGACCTACCTAAACTAAACTTGTTACCAAAATGTCTTTCTGGGAACATGGAAGTTCTGACTTACCAGTGCAAATGGAACACCACATTAATTGATAGTTCACTTCCCACATCAGGTTCATTACTGGCTGCATTTTCTCACTGTGATTGAATCAGTTTTCTCTTAGGGTTCCAGTTACCTTCAAATGATCATGCCGGTAAGTTGAACAAAACTCTAATTTGTCCCATCACCTTCATGTTCGTGTACAGACATACCGTCTAACAATGTTTTGTTACTGTATTATAGCTTTCAGTCACCCTGACAAGCATATCCAGCTAATAAATTTTATGAAAGTATTTTGAAAAATGACTACCATTTTAAAATCACATTGTGTTGTTCTTAATTGGTTTGCAAATTTGCCAGTTGTGATTCTACAGGATCACAATGAAATTATTATATTTTTATTTCAAGTACAAAAATATAATCTCTTTCAATGCGGTGACTAACTTCTTTTCTATAGAAAATACAGCATGTAATGGTAAGGCTATTCATAAAATCCATGTGTGAGGTCAGAAGGTGCAAAGAAATCTCCTTCTCCTTCCTTTATAAAACTTTCTCACTTTATTTAGGCTAAAGCAGTGTTGTGAACAGGCAGTATTTGGAATTAAATATGATCTCTAACCCACAAGGGAAAGGCTAAGCGAAGAACTGGAGAGCAAAGGAAACAGCTATTTTGAAGTCACTGTATACAACTATGAAGAATTCATTAGACATTGGTGTTTTAAACAAAGAGGCATAAATATCTATGTACTAACCTCTGCTTATGGTTATTGGGGCCCATCGAGTTTCTTTACGAATTATAGTACTAGGGTGTTGTACCGTGTTAGCCATTATGGATGTAGTGAGAAGTTAAGAAAAATGACACCTTTTATTAGAAAGATTACAATATGCAAGCTTTTGAGGCAACCTTTTTTGAGTAGCCTCGAAAGCTTGCATATTGTAATCTTACTAGTTTACCAATCGTGTAACATATCTAATGCTCACATGATAGTCTTGTAGTTACTTCCCCATTTGAAAATTATTCATAAAATCAACACTACTTCATTTTCTTCGATAGGCAGAATAGCGATTTGATTTTCAGTAAGTAGATGGGAGTTAATATAAAGCCTTTAATTTTTCTTTTTTTTTTTGCATTCTACCCAGTAATTTGTTTTAATTTGAATCCAAAAAAATAATATCATGGTTATTATTCTATTTACACCTATCTGAACTTTGTTTCACATAATATTTGAGCATGTTACTGCTACTGCAATGTAATTATCTATAAATACTCTATACAAATATTCTAATTAAATAGAATAACTGGTCCATTAGAATAACTGTTCAATGTTTAATTAAAACAGAAATGTTGAAGTATTAAGTAAATCAGAATATTTTAAAACAGGCTTGCTTCTCATATTAAAAAGCAACTCTCTAAATAATAACAGTGTTAAAAACAACATTACCATGTTCACCAATTAATAAATAAGTTAATCAGTTTCTTATTCCACCCATACATTGGGGACTGGTATCCTCAACCTTTATCATGGTATAGTCTATTCCTGGAGACTTTTCCAGATACATACATTGAATGCATGGACAAAGTAATATGCAGAAAAAAATGATGCCAGATTCAAAACACATTCAATCATAAATGTAAACTTGCAGAAATGGCTTGTGCCTTGCATCTAGTGCTGTCCAAATAAACTCTGACACCCAGAAGCTCAGCCCATTCCCTGAATGGATTGCTACAATACTGAAGCACCAAAAAAAAAAAGAGTATCCTTCGCTAGAGAGAGGTGGTGTATCCATACATAGAAGTCAGAAATGGAAGGGTCCCAAATTTAAATGGACAGTCTGGCCTAGCCTTCTTTAGCTAGTGACCCTTTATTTCTGCCTGTTGTCAGGAGGACTTATGGCCACCCACCACCAGTCCATGTCTTTTTCTGTCATTTTCTCAAAAGAGGAACACACAGCCATGTAACCATTGCTGTCTAGCATCCTGGCAGAATCTCCACAGATTTCTCTTTTCTCTCTTTTTCCTCTGCCTACTGTCCCTCTGGGGTGCCATGCCTGACGGAATACTGCATGCTGAAACTTTATCAGTTTTTCATGGTGCTTTACGTAATTCTCTGGCACCCTGCAGCTTTGAATCTGATTAGGTGGGTTTCAGAATGTTATGTTATTTGAATTTACATTTAACTGTTTGATGGTTTTATTATGTGGGGCCATTCTGTAACATATACTTGCACTTCACACTTTCCTATAATGCTTCACTGTCACATAACGATTTATTACACATTCATTTTCTGATACTACAAAGTTAGAGCCTAACTTGGCAGCGTCTAGCACAAAATGGGAATTAAGCCAGTATGGGATGCAAGTCCCACTTTAATTTTACGCCCATTTCAGATATATTTACTATCTCCAATTAACCTAGCATACATACTGTATCCATGGGATTTGGGAGGAAAATGGATTACTTGGTAAAAACCCACATTGAAACATACTGTCAAAAACACATATTCTTTAAATATGCTACATTTTAAAAACTATTAAAGATTAGGACTGGGTTTGAGTTAGTACATTGAATTTAACATTACATATTGCAACGTAAGATCAACATTTCAAATTCAAATATGAGATCCTATTGTATGTAATTCCATAAATGCTTTTTCACTTTTGTATGATTATTGTTATTTAACACTAAAGCATTGATAATAACACCTCCTCCATCTATTAGGAGACTCACTAGGGACCTCGTGATTCATTCTAATGGGACAGACAAGAACTGATGATAGTCATTCTATTGTGGATAATAGGCAGATCAGCCTGTGCTTTACATTCTGACATGACTGCCTTTTGAGAATGACAAGTGGATGGTGATTGATAGGAATGATGTGATGATTTGGTAAAAATGAGGCATAAAAAGTTTTAAATTAAGGCTGCTTTTCCTGCTATAGTTTTCCATAATTGTATTTGGTAGTACAGTCTGATATAGACAGAGAGAGAAAAAACAATGCAAGTGAAGCATTATGGTGGCCTTTAAAAATAAGAGAATTCTTAAGTGTATTGCTTTATTAAGCTAATAGACATTTACAGTGCATCCTTTATTCAATGTGAATGGTTCTCTTTAAATAAAATAACTTGTAGGATATTAAATTAAAAAAAAGTATTTTAGCCAAGTGTGTCCCCAAGGCCACTCATGATGACCCATCACAGTGCCTTAGTGATTATCATTGCAACTCAGCGTTTAATCAGTGAATAATATGCTGAATTAAAACAAATATAATAATTGACTCTGATTACAACCTTAGGCAAAGAGAGCTGCCGTGATATCTTTAAAACTGAAGGTAGCATGCCAATGCTATTGCCATAAGACCTCAATGCTGATGCTGTTCATGTTTTTAATAGGTATATAATTAGAACAAGATCACTTAGGGTTTATACGAAAAGGGCAATATCAACCAATTTGAAATTCCCACTCAACAAAAATATGTGGTAACACTTTAGTTTAGGTACTACAAAAATTAATCTATTACTCATTTACTCTTATTTAAAAAGACCTTAACAAACACTTCTTTGGGTCTTCATAACACTTATAAAGCCTCATTAAAGTGTTTATTCATCTCTGTAATGTGACCTACTAACAAAACTTGAAAACGTGAACAAAACTTCACTTTGGAGTGCTCTGAGGTGGCTTAACTAAGACATGTTTCTCTTAATACAAGTAAGCCCGCTATTCTCTAGAGAATCGTAAATCCAAGAATGGCAATCAGTTTCTGTTCCGTCCGATATTTGGATGGATGACATATCATGGAGGGTGGGTGCGTCTGGGGAAATGTCATTTAATTAAATAAGCATATCTGTACTAAGGTGGTTTCGTTTTGTGGAGACGTGATTCCGTTGCCTTTGCTGACACCGACTGCTGGCAGAGTGGAGCACAGCAAGTTTAGTTTACAGGTTGTGGTGTTCGTGTGCCAGCCACTGACTCTGGGAAGCCGCTGCGTTAGACTCTGGGGCGTGCGCCACGGCGCAGTACGTATGTGCCTCGGTGGAAAGCCGCTGCGTGATGAAATATCATGGATCTGGGTGCGTCCTGGGACAGTTCATTTCAACGCGCTTCTGTTATTGTCTTTCTTCATGCAGTCTCGTTTTTGGTTTTTTTTGGCTGTGTCGTCGTATATGCGGTGGTGTGGGCGGTCGCGCCCGGGCGGCTGTAGAACCTGGCGTGCACACTTTACCTCAGGTTTAGTTCACAGATCATAGGCATGGTAAAGTTTCCATTTAATTCAATAACCCTATTTGAACTAAAGCGAAGCCGCTGCGTTTGACTCTGGGGCGCTGCGCCGCAGTGCGCATGCACTTCTGTGCGTCCGTCGTGCATAAATTAACTGTGGTTTAGTAATATAGATTACATATTTAGTATAAGACCTGTGAATCCTTCATATTAACAAGTCATTTTACCATCATATCAACATGACACACTGCAGAGAGATGAATAACCTACCTGCTGATGTGCTATGAAGACAAAAAGAATCCTTTGCTAAGGTCTTGATACAGTAAAGTAAATGTGTAATAAATGTATTTTTACAGTACCTAAAGCGTTACTGAATATTATTTTAACTCAATAGGTTTTTATCACTGATCATGAATTAAGCTTTCATAAAAATCAAGAGAAGTGGGTTGCAGTTTTAGAAATAATAGTTTGAAGATGGGGTGTTTGTGTTGACACTACAATAGACTGGTGCCTTTTCCGAAGATTGTTCCTGCTTTGCACCCTATGCCTGCTGGGACAGGCACCAGCTTCCCCAAAATACTGCTTCAGATAGCAGGTTAAAGATGGATGGTTTCAAGATACAAACAACAAGTTAAATGAAATCTTTCCAATGGCGTGTGCCTTACTGTTCGTGACAATTTACACTATTACCTCACTCTTCTTTATTCCTTATACTTAGCCTTTCCCCTGCATTATACTAAGAAAGGAACTAGTAGACGTATTGCATATAAATTCAAACACAACCTGATGTTGAAGTACCAAGCTTAGTAAAAACAATTTAGAACTGTGATTTAACTTGAATTAGTTGGTTTCTAAATCACAAAGATTTTAAATATGTCATTTGCACGTGGTAGGAGAGTTATCATGACTTATGTTTTAGAGAGCTGAGTTTAGTATGGGTGGGTATAAGGCATGTAGCGCTAAATCGATCAAGTGTGTTCCAAAATATCTCCAAATGCATTTCCATGTAAAATTAACATGCAGTAACATAAAACTGTGTTATCCACCAGAAGGAATGAAATACTCTGCACTGTACATCTTGAACAGATGAGCGACTGAGACTAGTAATAATTGTCATACTGCTTTGTTGTCTGATAGCTTGCATGGCGTCTTAACTGGTAAGAGGTGACAGAAGTAGAAAACCTGTAGGGTTTTGCTGGAGAAAGGCGCACGTCATTTATCTCTTCAAGTCGCTACACTGGTACCCTGTAACAGTTTGTATTAAGTTCAAATCCCTGATGCTTACTTACAGAGTAGTCAATGGGTCAAGACGTGTATATATGGAGACGCTGGTGAAGTGCTGTGCTCCGTTTCGCCCACTCAGGTCTGCCAGGAAACGGCGTCTGGTGATGCCACCTCTGCATGGTTTTCCTGTGTAGTTCCCAGTATTGCTAAGCAATAAAACGATTTCGCTTGTTGATCTGAAAAAAAACTTGATGATGATAAACGTAGGGTGTAAAAATCGACATATCTTGTTTTTCCCATATTAGTTTTTAAAATACAATGTGTTGCAACAGCCAACACCAGTAGCCTATCACACAGCAGGTAGGCTTTGCGAAACTCTAGCACAACAGCCAATCACAATGAATTCTGCTAATTTGCCCAGCACCACGCTGAAGATATGTCAGATTAGAAAATTTGAACAAAAACTAATACAACTAACCTGATCCGCTACCTGAAAAAATACCATCCAGTCCAATATGCTGAACGTCAAAAAGAATCCTCGAGTAAAGTGGCTAGCAAGCCTTCGAGCAGTGGTGCTATTCCTAAACAGCAGGCTACTGGGTTATCACTAGCTTCATTATGATGGGCATGATGTCAGGGAGTGTTGTCGAAAAGAACGCTTAAGGAAACTGTTGAAAGTAATCGACCTAAAGTTTAAACTTCCTGGCCAAAAACATTTTTTTCTTAGACGGTGTTTTATGATGAACGTCGGGCAAAGTTAGAGGCTTCGTTAAAAGGTGTGAGATACTTTGCCAATACGATATAAGTCTTACTATTCACTACATTGATTCGGAATAGAATGTACAGAGCAAATGTCTGCAAACTGCAAAATTTACCGTGGATATCACGGCAGAAACTATCGCAATGGACTAGAAGACGCTCTGACATCCTGGGGGCTTACAGAGGACCATCAGTGGTGTACAGTAATCCCTCCTCCATCGCGGGGGTTGCGTTCCAGAGCCACCCGCGAAATAGGAAAATCCGCGAAGTAGAAACCATATGTTTATATGGTTATTTTTAGAATGTCATGCTTGGGTCACAGATTTGCGCAGAAACACAGGAGGTTGTAGAGAGACAGGAACGTTATTCAAACACTGCAAACAAACATTTGTCTCTTTTTCAAAAGTTTAAACTGTGCTCCATGACAAGACAGAGATGACAGTTCTGTCTCACAATTAAAAGAATGCAAACATATCTTCCTTTTCAAAGGAGTGCAAAGCAAGCAGTCAAAAAAAAAATCAATAGGGCTTTTTGGCTTTTAAGTATGCGAAGCACCGCCGGTACAAAGCTGTTGAAGGCGGCAGCTCACACCCCCTCTGTCAGGAGCAGAGAGAGAGAGAGATAGAGAGAGAGATAAAAAATCAATACGTGCCCTTTGAGCTTTTAAGTATGCGAAGCTCTGTGCAGCATGTCCTTCAGGAAGCAGCTGCACACAGCCCCCCTGCTCACACCCCCCTACGTCAGCGCAAGAGAGAGAGAGAGAGAGAGAAAGTAAGTTGGGTAGTTTCTCAGCCATCTGCCAATAGCGTCCCTTGTATGAAATCAACTGGGCAAACCAACTGAGGAAGCATGTACCAGAAATTAAAAGACCCATTGTCCGCAGAAACCCGCGAAGCAGCGAAAAATCCGCGATATATATTTAAATATGCTTACATATAAAATCCGCGATGGAGTGAAGCCGCGAAAGGCGAAGCGCGATATAGCGAGGGATCACTGTATTACTACGGACAACGGAGTGAACACTTTCTAGGCCGTGTCGCTGAAAAATTATACTTGCCTTCAGTGCTTCTGCCATTGATTACACCTAGCAATCAGGAAGTGATCATTATTAGTTTAGCTAATTTATCCCGGTGACCCTGTGTTAGGATATAGCGTGTTGGAGAATGACTGACTGACTGACCATTTTGAATATGTTTTGTATTGTGTGTCTTAGATAAAATTTTCAATAATAACATTCATATACTACAATTGAGTTGCTTCTACCTATAAATTAATTATTAATTAATAATAGTTGTACATGATTTTTTTTTTATCGGTACAGAGAGAGCTGGAATGCATAGCAGAACTGAAAGAGCTATAGGTGTTTGTAAAAAAGTGGTCAGCGCATTTTCTTAAGCAGAGAGATCTGGCAGCAGCTCAAGAGGAGTTTAACCTGCCCAGACATAAACTGATTAGAATATAGGTAGATATTTATTGCAGCTAGTAATGTAGATTTGGATTACATTATGTTTGCAGTTTGACTTGCACTGTTAAACTGTTTTGGACACTGTTTTTCTTCATTGATACATTGCCGTATTAATTTGAGCTGCTTTAAGTGCAATCATTCTGAAAACTTGAAAATTAAAAACTTTCCAGATTATTTAAGGAAATATTAAATGTATAGTTTATGTGCCATTTTTCAAAAAAAAAATCTAATATGTTTATTAATATTTTTTATTTTGACTTGTTTATATACGCTTCAAAAATAGTAATATGAAACTATATCATGATAGTTTTCAAAATGAATTGATACAGAAAAAAATTATAGTGATAATATTTTTGTCCATATCATCCAATTCTAGCTTCTGGAACAAGCTGCCCACCTTCATCCGAACTGCTGACTCCCTCAATGTATTTAAGAAGCAATTGAAAACCCATCTGTGCTGTGAATATCTGTCTAATTGAAAGGAAAAAAAACAAACAAAACAAAAAACATTGCCTTGTAATCTTTCATATTGTTGGTTGATTTGTGGTTACATTAAATGTAACTGCTTTATCGATTGTTAGTCCATGATTGTAAATTTATGAGTTATTACATCCTTTCACTTGTGGCAATCCACTTTTGTTACCTGGCCTACTACACTGCCGAACAAACAGACCCCAGCCTAATATTACTTGATTATACGTTACCTTTTTTGTAAGTTGCTTTGGATAAAAGCTTCTGCCTAACAAGTAAATGTAAATGTTACTGTTCCAACCCACTTGCTTAATTAGAAAACAATCCTTGCCAATTGCAGATACTAATTTAATATCATGACTTGTTAGTGTTTTAATTCTGCAATGTTCAGGTCATTCTTAAATTATAGATCTGGTTTTCTTTATAATTATATCATTGAAATGATTTGGAATTTAAAATGGATAAGTCATTTTCAGCTCTTCACTTTATTTATTTATTAAACTCAAGAGTGCACAATGAATGCACACAGATGTAAATAGAAACAAGCTACATGGGGAATTGCTGGTTCCTTTCTCATTTTCATCTTAGTGCTAATAAGCAACAATTGAAAGGCGTGAATGCAGATGTTTAAGACAGAAATAAGCAACGAAGGGTTCAAAATCTTAACAAGCGAGGCAACTAAAATGAAGCAGAAAAGTGTCACTTGAGCAAGAAGTGCTTCATCGGCAACAAATGACTTCTCATGAAACAGTTGGGTTAGAACAAAAACCTGAAGCCACTGCAGCCCTCCCAAACTGATGTTGCTCAGCCCTGATTTAAAGGGTCTGAGTCTTAAATAGTAAATAAATTATAAACAAAGTTAATTAGCAACAGAAACTGTTCACTAATTAAGGAAATGGTTAGAATGAAAACCTGCAGCTACTGAAGCCCACCAGGGTCAGATTTGGGCACCCCGGTGTAATTTATGCCAGGTTATGTAACAAAATAAATAAGATGAAAAGATGCTATACTTATGGGGCGGCACGGTGGCGCAGTGGGTAGCGCTGCTGCCTCGCAGTTGGGAGATCTGAGGACCTGGGTTCGCTTCCCAGGTCCTCCCTGCGTGGAGTTTGCATGTTCTCCCCGTGTCTGTGTGGGTTTCCTCCGGGCGCTCCGGTTTCCTCCCACAGTCCAAAGACATGCAGGTTAGGTGGATTGGCGATTCTAAATTGGCCCTAGTATGTGCTTGGTGTGTAGGTGTGTTTGTGTGTGTGTCCTGCGGTGGGTTGGCACCCTGCCCGGGATTGGTTCCTGCCTTGTGCCCTGTGTCAGCTGGGATTGGCTCCAGCAGACCCCCGTGACCCTGTGTTCGGATTCAGCGGGTTGGAAAATGGATGGATGGATGGATGGATGCTATACTTATTTAATTACTTAAATATCTGTATATATCTCCTCACATACTCATCATAAGTATAAATGTAAAGGGTATTAAAATGCAGTGATAGGCCTTTATTTCATTTAAAATCTTAAACAGTAACACTTTTATTTTCCTAGTATAGACTTCCCCTACAGTACATTACATACGGGTGTAATTTGTCATATTAGTTCTCAGTACTTTCTATTCTTTAATTAGTTATCATTTCTAAACAACTGCTAAACTGGAAATTTAAATAAATTAATTTACCTTCCAATAAGGAACACCCTAAGTGCACATTTGTAAGATGCTACTTTCGATGTAATTTATTTTTCTAACCCATTTCCCCTTCTAACCATCTTCTAAATGAGACATTTCCAGTTTCATGGGCATGATGTAGCAGAGTTTAATAGTGTTGCACTGTCATCTGCTGAAATGGGTGCAATCATGCATATCCACTCAAAAGGAAAGGTACAGTTAATGCAGGCACGTACGGAAAGTGACAACAGAAACTGGCAGCTCTCCATTAGGATTAACAAAGCACAATGTCATTTTTTTGGATCCAATTCAAGAGCAGATTCTTAATGTGAGTATCGAAAATGAAGATTTCAAACCATCCAGTCTGGCTAAGTTTCAAAACGAATAAAACAACAATAAAATAAAATATTGTGATCCAGCTTTCATTGCTTTGTTTTAGTCAGTAGTTACACTTTACATACATTACAAAATAATTATTTGTCTTTCTGTATTTAACAAGCAAATTCCTAGTTGCATTTTATTTATTAAAAAACAAATCTAAAGATATTAGTTCTATCAGTTATAAATACCAAGTTATTTATTTTCCACAACCCACAGGAAATCAACTTTATAAAAGAAATGGAATGGTTTAATAAATTCTTATATAACTTTTTGCTATGTGGTTTGATGGGTTATAATATTAATGAATGGGCAGTAGTAATGGCAACTGTCCTTCTGTGCATGAAAAGCAAAAGTTCTTCTTTCCATGAAATGAACCAAGTGAAATCAATTTTAGGATCCTGGCAGCCCTGGAGCCAATCCTGGATGGGGCATCATTCATCATTAGGTACACTCATTCATAGTGACTTGGACTGGGCCAGTTCGGAGTTATCAGTAAATCTAATATGTATGTATGTATTTGGCAGGAATCCTTGAATACCCAGAACAAAAACAAAAAAAAAAAAAAATCAGAAAATGGCTGGATAATAATGATGCATCTATACTGAACTGATCATGACTCTGAATCTCTTCCATAGTATACACAATTCTATGTATAGTCTAGTTATCTGTAAAACTTTTAGAAAAGCCGACACTTTATTGTAAAAAACAATTCTCACTCCACCTTCTTTCTTTGGTGTATCTCATTGTTTTATGCAAGCTCTCTCAGTCCAGAGAGTCTCTTTAAATGACTTATGAAGTAAGATTTGAACTTACTAATAAATGTCCTCAGTTCTTTAATTAATCTATCCTAAGCAAACACAACTTATAAAATATGCTATAAACTTCATAAATTGTTTTGTGGTGATAAAATGTATTTCATTGGGACTTAGCTTTGTCATATAATCTGTCTTTTTCATTTTCCCAGTATTTTATTGTGTTTGCACACACACACACACACACACACACACACACACACACACACACCATATAAAGTGCATAATGCTGAGTGCTGTGTTATGTAAGTATCTATAGGCAGGCAGCCTTGTCCCGTTCAAAACCACTTTGATAAAAAATGGAATATAGTCCATTCAGTTTGTTATGTGTACAAAGTACAACAAAACATGCATGCTTGATCAGCTTGCAGCATACTGCTCCTCAGCATGAATTTTGATCTTTAGGCAATGTAAAATGTAACAGCACAGAATATAATGGGCAAAAAGTAGCTATGGGTCGTGCAGTCATCATTAGGTGTATGCTACTGCAAGTGCCCACCACTTCTCCATTTCACATCCAGCCACCCACACAGACTGGCCACAAATTCAGGGCATCTGAGTCAGAAAGCACCCGCTTACCCAGTTGCGCAAAATGGAGAGGCTGGCTGTGACCTTGGGACCTCTGTTTCACATTAATTTGTCTTATCAAACTGAGCAAATGGGAACTTCCTTTAACTCAACTGGGTACGCTGGTGCTTTCTAACTCACAGGCCAGGAGTTTGAAGCCAGCTTCTTTCATTCAGGATGTGAAATGCAGAGGGACAGAGTGTTGATCGACTTCTTTTTGGTAAAAATGTAGTCTGAATCACAGCTATGTGGTGGTTTCCTTTTGTGTAGTCAGTGTTTGTAAAAGCCATTATCACCATTTCTTTGTTATTCCAAATAGAATATGCCTGAGCACGCTTCTCTGAAGCAAGATGCTGATTGCCACACCAATACGTTAACTTTATTAAGCAGTTTACGCACTTTAATTTGGCTGTTTAGTTTTACAGGCAAGAAAGGACATGCTGTATTTTAATTGGCTTCAAACTAAGTCAACACTAGTGGCAACATCTACAAAATCAGAAAACTAGCCAACAATAAAACCTTGCTGTCTGTTATTCATGATAACAGGCAAGTCATCTTTGAATTTGTTTCTGATTATATTCTTATAGCAGATGAAAGTAAGGATTATGGGTTAATAATGTTTATGATGTACGGTCTTGAGGACTGCAGTCATATTTGCAGTTTTACAGTTCTTCATTACTCTGTTTCACACTGACAAAGCCCCATTAGACACCCCAAAAACCTTTGCGAAGGAAATTCTGGTGTTCATACAAGTATATACTGTATGATTATATCATATACAGTACCATAAAAAAATGTACCTACACACAGATACAAATTTGATAAAGCAGGGAAGAAGGAAGAAGCCTTTGGTGAGTCTATAATATGGTCAGTACTTGATAAAATATTCAAAAACACGCACTCTTGTAATAGCAGGACGCTGCCCTTCGTCACATAGGCACAATCAGTATTAAATAAGACAACTATAAACAGGCACATGAATAAGTGGGTTAGGAAGACGGATGGATGGATGTTAAAATGGATAAGTTGTATGTTAACACCTTATATCCTCACCATCTCAAGGATCTTCTTAAAATCTAATTGTTAAAATAATCTCTTTAGTTTCCTTTCCAGCAGATGGGACTCTTATTATTTTAGATTTTCACATTACAATACCTGTGAAACGTTTGTGTTTACAGCTACCAGATTTTGCCCATTTTTTTAGACACTTGGGTAAATGCATGAGAATTTGTGAAAATCAGTTGAGGTTCACTTTAATATAATTAACACAGAACAACACATTTATAAATATTTGATAATATAACACTACCATACATATGGCAGTAGAGGAGTTGCAGTTGGTGGTGCTAATTGGTTTTTGGTTTCCAGGAGTGGTAGTGCAAAAACACAACTTCTTTTTTTTGCGTGGTTACTGTTTGTTTTTTTTTTTTCAATTTTATAGGTACCCTCAAATATCAAGTATCACCACCCCCAACTCCAGATTGCAAGCCACAACCAAATATTAGTACAGTAATCCCTCCTCCATCGCGGGGGTTACGTTCCAGAGCCACCCGCGAAATAAGAAAATCCGCGAAGTAGAAACCATATGTTTAAATGGTTATTTTTATATTGTCATGCTTGGGTCACAGATTTGCGCAGAAACACAGGAGGTTGTAGAGAGACAGGAACGTTATTCAAACACTGCAAACAAACATTTGTCTCTTTTTCAAAAGTTTAAACTGTGCTCCATGACAAGACAGAGATGACAGTTCAGTCTCACAATTAAAAGAATGCAAACATATCTTCCTCTTCAAAGGAAACAGAGAGGAATGCAAACAAATCAATAGGGCTGTTTGTTTTTAAGTATGCGAAGCACCGCCGGTACAAAGCTGTTGAAGGCGGCAGCTCACACCCCCTCCGTCAGGAGCAGAGAGAGAGAGAGAGAGACAGAGAGAGAGACAGAGGAAAAACAAAGTCAAAAATCAATACGTGCCCTTTGAGCTTTTAAGTATGCGAAGCACCGTGCAGCATACTTAAAAGCTGCACACAGAAGGTAGCAACGTGAAGATAATCTTTCAGCATTTTTAGACGAGCGTCCGTATCGTCTAGGTGTGCGAACAGCCCCCCTGCTCACACCCCCTACGTCAGGATCAGAGAAAGTCAGCGCAAGAGAGAGAGAAAGAAAAGTAAGCCGGGTAGCTTCTCAGCCATCTGCCAATAGCGTCCCTTGTATGAAATCAACTGGGCAAACCAACTGAGGAAGCATGTACCAGAAATTAAAAGACCCGTTGTCCTCAGAAATCCGCGAACCAGCAAAAAATCCGCGATATATATTTAAATATACTTACATATAAAATCCGCGATAGAGTAAGGCCGCGAAAGGTGAAGCGCGATATAGCGAGGGATCACTGTACTTCCTTTCCTTTGTCTCTCACAGTATGTGAAATGACATAGGAGTTAGGGTAAAAAACGTGAGACAAAAACACCTGCAGGTCTGCTTTTCTAACAGTTTATCCTCTTAGTCAATGTAGGTGTAGGAGAAAGGAGCAGAACTTTTCCTGAAAGGACTTTAAAATGTAACTTGAAGACTTTTATAAAAGACACTTTTATTACTTTTCTATGTTAAAACAGCCTGCTATGTTATACACAAAAATGTTTATTTTTATTTTCTATTCCTACAGCAATTGCCTGAATAGTTTGATAATTATGAAGCGAAATGTGTCAGTGACTCTGAGGTATGAGTTATTAGGAGTGCTGCTGTGTTACTTGCCTGTACTTTTATAAGAGATGGCTTATTTTACTGGTTTATTTTATGTACCTGCCACAAAGGTTTTAGATTCATAGCCTGGACAAATGGAACACAGCCACATTTAAATATAACTATATGAAGTTAGTAAGTGAGTGGACTGAGGGACTTGACCCCCATCATACACAGAAGAGCTTAGAACTTCAAAAAGCAACACAAGCAGCACCGACTGAGACACTAAACAAGTAGAACTATCAGGTTGTATGGAATGGATTGCCACATCTTGATTTGCTTAAGCTTTGGTATATATAAAATGATAGTGAAGTCTACTTACTGAAATGACAGAGACTATATTTATTAGTTAGGTCAGCAGGTGAGGAAGAGGACACTACATTAAACTTCTATAGAGTAGCACAATATAGAGAATAAAATTCTGGTTGTATAGAATTGATACAGTAATATGACACACAGTAAAGTATGAGTCGTATAACCTAAGTGCTATGAAGTGTAAAAGTAAAATAGAATCGCCTTTCTATTTAATCTTTTGCCAAGGACTAAGTGCATTAGTTGGGTCAGTTTGTCCACCAAGAGAAATGATGCAGTAGTGCAATACAGAATAAATTACAGATTATTTATGCCAAGTGCAGTTAACATTCAGAGTAAAAAAAAATTAGACATCATACTGTGGATTTACATTAAAAATAATATGCACAGGTAAATGAAGGTATATGCTTTGAGGCAAAATGTCCCTAAAAGCCTTTTCAGTGTAAAACAATAGGTAACCAGTTAATATGACAAGCTACTCTCCTTTAGACTCTGCTCTTCTCCTTGCTATTGAGTCCTCACTATCTGAGGGCATACAAGTTTAAGATTTATCATTTGACGAAATAAGGGTAAGCACAGTGATGCCATGGTTAGCACTCCTGTCTATAAAGGCTGCTAATATAGGCAGAAATTTGATGAGAAGAAATATGTATTTGTATGTTTAAAGAAGGACACTCGTATTGAGACATAGGTCTAAAGTCTGGAGTCCAATTATTAGCTGAGTCATTGATTGTTTGGAATTTGTACTTTTTCTCTCTGTCTGTGTGGGGTTTTCTCCGGGTATTCTGGTTTCTTGCTTCAGCCCTAATATGTACAGGTCTGATTAATAGATGATTCTTAATAAATATTATACATGTATAAGTATTGCCTGTGAAAGACTGGCATTCAGTTCAATACCGGCCCCAGCTTTGGGCACACTGTTGTCAGGAAATATTCCAGCTTCTCATAAATTCAGATACTTAGAAAGTTGAAACAATTGTGACAAGAACAGGACATTTAGCCCAACAAGCGTGTCCCTCCTATTCACCTATAGACTATCTAAGATAACATCAAGTTGAGATTTGAAGATTTCTAAAATTCTACTCTCTAACACACTACTAAATGATTGATTTATTCAATGTCTCTGTGGTTCTTTGAAGGAAGAAAAACTTTCTAAGATGTGTGTGTTCTTGTTGCTAAATGTATTTTATTGTAAGAGCCTGGATCCACTTTTCTAATTTCTTTCATAATTTTGACATCTTAAGTCAGGTCACTTCTTTATCTCTGTTTGCTTAAATTGAAACAGTTCAGATCTTTCAATCTCTTCAAACAGCTCATACCTCTTAGCCTTGGAATCATCCAATATTCACTGGAAACTGTAGCACTGATATATCTTTTTTATAATATGGAGATTTAAACTGTACACAGTACCCCAGGTGAGGCATCACCAGTGCATTATATAACAAGCATAACTTTACTTGACTTTTGCTACACACATCGTGATGTATAATCAAACATCCTATTAGCTTTCTTGACCCCTTCTGTACACTGTCTGGGTCCACCATAACTCCTGTACCTTGTGTACTTTCCTCCCATTGTGCATTCAACTTAACATTTCTACTTCCAATATGTAATACCTTACATTAAATTACTATAAATTTAATTTGCTGCAAATAGTTTAATGGTGAAGACTACATCTAAAATTTTAAAGTTTTATAGGTAAAAAAAATATTTTTAATACTGAAAATTAAACAGTCCTCTTCAAAGTCAAAGTGAACTTTATTGTCATCTCAACCATATACAAGTATACAGAGAGATGAAATTGTGAAGCTTAGAGTCCACAGTGTAACAACATGACGTGTAAATAATAAATTAAAAATAGAATTGAAATTTAAATTTAAAATTAAAACACAAACAAGACAAGACATTGTGCAAAGACAAAACAAAGAAGTAGCAACAATATTGACGTGTAGTTAGCAATATGAACATTGATCAATGTATGGTATAGCAATCTAGATACATAAATATAGTCAATAGATATGTAATATAATTAATAAATAATAAATAATAGATATAGATAATACAGAAATTATTAGTGTATGATAATAGTTGTTTAAGACATGTGTAAACAATGACAGGTCAGAATGTTTCACAGAAGAAGGATATCAAGAGTGTCAAAATACTTAAAGGTCAGTATGACATTTTCAGTTCTTTTTCTACATGCACACTCGTCTTTGCAGGAAAGTGGCTCACATGTATAAAAGTTCTGTTTTTAGAGGTGGTTGAGGCCGTGTGGAAGATCCCAGGGGGCAGCTTGGTGTTAAGGAGTCTAATGGCTTGGGGGTAAAAAATCTCTTGCAGCCTGGCAGATCTGGCTTTGATGCTGCAGTATCTTCTCTTGGATGGCAGAAGTGTGAAAAGTCCATGTGAGGGGTGTAAGGGGTCCTGCACAATGCTGCAGGCCTTGCGGACTCTATGTTTGTAAAATATGTCCTGTAGTGAAGGGAGAGGCACCCTAATAATGTTCTCTGCTGTCTTCACTATCCTTTGCAGGCACTTGCGGTCGGATATGTTGCAGTTGCCATACCAGACAGTAATGCAGCTGATCAGAACACTCTCAATGGTGCCTCTATAGAACATGGTGAGGATGGAAGGGGGAAGACTTGCTCGCTTCAGTCGCCTCAGGAAGTGTAGTCCCTGCTGGGCTTTCTTGATTAGTGATGAGGTGTTATGTGTCCAAGTAAGTTCCTCAGTTATGTGCACACCGAGGAACTTGGTACTCCTAACAGTCTCCACATCTAAACCGTTGATGCTGAGCGGGATGTGGGCAAGATGTGATTTTCTGAAGTCAACGATTATCTCATTTGTCTCTTGTTGGGCCTGCTGTGGATATTAATATTCAGGTGAGATTTAATTGCTTACTGTGTTTCAGTAGTGGGAGCAACAACAACAACATTTATTTATATAGCATGTACTCATACAAAAGATGTAGCTCAAAGTGCTTTACAAGATGAAGAAAGAAAAAAGAAAAATATAAAAATAAGATTAGGCAATACTAAGTAATGAAGTACAAAGTAAGTTCCAATGGCCTGGAGGACAAAAAAAAAATAAAACAAAACAAAAAAACCTCCAGAGGACAGGAGAGAAAAAAAAAAAAACAAAATCTGCAAATCTGCAGGGGTTCTGACAAAGCTTTGATTATGGAAAAGCCATGTTAAGCATGTGATTTCATAATTATCCCTTCCTTTTCAGGAAGCAACAATAGAAACTACTAAGTCATTTAACATAGCTGGTTATTGCAACTTGTTTGTGTAATATTGATGTTTTATATAAAAGCTAAACCATTAGGAGCCACTAGTAACTGCCATCAGAATATGTTCAGACCCTATGCTCAATTATTGCACATACCTGGAACTTATGTGTACTGGATCTATCTATCTATCTATCTATCTATCTATCTATCTATCTATCTATCTATCTATCTATCTATCTATCTATCTATCTATCTATCTATCGAGGCTGGGAATTGATTAAAAAAATCAATTATATCAAATATAAAAATCAATTATTCAAATATAAAATAAGTTACTATAAAATTAATATATAAATCATGAAGTAATTACACACTGAATCACAAATTTAATGTAGAATCAACACAAAGGAATTAAAAAAAAATGAATGGCATAGTTTAAACTTAAACAATGACCTTAAACCTGAACTTTAATAAGAAGATCTGCTGCAATCTTTTTCACACCTACACCATCATGGACACTAACATCCTCCCCAATGCCGCTGCCCCTTTGGTTCCTCCACCCCACCAGTTGATAGTTTCTGCAGTGCATTCTGTTCATGGTTCACAAAATTATTTCTTTTCACCTGTGCTTTTCTGTAGTGTTTAAAATGTTCAATTCATTACATTGCCCTTGTAAATGTGCATCCTGTAAACATCATTTCTGTCTGTAGTAAGTTAAAGTAAAACACCATTCAGTGTTAGAACTTTGTTATTTGGCTATGGGTATTTGAAAAAAAAAGAAGTTTGAATATACAACTGACAAAAACACATTAACATCTAATAATGATAATAATATATGCTCAAAATTCACATTACTCCTACCTATTACCTATTTCAATTCAAAAGAATATATTTTCCTGTAAATTTTTTTTTTTTTGCACTGACCGTCTACAGTAGAATTGTTTCACTCATTGATAATTGCATGTTCAACAATAGGCAGTTCAAGTTAACTAATAATATTAGCCCCTGGTAAAAAAATACAACTATTCTATTCAGAAAAGAACTTAGTTAGTTACATAGTACTTCTGATACACTCTGTTAATCAACAGCAGTATAACTGAAGTCCGTTATCTTAGAACATTTCCATGTTACGCAACTAGTTATAGCATAATGCCATTAAAAAACACTCAGTCTTCATTTATAAGGATTACATTCAAAATGTAAGCCACTGTTGCTTTAAGACCTCAGTATAAGCCTTAAAATCGATTACACATTACAGTACATATCCCTTATTCACGGTGTTAACACTTTGCCAGTGGCAAAGTCTGATTTCACATTTTGCTTGGTATCTGTATAATGTAATTATGTAAATGTTGTATTTTGCTCCATAGGATACTGTCAAGAAATATTCAGTTCTTACATTATAGAGGAATTTCACATCATTATGCAATATGCCTGTAAGACTACTAAGACAGGTCTCTTTCTGGCTTTTAGGCACATACGATAGTTAATGAAACAAAACAGGGAGGTAACTGCAAGCTTCAGTTATCAGTGGCCAGGTTGCTGTTGGTAGGGTCTCTGTCTATTTCATTGGCATGGCATTCTGGTTGACTATTTACTTAGATGCACAGATTTGTTTCCAATTAGAAGATTCCTTACGATGAAAACACAAAGCTGCAATAGTTTGCAAGGGTTCTGTCTCAGACATTTTGTAGAACATATATACTGCATATGCCATTTCTGGATAAATTAGGCAGCATGCTTTACTTCAGAAGAAAAAGTGGTGTCATGAATGTTGTTTTGATTGCTTCCTGAATTAGTTTTGATGACTGTTTTTTTATTATATAATTTTTATAATCGCCCCGCAGTGGGCTGGCGCCCTGCCCGGGGCTTGTTTCCTGCCTTGCACCCTATGTTGGCTGGTATTGGCTCCAGCAGACCCCCGTGACCCTGTAGCTAGGATATAGTGGGTTGGATAATGGATGGATGGATAGATAATTTTTATAATTTGTGACTAATTTTAAAGTGCATTATTTTCATTGTGGTGGCCACATTGCTTATGATCTGTTGCTGGTCAAATGACGGTGGTGAGTGACATCACATGGCATGGCTTGTAACATTATTAAAGATGCCAGTGTGCTGTACTCAGCACCTAAGTTTTTGAATAAAATCTAAAAAACAAAAAATAAACTTTAAGAGTGCTCGTCTGGAGCGTGAACTTTGCCTGTCTTTTAGAATTTTGTTTTGGTCTATCTTTTTAAACTCCTGGTAATCATTTCTTTTTTTTTCGGTATTTCATCTATTCTTTTTGATTGTTCACTTTATATCTTTATTCATTTTACAGTCTTCAGTTGCTTATACATATTATGGTTTTTGCATCTTTGTAAAAATTTCCAGGATTTGACCATTTTTTTTCATTGGATTAGTTCATTTTTAATTAAGGTTTCACATCTTCTAAAACTCAGTTTCTCTTTTGTTTACTACTGTTTTTTGGAATCTGTTATTTTATTTTGTTGTTATGCTTTGTGAATACTACAACACTATCTTGGTGTTTCGTGGGAGATCCCATTTTGAATAGTCATTGCTGTGGTGTGACGACACATTGCTTGCAGGAACACTCTTGAAAGTCATGGCGTTTCATTTGGGCAAATCAGTTTTAATTGCCACCACATCTCTGTTTGTCCAGGTTTGTAGACACAAGTGAAAATTTTTGTAAGTGCTTCTTGGTAGTTCTTTTTGGTAGTAATTCATTTCTGGTTAGGTTCTCTCAGGCTCGGATTTTGGTTTCCGTACTGGGTTTTGCCACACAGTCATTTGACTCCTGATATTGCCTTAGCTAGTCATTTGGTGTAAGAATTCATTGCCTGGCCATTTGTTTGGTTCACATTTGTGACAGAACAATGCAGTCTTTTTGAGCACAGGAATAGAAGTGAAACATCTTTGTAGTAGTCTAGTCGATGTTTTAATGAAGCAGTTGATTTCAAAATACTTTGGCACATTTTACGGACCACCACAATTGCAAATTCAACTTTTACTCAGCAAAGAGGCCAGAAATCGGATTCCCATCACACACACTGCATTGAAAATGTACTTCACTGAATGTGGGTTTAAAAATGACCTGAAATAAAAATATTTACTTCTAAAACATTTCACATGCTAATATTATAAAACAAATGTATTTCGAGATAAGGTGGTGATTCAGGATAGCTTTTGATATTTAAATAGAAAATTTTACACAGCACAAAAACAAACGGATATCGTAACAAGCTGAATGATTTTGAGAATCTATGCCTTATGTATTTCATGTATATGCGCTAGTACTTTAAAAATATAAAATTAAACACAATGTAAACTAAGGCATTAATGGGCAGTATGTCTGGCTGGAAATGAAACCACACTGACAATATTATTGTTTATATAAACTTTATATAAAAATCAATCAAATCACATTTACACCTTTCAAGATTTTCTTAAACTTTAGGCCCTTCCTTCAATTTTAATGAAACTGATTTTCATTCTGAGAAGGGGTTCTGGTGAACAGTAAATAATCCTGACCATGTCACTGTCTGAAAGCAAGCATCATCTTACACAAAAACAAAGTCATGAAAACATTAGTCCCTCAGTGTGAAGGCATTAAGTGTGAGGCAACAATTTCAAACAAGTTTCATGATATGAGAATAAAATTCTTGTTTATTTTCAGTGCCATATCAATTCAAAATACATCTCATGGATGGAGTGGTGACTCCGTGGCTACGTGGTTTGCTGGTTCAAATCTTCTTACTGCCAGAAGGGATCCTACTCAGTTGGGTCTTTGAGCAAGACTGAAAATTGCTCCAGGGGTGTTGTACAATTGCTGACCCTGTGGTCTGACCTCTAAAGGTCATGCAATATGACAATTTCCTCTCAGGGATTGACAAAGTATATCAAATCTTAAAAATTAAAATGAAGTTTTGCCTAAGAAATCTCATAAACATACTGTAGCAGTGCAGTTGCTACTTGCTAAATAAGGAGTTCAGATAGAAACTATAATATCTGAAAAGGCTTTCAATATGATAAAAATGAAATTAGCAACCTACCACACTTTTTTTAATTATGGCAAATTGCAGACCTCAGTATCCTAACATTTTGATAGAACTATAATTTACAGATAGCTGCAAAGTAACACCAAAGCAAGACACCACTAAGGAATCACTGTGGACCTAAAGTTTGCAACATGATGCATAAAAAAGTAAGTAGAGGTTTTTGTAGCAAAGAAGTATTGTACTGTTTATTTAACTTACTGTGCAACCAGAGGGAATACCATTTAATTTTGTTGTATACATGCTTTGTGTTATAATTTCTTTTGTGGAATTATTTCTGATCAAGTTTTATATGGCTGTTGATAGTCAAATATTTTCATTAAAGTCTTCAAAATGGCTAATTTTTTCACTTTTCTGAAAATAACATATTTTCTAACCAAGTCCATGCAATGTTGGTCACAAGCAAGAACACTAAACCTGGACCATCACGGTGCAGCTCATACCGGGCAAATTTAAAACTGGCAAATAACGTAAGACACAATTCTTTGGGAAATGAGATGAAAATCATTGCAGAGAACAGCCAAACATCACTTAAGCAAAGGTGGGGTAAAGAATTTGAATCCAGGATTCTGGATTTGTAAGGCAGAAGTGTTAACCACTGCTCCACTGTGTCACACGAACATGAAAAAGGAATGATATATATACTATTTTTTTCACTTTTTGATGCGTTTCTTCTTTAAAAACATTAGAATCTTTAAATACAGCTTAACACAAAACAGAAAAGTAAAAAAGTTCAATGCAGTTACAGCTTTTTAAAAATTAAAAAAACAAATAATAAAATGTACCAAATTAACCAAGGTATAATTGAATACTAAAAAATTAATCTGTCGAGGTAACCTTGCAGACACAAGCTTGCCAATAATGTACCACTCACCAGAAACCCTCTAGTCACTCAAGCAAACTTTAATAAGACTAGACAGAGGCATTGTTCTGCCAGCACACTGGCAGATAAACGTTTTGAACAAAACCGGAAGATGTACATGGGAAAATAAAAAGGTTACGAGAGCAAAAAGAATCGGAAGCCAAAATGAGAAATAATATTCAACGTTGAGAGAACAAGCAAGAGGTCAAAACTGAAAGTAGCTAGTGAGAAGTTTTGCACAAGGCTTTTTTGAGAGTTTTGGTATCCCCAGATCGAATTAAAAAAAAAATGATTTCCCAATCATCCAACTGTTGCTTCAGTTAGCACATGTCACACCCTCAAAGGCCACGCTCCTAAAAATGTGACGTAGCAAATTGATCAATGGGATTACAAATTGGTAGCGATTGAGGACCTAAAATGGCGTCCAAGACATTGCAAAACAAAATACAACATCTGAATAATTACAAAATTCAATAAAATATTAGAAGGAATAGAATCCTCAACATCATTAACCCCCAATACAAGTGTGTCTCTGTGCATGTCTCAGGACAGCAGTCTGTGCATTGACATTTAGTGTACTTCAACTGAAAATGCAGAGTGTTTTCCATTTGACTGTCAGATTAACATGGTCAATTTGTAAGACAGGAAACTGGAAAAAAGGGTTTTTATTATTTAAATAGCCTTCATCTAGTTTTAATTAAATTATCACACCACACTGATGGGTTTAACTTTTGGGTAACAAACAAATAAAACCTCTTTTAGTGTTGCTGTTAAAGTAAACACAGTAAACACATTTTCCTAACCTTGTAGTATCAAATGTTGTAGATACGTATATATTGACTGAGAAGCTTCAGAATATGTCATTATTTTTGAATAGTGGGTGTTTAATTTAATATAAACAACATTTAACAATAGATAAATTACCTCTTGGTATAGTGGCTGGCACTGGAGCTTGTCAAGCCATCAAAGTAAATTAGTCCTTTTTACACGTACTGCACATCTGGGAAAGTTTGGTGTTATCACCCCCAAGAAGTTATTAGTATTTGGCAGTTTTCATGAGTCAGGGTGTGACGATCTCTGTAAAATTCATTTTTCCTTAGAAGCGAGGCTTGAGGGCTATACTCATTCTTTTCTTTTCTTTGTTAATGTTGTGATCTTGAAGAGAAATAAAGTGAGTGGACGAAGGTAGGATGGAATAAAAGACAGGGAATGGAAATACTAAAAGAGTGCATCAAATTATAATTGTTAAACAAGCTGGGGTCTGAAACAGAATCAAATTACCAAAACCAGAGCTGCTTAACAAAATCAAAAGTCAATCGTTTAAAGCAAAAGTCTTCCTGCTAACTTGTTTTGTTTGCTCATAACTGTTACTATGAATAGGGTTTTAAAATAAAATCCAACATTTGGATACTAAGCAATTGCCACCATCTTCTTTACCAGCAAAGCATGTTGACCTAATGTGTCACTTGACTATTCAGAACCGTAGCAATGGCCATGCAAAGGATTGACGCTGCATTTCAGCAATGACAAAAAATATAGACCACAAAATCACAATACCAAGATAGTGTAAAAGAAACAAAGCAAAAAATGGTGCAGTCTAAATACTTTGACAAACATATACCTTTGTTTTATGCAGGTCACAGTTTGCTTGTTTGTTGCATTACATTGTTTGTATTCTAATGACCAAAGTGCATTTGGGTTATATATAATATCAAGAAATGAGGAACCTGCCACATTTTTAGTCAGCAGTAACTAAAACAAGAACATTTTCCTGCCTTTTCAACCTATGGTGCTTTAGACTTCTCCTTGTATTCTGCATCTAGGCTTTGACTCTGTCTTCCCCCATTAATAATTTTCATCTCATGATTGCTTTATCATGCCTGTGGGCAGCGTTTCTAAGATTACAGCACCAACTGCCAAACAGAAAAGCAAAAAGTCTGCAGCATGAAAGAGTGTTAATGTAATATCATGGAAAATGCTTTGTTCTTCACACTGACCCTAAACATTAGGTTTTCTACTATGTGGGAGCATATATTCCAAACTAGTGGTACATAATGCCTTCACCTGCACCCTAATATTGTCAGCCATATTGTGCTCCCTAGACAGTTGGAACTTCAGCCACTAAGGTACATTTCTTACCTATAGTGCTGTTTCACCCAAGACTTCACTTTACACAGATTATCTGTTAAATCTGTGTGTTCACAGGTCATCTTACCAGACTTGTAGATTGTCAGCCATAGCATGCCCAGTAGGCAGTTGGGGCTTCAGCCACTAAAGAACACCTTTGCTCATATAGTGCCACACAACCCAAAACGACATTATGCATAGACCCAATACAGTTTGTCTTCTCTCACCTCTACTGGCCTTTAATTATAATGAGCACCTAATTAATAGGAGAAACCTCAGGCAGAATGACAGTGAAGGCAAACTCTTTTTCTGCTCAGTATAATCTAAATGTAATACTAAAGTTGAAGCATAAAAGAGAAAACCTACATTAGATATACAGCCTAGACTCTTGCAGTATTTTAAAGATGGTCGAGGGTGTGAAAAATTGAGTGAACTCCTTTTATCAATGTTTCTCAATTGAAAGTAGTTGAAAAATTGTGTTGATGGAAGGTTAAATTTGAAGTGTAATTGTTCATAAGATGCACAGATATTATGAACATACAATTCTCTAAGTGTTTTAATCTCGGACGTTTTCCAAACATTAATTACTGTGGAGGTTTGAAAGGGTAGAAAAAGGTGATGTAGAGGTGCAACAGATAAAAGCTTCTCTGCTTTAAAATGGTTCCTGCATTGGTTCCATATTGTTAATGATTGATGGTGTGGCACCTGGACGGGGCTCATGCCCGGCCGGGACGCCCAGGAAGAGGGCTCATTCCTCCTCCAGACCGCGAGGGGGCGTCCGCCCTGGTTGTATTGGGGGCCACGGGTACACGGCTTGGAAGCCCAACCCTGTAGGGGCCAGTGGTCAACGCCAGGGGGTGTCCCCCTGCCTGAAGGACCCTGGACCTCAGTACTTCCGCCACACCAGGAAGTGCTGGGGGGATGAAGAGAGGGAACACCCGGAGTGCTCCCGGGAGGACAGCCGGCATTTCCGCCACACTGGGGCATGTCCGGATTGCCGGTGCACACCTGGAACACATCCGGGTACAGATAAAAGGGGCCGCTTCCCTTCATTCGAGGCTGAAGTCGGGTGGAAGCAGGACAAGGTACAAGAACGAGAGAAGGAGGCGGTCCGAAGAGGCAGAGTGGTTGGCCTGGACTTTGGGGAAGATTGGGGTTTGTGGCACTTGGACTTTGTAAATTGTAGAATAAATAAACGTGTGTTGGGTGACATGAGCGTGTCTGCCTGTCTGTGTCCGAGCCAGTCTCCACAATGGACAACTGCATTATTGGTATACTGATGATAATTTATATTTACTGGGGCATAAACCAGGGCATATAAGGAAGTACAGCATGATTTTATTTCTGTTGCATACCAGACTTGTGTATATTTATCCATTTGTGTCAATGTCCTGGGGGCTCATGTATAAACAATGCGTACGCACAGAAATTTTGCGTACGAACATTTCCACGCCAAATCGCGATGTATAAAACCTAAAAATGGCGTAAAGCCACGCACATTTCCACAATACCTCATACCCTGGCGTACACAAGTTCTCCACTCGGTTTTGCAGACTGGCGGCATCCAGCGTCAAAGCAGTGCTACTGTTCCTGTGTGGTTACCCTTTCTTTCTTAGATCCACTTTCCTGACGTGGCTTTATAAATACACTGAAACTAACTGCATATTGTTTATTAGTGTATTGCATCTGATTGTAATTAACCTGTAGCAATATAATGGTCCAGGGAATAGCCATAGTATTCCAAATACCATAACTGCTTTAGCGTTGTTACTCTCACTGCACCTTCTATTTTTTCTTTCAGCTACTCCCGTTAAGTGTTGCCACAGCAGATCATCTTTTTCCATATTACTCTCACTGCACCACTCGGAGTATTTATATCAAGTGGAAGAAGGTGGAAGTTGGCGAACGCACAGATTTATGCATCTGGATTTTTCTGTGCATACGCACATTCCCGCTTTTGTGTTTACACCATGTTATAATGTGAGTTCTACGTACGGTGTTATACATATGGCCCCTGGTCTTTATAGCTTGTATTTTTGCCGTCCAATAATAACATTGAAAGTTAGGTTGTGTTGTGCCTCCTTCTGCTTTAGGTCTTTGTAGAGTCACCCTTTGTATGCGTGGAAGTCACAAATTCCAAATAAATTATGTTATAATTGAGTCTAATTTCTTAAAGAAATTAACACAGTAACAAAATAAATAATAATAATAATAATAATAAAAAAATAACAAAGACTTCTTTGGGTCTTCATAACACTTAGAAAACATCAGCAGATTGGTTATTCAACTCTCTACAGCATGGAATGTTGACATGATGTTAAAATGACTTGTTAAAGAGAAATGTATCTCAGTTAAGCCCCATCAGACCACTCCAGAGTGATGTTTTGTAAGTAGGTCACAATGTAGAAATGAATAAACACTTAACTGATGCTTTGTAAGTGTTAGAAAGACCCAAAGAAGTGTTTGTTAAGGTTGTGTTATATAAGTGTCACTGAGTAATAGAAGTAATAGAGTAATAGAAGCATTTTTGTAGTACCTAAAGTAAAGTATTACCAAATTACTGAATCTCATGGCTTTCTGTTCAGTTATCACACTGGGATAATAGTGTTGCTACTTCTTGTCTCCAGAAAAGCTGGTTTAGATGTGGGCTTAGATATTTTTATTATTGTATGTTTAGCTTAGAACTTTAGCTGAGGTGACTTTCAATAACTAGGTACGGTGCAATTGCTTTGAAGCACAGGTAGGTCATGTGACCTGCTAAAGTTCTCACAATGAGGCCCAGGTGGGCATTGAACTGGAAAACATGTGGTTTAAAATTAGTGCCTCAATGGTGTGACCATGTTTTCTGAGGGTATGCCCCTTTCTTACTGTACACAAAAGATGTATATTTACTGATAGCTCTCTAAATTGACCCAGCATGTACGAGGGGGTACCCAAAAATAACTGGAATCTGTACTTGGCACACAATCTAGGCCCAGTTGCGAATTTCGCCTCTAGGTGTAGTATACTTATAGTATTCTGTGGCAGTCTGCCAAGTGGCTTTGCTTTGTATTGTTTGTACGGCATTCCGTGTCGGTTGTTCTTGGTGCTTAATAAACATGTTCTGCAATTTTTGTGATGTCACTTGAAGACCAACCAAGATCAGGCTGACCTTCCATGATTAGGAATGATGAAAATCTTGAAAAAGCCTGCAATGGAATTTATGAAGATCGTCATTGGACTATTGAAGAGATTTCTAAATTGACTTGTGTGTCTTGGAGTTCTTGCCACCTTCCCTGAATTTTTTCTTGTTCCCGCATATGAAAAAAGAACTCAAAGGAAAGTGTTTTTGTACTATGGAGGAAGTTAAAGAAAAATTGCTGCTGGCATTGAGCAATGTTCCTCTTCAGCAATTCCAAAATGTTTCCACCAGTGGGAAAATCATTGCCACAAGTGCATTCATTCATATGGAGAGTACTTTGAAGGAGACTAAAGAGTCAGTAAGTAAAAATTATTAAAGCAATGTTTTTTTTTTCAATTGCGGTTATCTTTGGGTACCCCCTCGTATGTGTCTTAAGACAGAGTGGTGTTCCAACTTGGCACCCATCTTGCGTTCCATTCTCCTGGTCTGGATTCCTACCCAAACCTGTAATAACAAAACCACGCTTATAACATAAATTAATTATTCAGATGAATACAGGTCTTAATTTCTACAGGAGCTGACCAAAGATCTGTTCCAGTACCAAAGATTTTGAGCTTTCTGTCCTCCAGGAGCTCCACATGCACTTTGTAATCCCAAAATCTACATTAAATATTTATTTAAAATGTTTTATAATTTTTCAGTAAACAAAGTTTAATACATAGACATTATTTAAACTTTACAAAAGTCAGGTCTGGTGCAGCAGGTGTAGATACAACATGGAAGATGAGAGATAAAAGGAACAGCAGTAAGGCAATAGAGATGAAGATGCATCAGACAGTGTTGAAGAGAAAGAAAACTCCAATATGAGTGTGCTACACAGAGTGTGGATGCAGAACAATTTAAGACTGTAAGATATCAAATTGAAATACTAATTTATGTTTCTTATGTATTTATTAGGCTGTTGCACTCTGGTGTGCAAATTGCCTTTGTCAGCACACCCCGATTCCACTCCAGGGCAATCACTATAAGCCCTGGTATCTCACGATTTACAAATTAGGCACCGAATGACTACAATAAGTCAAAAAAATATAACTATAACAGCAACAACAATAGCATGCCATCTGTTTACTGCCTTGTGTGTGATGCTACATAGACAGGATCCTTCTCTGTACAGCCCTGGAATGGAATAAGGAAGATTAGAAAATTGATTAATGTATTCACTTTCAAAACTTTAATGAGGCTTTAGGGAGCCACCTCTAACGTAATTACTCTATCAGCCATATTTGCTGCTGTGTTATAGTATTGAAATGCTGTACCCATCTAATTACCATACTTTTTCTAAGCATGACAAATGTCAAATGTTATGTAAAAACAGTACTCAACAGGACAGATGGATAGTCCAGCAGCTTAGTGTACAGGCATGAACTGCTAGACTTCTAATTCTCTGATACTTTCTACACTAGAATATCCCATAGCCTTGAAGTAACCTACTGACTGAGTAAGAATATTTTCTTAAAGAGTCACTCAAAAATACAAAGAGAAAAAATAAACACATTCCATGGTAATGTACAGTGTATTGTAAAATATACATGAGAGGGTCAATGTGGTGCATTTGTTAGCTCTACTGTCTCACAGCTCCATAATTCTGGCCCATGAATCCTGACTCAGACACTGATTGTGTGGAGGCCTGGATGTTCTGTAGGTAGCTACATGAAGTTTTCTCCAGGTACTGTGCTTTTCATTAGATTAACTGAACCCTTTAAATTGGCCTGGTATGAGTGAGAATGGCACCCCATCTTGGATTGGCTAGAATTGGCTCCAGGCATTTTTACCCTAACTGGCTTGATAATGGATGGATGGATATATGCACATGTGGTGTGACCATCAGAACAGAATGGTATAATGTAAAAGATCAGTCTGGCTTCCTGCCCACTGTTAGCCTGCAGCAAAAATGCATGGATAGATTTACCTTCACAACATGTCTCATTGTAACTTAATTATATCAGCTTTTGAAAATTAGGTTCCCAAGAGTTACTTGTGTGAGAAAATAAAGGCTGTGTTTCTACTTCTTCTTCTTCTTCTTCTTCTTCTGTTTTGCCAGTCATCCCCAGTGGAACATTCTTAAGAGGAAAAATAGCCAATTACTTAAATCTAGTTAACCAGCCCATTGTGTGTTTCTTAACAAGTCTTAATAAATGTGACAGGTAACGTAATCATACTCACTTAAATGAGCAAATGCTGCTTCAGTTTATATGCATTTGTAACACTTCTTTAAGGTCTTCAGGGGAAAAAAATGTTTTGATCAATTTGGTAACTTATCCTTTTTACCTTTTCTTTGTAAATAAGGTAAAGACTTTCAAAATAACTGAAATCCAGGGAGAGCTTTTTCTTGCGCTGATGCTACATCCTGTCCATCAACTTTAAAAGACAATCCAACACATATGGTTCACTGCAAAAAGATTTTTGCCAACCTTTGGATAAGACGCACACCTCCACAAGGAAGCAGCTGTCTTCCATAGCATGAGTGGCATGGACACGTTAAGGTCAGGGCCAAGTAGCCTCCTCAGTTGCCAGGACTTTTTAACCAGCAGTGTTATCTGGTGATGAGTCTGAATTTTTAGTTAAAGCTCAGACTTAATAGCACAGCAGAAACTCACACCTGTCACCTTTCATTAAATGAGATGTGTGTTCATTCTGTCTAAAGATGTGAGGGACAGGTGACCCTGCTGTTTGGTGCCATAGTGGTTTGATCCCGAGTCAGTTTTCTTAATTGTTGCTACTGCTATAATTTTTAACTTTGAGGGGCTACAGTGTATTTTACTTTTTATTGTGTTGGAAACTCTCAATGACCTCAGTGTTGATCATCTGGAAATCTTTTTTTCCACATCTTCCTCATTTGACTTTAACAATGAAGTGTTTCAAAGTTTCAGTTTCAAGGAAAACCATCCTAACTATAAAACAGTCAGGACAATTCCCAGAAACCTAAATCAATCCACATAATTTGTAACCCATTTATTGTAACAGCAGACAAATATGCAGTGCTCTGCTCTGCTTCATTATCCATTGGTCTGTCCATTTTCTCAATGTATTTAACCAGTTGTAAGGTGAATGTGAGCCAGAACCCTGCCAGAGAGCTTTGGGTGCAACACTCTGAAACCTGATGAAGTACCACTCCATCACAGCACAAACTTGGTCATACCACGTCAATTTCAATTGACTAATTCACCTAATGTTCACATGTTTCGGATTTGTAAAGAAACCATAGCACCTGGACAAGGGGAGATGGGCAATGCCAAAGTCAATTACTTGAGCTGTAAGGCATTAGCATTAACTACTGTCCCACACCAGTGGCAAATAAAAATATCCTTCAATCCTTTCTTCCAACCTGGTATTCCAGGACTAGAGCCCATAACTATAAATAAAAATAATATTCTCAAGCATGCCAATCAACCAAAACTGACAGGTGAAATGCATAACATTGATTATCTCATTACAATGACACCTGTCTAGGGGTGGGATGCATTAGGCAGCAAGTGAACAGGCGGTCCTTGATGATGTGTTGGAAGCAGGAAAAATGGGTAAGAGTAAGGATCTGAGTGACTTTGACAAGGACCAAATTGTGATGGCTGGCTAGATGACTGGGTCAGAGCATTTCCAAAATAGAGTGACTTGGGTGGGGGTCCTAGTATACAGTGGTTAGTACATACAAAAGGTGGTCCAAGAAAGGACAACCTGTGAAATGGTGACAGGGTTACGTTGCAACTAGGGCTCACTGATGTGCATAGAGAGTAAAGGCTAGCTGGTCTGGTCCTGTCCCAAAGAAGAGCTACTATAGCACACATTGTTAAAAAGCTTAATGCTAGCTATGAGATAAAGGTGTCTGAACACACCATACCTTGCAGCTTGATGCATATGAGGCTGTGTAGCTGCAGATTGTCCAGTGCCGAAAGTGCCTACAATGTACATGTGAATGTCAGAACTGGACCATGGAGTAATGGAAGAAGGTGACCCAGTTGCATGAATCGTATTTTCTTTTAGATTATTTGAATGGCTGGGTGCATGGGCATCATTTACCTGGGGAGGAAACAGCTGCAGGATGCACTATGGGAATAAGGCAAGCTAACAGAAGCAGTGTGATGCTCTGGGCAAAGTTATTCTGGGAAACCTTGAATTATGACATTCATATCAATATTAATTTGACATGTACCACTTACCTAAAGATTGCTGCAGACCCTTTCATGTCAACAGTGTTACTTGATAGATTCGCCCTGCCACACTGCAAAAATTGTTAATGAAAGGTTTGAGGAACATGACAAGGAGTTTAAGGTGTTTACTTGGTCTCCAAAATTCCCAGATCTCAATCCAATTTAGAATCTGTGGGATATGCATGGAGGTCCCAGCTCACAACTTACAGGACGTAAATGATCAGGTGCTAATATCTTTGTGCCACATACAACAGGACATCTTCAGTGGTCTTGTGGAGTCTATGCCTTGACATGTCAGAGGGGGACCTGCACAATATTAGGCAGGTAGTTTTAATGTTGTGGCTGTTCGGTATACTGTGGTGGGCTGGTGCCCTGCCCGGGATTTGTTCCTGCCTTGTGCCCTGTGTTGGCTGGGATTGGCTCTAGCAGACCCCCGTGACCCTGTGTTAGGATAGAGCAGGTTGGATGATGACTGACTGACTGTTCGGTGTATATATAAATAAGAAAAATAAGTTTATTTTGCACACTTCTCTGTGCATGTTCTGACTTAGTTTCATGTGAAAGATTTTCATCTCCCCCTCTATTTCCTTTCCTAATCACCCAGACTACCTGATTTCAGAATAGAATTTGCAGTTTATGTACTGCCATGGAGTAAAATTCAGTCTCATAGATTCATCCAAAGTTGACAAAGATCCAGAAGCATATTGTCTGCCAGTTAAGTCTTGTGCATATAGATAGATAGATAGATAGATAGATAGATAGATAGATAGATAGATAGATAGATAGATAGATAGATAGATAGATAGATAGATAGATAGATACTTTATTGATCCCGATGGAATTCAGGATCTCTACTGTTATTAAGTATACTGTACCTTCAGTACATACCCTATATACAGTACCTACTTTATATGTTACATTATACATAATATAAGATTCTCAAATCTTCCCATTCAAAATTGCGGAGTGCGGAACCTATCCCTGAAGTACTTGGTAGGAACCAGCCTTAGACAGGACACACAGGTCCTCACTCACATGAGTCAGTTTAGAGTCAACCCTTCAGTATATCTTTGTAGATGTGGAAGCTAAAGCACAAGGGGAATGCACAAACTTCATACAGAATGTAGGATTCAAACCCAGGACATTGTACTCAGGACAAAGCAGTGCTAACCAATGCACTACCCCAGTTTAAATTACACCCAAAATAAATTTAAATTTAAAAGTAAAAATTATTTTTATCAGATTTTCAATTCCAATTTTTTCATATGCTGCCTATATAAATAAATACAATTTAAAAAATATATTCAAAAATGTCCTGGAGATCAAATCATGGTGATACCAAATTTTTGAAAAAGAAACAATGACTTGATTATTTACCAACTTTGTTGGATATCAGGACCTCTAAAGACTCTAATAAGTTGCGATTTTTCAAAAACAAGAACCTTTGCATCAATTTTAAAGGAGGTGAGGTAATGTAGTAGTTATTCTGCAAAAGCTGTTCTTTGATCTACAGAAAGCGGTTTTCTGCTTCAGACTCAGAACATACAGTATGAAACTAAGGAATATTGGTAAATTACTGCGTGTAGATGAGGCTGACATAGTTAGCACTGTGACCTCAAGGTTCCTACGTGTAATTCCCCATTTGATCCCCTTCGATGGGGAGAGGACACATTTTTCCTTTGTCCACTGGGATTTTTCACTGTTTTCTCTGATGATCCTAACAATGGAAAATGAAGATTTTGCTTACTAAATGGATTTGGCTGTATCTTCTGGATTTTGGCCTACTGATTACAAAAAACACCTTTAAAATATTTGTCACGTGTCACTTTATTGTTATGTATTTTTGTGATTTCCTCTCTCATTATAAGATGTGGCAGGAGGCTGGGGGTCAGACCCAGCCGGGACGCCTGGAAATACCGGGAGGCGGTCTATATGTCTCCCGGGCCACGAGGGGACAACCGCCCTGGATAGTGTGGGGACCACAGGGACTGAGTGTGGAGGCTCAAAACCATTGGGGCCCATGGCCACCATCAGGGGGCACCCCGAGCATCTTGGAGCACGGGAGATCTGCACTTCCGCCACACCTGGGAAGGTGGAGGGGACTCCAGGGACGCCTGGAGTGCTTCCAGGTGCTCATGCGTCACTTCCAACACACCAGGAAGTGCCGCTGGAAGGATATCAGCGAGCACCTGGAGCACAACCAGGTGACTATAAAAGGGGCCGCCTTCCTACAGTCAGGGAGCGAGAGTCGGGTGCTGGAGGAGGATGAAGTTCCAATGAACAGAAGAAAGGTGGCCCACAGACGTTAAAAGGCCTGTGATTTGGGATGATTGGTGCGGGAGCACCACTGTGTTTTGGGACTTTATTGTAAATAAAAGTGTGTGTTTTCTAGTAGAGTCGGTGTCCGTCTGATGGTGTTTGGGCTAGCTCTCACAAAGAATATATGTATAGAACAACAACTACAACTGGAACATCTGTGTCGATCTAAAAGCAGTGACCCTGCTACTAGGAATACTGCTTGGATATACCATGAACTGTTATTGCATTTGCAAATGGGACAGCCATGCCAAAGAGTCTCATTACATTAAAACAAACTGGCCATCCCATAGGCATTGGATCTAAACCAGAAGAGTGTGACACTAAAACGACTTGTCAACCCATCAAAGATAGTTTTGTCTCCTCTTCACATAAAACTTGGACTGATGAAAAATTTGGTGAAAGCTGTGAACAAGGATTTCAATTATTTGAGACTAAATAATGTTTCCATGAATAACTCATGCCAAGATTAAGGAAGGAATTTTTGTTGGCCCACAAATCAGACACATCATCAATGAAAAGCAGTTCAAAGACCTCCTAGTTAGGTTGGAAGAAATTGCATTGAAGGTATTCAAGGATGTTGTTCAGAATTTTGTTGGTAACTATCTAGCATAATCTACATCCAGCTGGATAACAACATGCTTTGGGCATACAAAGTCAAGAAGTGCAATATGTTGCTAAAGATTCATTTTCCGCATTCACAGTTGGACGTCTCCTCTGTTGATCTTGGAACAGTCTGTGATGAACACTGAGAAAGGTTTCACCAGGATTTTGCAACAGTGGAAAAGTGGAATCCGGGCAAGTAGAATCCATCAATGCTGGTTGACTATTGTTGGACACTGAAATGAGAAGCATCACATGCAGAGTACGAATGAAAACCAGTCACAGAACATTTTTAGCTCAATTGAACTAATGAAATGAGTCGGCATCAATAAGTGACTAAACACACTTCATTCAATAAAAGTTAATTTCATATTTCTCAAAATTCCTGTGATATATTAAATTTGAAATTATACTTGTGTTCAACTTGAAACTGTCTATCATAATCACCAAAAATCTTTAAGAAGCAAAATGTTTGAAAACTTTGTTGTCCAAATTGGGTAGCCAGTGTGGGGGAGTCAATGTGTCAGTATGTTATGCATTATGTCCGGTCATTAACTCCTGCCTTGCATCAAATGCTGCTGCGTAAGATGAGTGTGGAAAATAGATACTTGATGAACATATGAATAAATTCCTCTTTAACCCCCAGTGTTTATTTTATTTAACACTTTTCTCAGTAAGCTGTATCGGTAAGCATTCAAAGAAAACAAGAATGCAATGAAAAGTAACACAAGTTAGATTACACTACGACACAGATCCATCTTAATACATAATTCGCCTGCCTCCTCACTCACTCACTCACGTCCGTCTGAAGCCGAATGCGCAGTCACCTTCTGCGCACGTCCGAAGCCGAATGCGCAGTCGCCTTCTGCGCAGCTGCCCGAAAAACCGCGGCAGGCGGTGGATTTACGGCCGCAAAAATTCAAAGAGAAAGGCAACTTCGATTAAAGCTCTAAAGGCATGAAAGGCGATTTCGACTACAGCTCGAGGCCTAATTATGCATTCTGATTCAATTACGCATTCATTCAATACACCTATATCAGGTTTGTGGTGCTTATACAGTACTTATTACTATTCCATATTGTACAGGAACATTCATCATTCAATATTATACTATAGGCCTGTAAAATTCATCAACTAACAGTACAAGCCTGTACAGTAATGAGTAAAGCGGACTACAATCATTACAAAACAACTTCTTCGTTACTTATCATTTGTTCTTCATACACTGCTGACACAAACTCGTGCCCGTTTCATCTTACGTTGTCGAAACGGGCTCTTTGTCTAGTGTTAAATAATAAGGAAATCAGAAAATGCCTGCAAATATCTTACAAAATGTATAGCTCTGTAATGATCATCAGTTGCACTGAATTTGGGTGACAGTTCCTTTAACTCTTTGTTTGCCACAACCATTTTAACGTACTGACCAGGCACATATTAATATATCATTTCAAATGTAAATCATAATTCACCACATTTGAACAATCTATAGCTCTCTGAAAATTCAAACTGGATTCAAATCTTGCAATTCATTAACATTATCAGTCAGTCTTATTAGGTTTTGCCACAGCTTCATCAATGGCTAAGCCAGAAAATATGCTAAAGGAAAAACACATCTGTTTAGACTGGCGGCACTGGAGATCTTTCAAACTAATTAATAATTCTCTTTACTTGAATTTAAGCCGGTGGCCATTAATTAAAGTCGAAAAAGCACAGCGCAAAAGTTGATCTTTCCTAGTGATTATTGGCCACTACACCAAAAGTGGGAATTATTTACAAAGAGAGTGAAAGGTATCTGAAGTTTTTGGTCATTTGTTTTAATAAACTTGAGAAATATGGTTTTGTTTTTCAGATTTTACTGTTCTAATTTGGTAAGGTATAGTATGTATCTCAGAAAAGATGGATCAGTAAGTGTGGATGCAATAGACTGAGAGCCATGCCTTGAGTTGATCCATACTAGGATAATCTGTAGCCCCCCAGGAATGAGCAGGTTCGGACAACTGAGTGATTGAATGAACGAGAAAATAAGCAATAAGCAATAGAGTATAGTAGAAAGTATACCGTACCAACAGTAGGCTATTAGATACACACTGAGCATACATCTCCCACACATGCCGTCACTCTGGGAAAGACATATTTAGGCAAAGTAACATGTCTGCACAGCAAAACTGATAACAACATTGAAATAATGTGTGAAAAAATATAAATATAAAGAAGGCCAGAAACACATTTCAGATGTTTTCAGCTGCTGAAATATAGGGGCTTAACTTTCTTTTCATTTATCACCATAGAGATAACTTTCCGCGGTGGGCTGGCGCCCTGCCCGGGGTTTGTTTCCTGCCTTGCGCCCTATGTTGGCTGGGATTGGCTCCGGCAGGCCACCGTGACCCTGTAGTTAGGATATAGTGGGTTGGATAATGGATGGATGGATGGAGATAACTTTTTATCTTTTTTTTCTGTTTGCACACTAATCCAGCTGTTCTTGGTCTTAAGTGATAATATCTCATGCTGCTTCACCCAAAACTGAGATGAAGAGCTGAAACAACTGATCACATCATGACTAAGCCATAAATTTCTTTTCCAACTAGAGTAGCTCACGGTGGTATAGTCATTGGACATTTTGGACCAATACTAAGGCAGTGTTGCTCTAAAAGAAGTAGTGTGACACAACACCTTCTGTTCTTACTGTCAGTTTCTAGGGCTGCAAATCAATCTTGATTGGTTACTATAGTAGTTACAGTATAAAATCCATTAGGGGCATCAGAACACATTGGCAGTTATGAACTATGCAACTCTTTACCCATGAAACTCCCCCGGTGCAGAGTGCTTCCGCCAAAAATATCACTTACATTTTGATATTTTGCAGTGTTATTGAAAATATAAGGACAGATCTGGATATCGCCTTCCACTTTCACTTTTAAGCACCTTTTCACATTATTTTATGATCCACATAATAAATGTTTTTTTGAAGTTTTACACTAAGTATTAAAATGAATATTAAAGGAAGAAAGACATTTAGAAAGAACTGAGACTGGCTTTCTTCCTTATGAGTAATAAAAATATATTGGGATGCATGTTCTCAACTACTGTATGACAGCCAGTCTTTATTTTTGTATTGGATCTTTATCACCACAAGATACACAAACGGCAAACAAGATTAAAATACAGTGTCAATGAATACTGCAAACACTAAGAAAGAAAAAGAGGATTAAATAGATTCTAGGAGAAGTGTGAAAGTGTGTGAATGCTGTCTTGATAAATGGCATGAATCAATGAAATTTCTAAAGGAAGGGAGAATAAATTAAAAGCCAAAGAGAGCAGATCAATTTGACAAACTGAGCCCCATTAATAAGAGTTTTCCAGGTGAGGCCTCACTAGTGAATTATACAGCTTACTTACAGTATAACCTCCCTAGACTTGTACACCATATATCAGGCCTTATAACTTAACATCATATGAGCCTTCTGCTATGATCAGCTACTCTATTTTTATTTTGTCTAGGTGTACCATGGGCTGTAAACAAAAACTATACCTTTAGACTGGACTTTTCAAACATAAGGAAATCCTGTTTAATGTTTCTATTACATTCTGACTTATTTTTCACAATACAGTACTAAAATTAAATTGCATTCTCCTGCAGCACCACTTTGTTTTTGAAAGACGCTGTCATTTTGTGATTATTTGTTTGCTGTTCCTATGCCATCTCAGGGTAGGGTCAACTGGAAGTATTTGCCATGTGAGATGACTGGGTGAAAGGTATAACGGTCAGTTTTGTGCACGTCCTGGTTCTCCAAAATTGTGGATACCCCTAAATGTTTATCTCACACTTTCTTTGTTGTTTGTCTTCCTAGATTTTAGACATTTATCCTGAATCTGCATGATAATAAATTATGGTTTTGTTTTGACATGGACACTTTGATTGTCCCATACTTTAAAATCACTGCAGCTTCTGCCATGGCAAGCAGAACACCTTCTTAATAACATCTAGATGTAAAAAATTAAGAGTCATCTGCCACCCCTAAACCCTTTCCATAAGGTGCACTTTCAAGCTCTATGGATTGATGTTATAGTGTGTATTTTGTCACACATACCACCTCCCTTCATTTTAGTAGACAGATGTTTGTTTGTATGGTCAGTATGTATGGTGTGACCAGTAGTGGGCGCTGCAGCACCACAACTACTCATGTCCTGGGTTTAAACAAAAAACGTAGAAAAATGCTTCTCACATGTATATTTATGAAGGGTCATTTTCTTTCTTCATCTCTCTCTCTCTTTCTTTTTTCGTTTATTCCCCTAGTCTTCCCAGGCAAGTGTTGTCCAGCTCCTCTCTCAACCCTGACTCTCCTGGATGAGGTGGTTTCTTTTATCTGAGACCCAGAAGTACGTCCGGTGCTAGGGAATAGCCTGTTAGAAGCACTTTTGGGTTGAAAGTTAGTCCCCTAAAGCAGGGGTCACAAATCCACACAGTACCATCCCAGCAGAATTCTGGAACCCAACAAGGCTGCCCCATGGGATTACAGTTCTCAGCATGCCTTGTGGATGTCCATATTGGTAGTGCCACCCAAGAATGCTGCCACCTAATGTGTCAAGGGAGCATGTAGCCCTGACTGGTTGTCTTCCCCAGTCCTTCCATCACATTGGCATCCTGGCTGGGTGTTGTTCCTCGGTCGAACCCTACAAGGACACCAGCATATCCACTTCCAAATTGGCAACTTTTGTGCATCTGAAGGGCTGGCGTCCCATCCCAGGTAAGGAACATTTCCCCATCTCAGCTGGGATACCTGCCCATGGGTGCCACCCTTTACAATGGACATCAAATCCATTTATGTGTGCCTGTCTTCAAATAGACTTTTCCAGCAGCATAATGCTTCATTCCACAATGCTATGCAGATCTTTTAAGGAATGTAGGCAGTGTGGTGTAGTGGTTAAGGCTTTGTACTTCAAACTCTGAGATTGTGGGTTCAAATCTTGCAACTGACACTGTGTGACCAAGAGTAACTCGCTTGACTAGCCTGTGCTCCAATTGGAAAAACAAAAGAAATGTAACTATTTGTATCATAAATATTGTAAGTCACATTGGATAAAGGTATCAGCCAAATAAGTAAATGTAAATGAACATGACAAAAAATACAGTGGCTTTTTCAGGCATCAGATCTTAATCTGTCAGTAGTTAGAAGGCACATTTTTCAAGTAGAAAACTATCAGCAGCCAAATTAGTTTAACTGTAGGACATTTAGTAGTTGACATTTCACCTGCATCTCTTTTGACATGTTTTTAAGACCATTGTCTAACAAATTTGGAATGCTGTGGTTGGCTAATAGATGAGCAACAAGTGTTTGGGTTAGTAAAATATGTAAAGAAGTAAAGAGCAGGCTCACCATATGGGAGGGGAATATTGAAATGTGAATTTCCCCTTGGGATTAATAAAGTTTCTATCTATCTATCTATCTATCTATCTATCTATCTATCTATCTATCTATCTATCTATCTATCTATCTATCTATCTATCTATCTATCTATCTATCTATCTATCTATCTATCTATCTATCTATCTATCTATCTATCTATCTGAAAATAGACACAAAATCCTTCCCAAGCATGTTGCTTTGTATTTCATTCCTTCCACTTTAGTGATACTGGTCTTTGCCTGTTCAAATATATGTTCACCTGTCATCCCAGGATGGATGCACAAAACTCCCACCATGCACCAGCTAATATATTATCCCTTCAGACGGCCCTAGTGTTGGTCCTTAATAGGTCTCTATTTCCATGCTTTGTCCTTTCCACCTTTGTTGTTACTTCTCCATTCTACCTAATAAATGTTCAGGGTTTTTAATGATTGATTTTTCTGAATCTAAAACTGATGGGCTAATCTTAGCTTCAGAGCACAGTGTACAACTGGGGATAACCTATACATGGGAGTTAAACAATTTAAAACAAGTAAAGTACATTTGGACTGTTTTGGTTTGTATTATTGAGGTCTGCTGCACGTCTTATTTCAGCTTTATTGTCAAGTACAATACAGGTTACAACAAGGTCAACCAGATTTTTTTTAAAGTTTCCTCCTTTAAGGCTCCCAAACAAACAATTCTATATTTCTGAGAAATGTCTCTTAGTCTATGTTGTAAACTTTTTATAAGTCTTCACTTATGACCCCTGCTTCTCTTATCCATATTAACATTAAAGAACTACTCTGGCTCTGCTTTATTAAGCCCCTTAAGAATTTTGAAAGCTGCTATTAAAACGCTCCTCATCCTTCTTTTTTCTAAGCTTTTTAGTCTAGCTGTGTAGCAGAAATCCCCAAGTCCCACATGCCTCAGCTCTCAGTCCCGTAGGACTAAGCCTTGATGCTCTCTTCACAACCTTTTCTAAAGCTAGTGTTTGCAATTATTTGTTATGCAGGGATTTCTGTCCATCCCTAATTTATACTATTAATAGGTTTGCTCCCAGGATATGTTCATAGATCTGCATATTTTTCTGATTTTAAATCTATGTCAAATAATGGAGGTCTTCTGTTTGAACAGCACCAGTGCGTAATATCATAGCATATCTGTCAGGTGCAGCAAGATTTTATGTCGAGCAGGTGATATATTTTCAGTGGTGGCAAGAACCAGCTGCATGTTTTCAGCCTGGTTTATTTTGCTGCAGCTTCTCACTGACTGACCTATCAAGGCAGAATGTTCTCTTCCTGTATAAATTTATCTCAGTTATTATATTGATTACTAAGTTGCAGCTCACAAAAACCTTGATCTCACCTTTCCTCTGGTTTGAATGCATGACTTATTATGAGTTCATAAATACCACATGATGATGCTGTCATAAGTGATAAGTGTATATATATATATATATATATATATATATATATATATGTTGTGGCGGGCCCAGCCGGGATGCCTGGAAGGACCGGGAGAGGGACTATACCTCCCCCAGGCCACAAGAGGGCAGCCACCCTGGTTAGTATGGGGGCCATGGGAACCAAGCTTGGAATCAAAACCCTATTGGAGCCCGTGGCCACCACCAGGGGGTGCCCGGAGGATCCTAGAGCCCTGGAAACCAGCACTTCCGGAAAGAGTTTTAGGGTCACCTGGAGTGCTTCCGGGTGCTTGTGCGGCACTTCCGCCACACCAGGAAGTGCCACCGGAAGTTCATCGGGGGCACCTGGATCACATCCGGGTGGAGATTAAAGGGGACCGCCTTCCTACGATCAGAGAGCCGGAGTCGGGTGGAAGAAGGCAACGCTCGGGAGTAAGGAGAAAAGGCGGCCCAAGGAAGACCATTGAGAGGCCCTGAACTGAATGGTGTTTAGTGATGGGGCACTGTGTGTGTGCAGGACTTGGATTTTGGAACCTTGTTTAATAAATGTGTGTGTTTTTTAGAACTGCCAGTGTCCGTCTCTTTGTGTCCTGGCTGACTTCTCACAGTAGCATCCCAGATGAGAGTTCTGGCCATCTGTTAGCAGGAGCCCCATAAAAATAATTTTGTGAGCAGCCTGGCACTGCAGACCACCACAAACATGTGCCTCAATATCGAGGCCCGCACACGCATCGCGATGGAGTGGCGACTCACCCAGGGACCGCCGCCGGTTCATGGAAACGTTATCTCCGACCTGATGGGGAGAAAGAAGACTGGGAAAGGCACGAGAGCAGCAAACTCGCTGTCATAGGGGATTCCTGGTTCGGCTTGGCGTCTCGAATGGACACACGGAGGGAGGTTACTCCGGAAGATGGCTTCCAGGAGGTAAGTCCAATTCCCAGAGTTGTGCAGGACCCTGTTTATGTGTTGCAGGGAAGGACATCCTTGATCCGCGTCAGTGGCCGAGACGGGCCGATTCGGGGAGCGACGCTGTGGAGGCAGCTCCGGAAAAATCAGGGGAGGAGAAGCCTCTGCAGCAGAAGAGCTCTCAAGAGACTCCCTCCCAGAGGTTGGCGAAGGATTGGATGGTGTGTGTTACGTTCCCGCTGCGGCTGATGAGTGCCGTGGGTCTAAGGGCTGTACAACTAGAGCCAGCATCAGTCTCATGCTGCTCTACAGAGGGACAGACGGCACGGGGTCTCTTCCTTTCTCATAGGGAGATTCAGATCGTCAGGGCGCCCCAGAGAAAGAGGAGGACCCGGAGGAGGAGAGCCGGCTTATCCTACAGAAAGAGGTGTGAGCCTGGGAGCGCACGTACCGTGATGGGCCGCCCTCTGTGGGGTCAGAGGGAAGCCCCAAACTCAGTTGAGAAGACGGGGGTGCGAGCGGGCCCGCCAGATGTCCCAGTGTTGGGGACACCAAAGGATCGGAGGGGTTGCCGGAGTTATGAGTGCCAGGGTGCCAGGCTGAGGGGGGAGCATTGCCTAGCGAGAGCCACCAAGCGAAGGCGTAGAAGCAGACATCTCCACTCCATGGCACAGATTGTCTTTTACAGGATCGGACCCTGGACAGGAGTGATGGCGCCCCACCATGGAAGATCTGCCCTCGTGGAACTGCCCGCTGCGCCCTACAGGTCTCAGCTGAGGGAGGGGTACTGTGGCAGGCGGCTGGGCATCATACCCAGCCGGGACACCTGGAAGAACCGGGAGAGGGACTATACCTCCCCCAAGCCACGAGAGGGCAGCCACCCTGGTTAGTATGGGGGCCACGGGAACCGAGATTGGAAGCTCAACCCTATTGATGATCATATGTTTGCAAGGTAACAGACTTGTTAATACAGAGTTCCTCCATGAATAGATTGTTAATTAGTTGCATTATACTAAACTGCCAAGATGTCTGTGGGAAAGCATAAGGAAAAAAGCATCTGGAGCAGACGTGCAGACTGTATTTTGCACCATGACAGCGCAATTGCACAATGACAGCTCACCTGCAAATATTATGCCAGTTTTTAACCAAAAGCAATGTGGTTGTTGATTCCAGATATCACTCCTTGTAACTTATTTTTGTTAAAATTGCGAATGAAGGGAAGATGATTTGCTGTCGCAAAAGAAATCCAGAAAAAAATCACAGGAATGGAATGGAAATATTGTCAGGAAAGGAAGAAGCACTGAGAAAAGTGTATTGCATCTCAAGAGGAGTATTTTGATAGTGACTAAAATTGAATTTCCACAAGCTGTATAATTTAGCTTATTTTTTAACAATTCCGGGGGAATTTTTTGTTCCCCCTCACACAGTAATGCAATTGTTTTCTAACTACTCTGACAAAGATTGAGTGCTAGTGAAATGTGATGGATATATAGTACATAATAGATGCCATGTTCTCCAAGGTGTTACCACAATGTGAAAAATGCTGGAATACACCTTTCCATCTAATGATGAAAATAAAATGTCACATCTGGTAGAAATAATACTCTCATACCCTAATAGGAACCTCTAAAAGACCATATGGGGACAGTCTCCAATTTGAAATGAATGTATGATGTTAGGATAATAAAGATGCAATGTGAGATCGGATAATCTTTTAGAAATGTTAAACAATCAATGTGAATCAGAAATATGAAAATGCCATAACTAAAGCAACCATCAGAAATCTAAGACCAATGAAGACAAAGATCAGAATTCCTCTGTTAATTTTTTAATATATTTTTTTACTCTGGTAGATTTTTTTGTGAGCCTTTCCTTTGCAAAATAAGGCTAAAACATTCTGTTAGATGCATGATGACATCATCCATCATCCAAGATTCAAATTATGTAAATAGTAGCAACAGGCAGTGTAGCCATGAACAACATGGTGGCATACAAGACAGCACATATAATGAGGACCACAGAATGACACCACAATAGCATTGCAAAAAAAAAAAAAAATGAAAAAATCAACAAACAAAATAAAAATTCATTTTTCATAAACAATTACACAAAGTGGTCAAAACAATTTTTAACAAGATCTTAGTAACTGTTTAAGGAGTAGTGTTGCTAATCGTATAGGTGAAGCATCAGGAGAGCTCTAATGGGTTAAGGCTCAAATATGGAGTGGAACCTGAAGCTACCAGACGGCTTTCCTATAAAATAGTAACAGGACCTGAAAAACGTCATCTTTTCCTAAAAGGCTACTGTGTCCAAGATGGCAGAGAAATACATTTCTTTTTAAGTTTTGCAGATATGATGATGATGGTGACTTTGTTGAATGTGTTTATTATCATTGACATAGAAGGCAGTCACTTGTGTATCATTTTTTTTGTGGTCAGCTGCCTCTTTGTCTACTCTTCTGACTGTGGGTGTGCTTATACCTGCTTACCTAACCCTAGTTTCCAGACTTGTTATGTTTACTGGATTTTTCTTTTACCTCTGTAACAAAGCCCTGCGTGTAGGCCCTCCAACCTGCAGGGAAAAAAATCTGGGGGTTGGTGGCAGAATTGGCATTTCAGCCACCATAAAACAAAAACAAACCTCACACTGGTTCCATTCCATCTGAACTAGTGTGGTGCTAAGCAAGGTTATTATAGTTAATGAAAACTAAAATCAAAACTGAAACTATTATTAAAAAAACATTTTCGTAAACTGAAATAATTAACAAAACCGAAATGAAAAACTAAAACTAAATGAAACTATTAAAGTAGCTGGAAAGACTAACTGAAATAAAATAATAATTTACTAAAATAATTTTAGTTTTCATTTTTGAATGAATATTTTTGCCGTTAGTCTTTAACCCTTGTAAGTTTTAACTCTAAAACAGAAATGCATCCACCATGAGCCGCCCGCACATATTCATCCAGTGAACAGCGGTTGGCGATGGAAGGCGGCTGTTCACACAGCATTTGCGGTGATAAAGCAGGCTGAGTGTGGGTGCGTAAAGCGTGTGAAATAGAAAGCGAATTACGTGCCACCTTTCTTTGCGCTTGTTGTATATCAATATGTAATTCAAATGGCTGAAATCAGAATGTGCTGGTCAACAAAACGTATACTAAATGGAAAGAAAAATCACGAGTGAGTAACGATTCAGTTTATTTCTCAGGTGACTGCTTTTTATTGACAGCAATTCACCTGTCACTTTGCAAAGGAGAAATCGTTTTTACTTTCTCATATACGAAGTATAGAGAAAGTATAGTAATCATGAAAAAATTTGACCTTGATATTTTGATGAATCTTGACGTTATAGACCTCCCAGAGTCCAAAAATAGCGTTTTTTGGAATTGTATGTGTGTGTGTGTGCGGGTGCGTGTCTGTGTGTGTGTAAACACAATAATTCAAAAACGCAACTAGATAGATGGATGAAATTTGGCATGCGGTTGTTACACCACAATTGTAGATCTGTATTAACTTTTGGGCCAAATCCATCACCCAGAAGTGGTACTTTACCTAAACACATATTCGTTTTTTTTTTATTCATTCAGCTGCAGAGTCCGATTTATTCAACTTTACTTCTTTTGATTTGTTGTTGATGGTTCCTTAATGTACATAATATAAAAATATAATCATTGTCTTGAGGTTTACTCCTCAAATATCCATCCCCATATCTGAGTATACAAGAAAGTCGAGGGGAGGCCACTCCCGGTTTTTGAAAATAAAACGGCACTGATCAAGAGACTGACTAGATCATCATATAAGATCAGCATATTGTTACTTACCAATCACTTTTGCTTTAAAAACATTGTTTAACAATGAAGTGATACAAACAAAGGTAGGTAGGTGAAGAGAGTCTGCCAAGTGATGAAAAACTAAACATACTAATGGGTTTTTGTATTTATTCTAAATTTATTAATTTATCTTTTTTAGTTCATATTCACAACTCAAAATACCTGATATTGTGAAAGTAATCTATTAGCAGAATTATATTTTAAAATATTTGTCTCCCTTTTTTCAATGTTTTTCTCTCTCTCTCAAAATAGATAGTTGAAATATCATATTCTTTTTGTTCTTAACATCAGCCTTATCATACATATTGCATACCAGAGAGTTTTCCTGCCTTACATCCAAACCTGCTTGGGTAGGCTCCAGGTTTCCTGTAATCCTACTCTGGATAAACAGGTTTAGATAATGTACATATTGTTCTTAATTTCAGATGCTGTCTCTGTTGTTTTATGCCTGTCCGTACTCCTATTACTTGCTCTTGCTCTGCTCATTATGGATTTACTCTCCTTTATATTGGGCTATTCAAGTCTTGCTGTCCCTAACCTTGACACTACATGCTTGTTGTTCTTTGTTTCCCTCAATACAGCTAGGTGGGGTCTGCACACTGATTCAAGTCTAAGAGCCCTTTTCTTCCTAAGCCCCCGTGAGTTTCATGAGAAAATATTTAAAAAATTATAAAATTGTGTAAAATTGTTCATATTTAGTATCTAGTTTTGATTATGCTTGTTTTTATCAGACAAAAACAAAACCAGATAGTAAACCATGTAGTATAGTAAGCTTCCACTAACATTAAACTTGTATTCAAAGCTGTTAAGTGTACAGTTCTGTCTGATTGTGACACAAAACTAAACTCCGTAGGAGCTCCATGCCATAATTACTAAAACTAAAACTGAAACTAATAGATATAAAAATAAAATAGAAATATCTTTGTAAAATAAAAACTAAACTAAAACTAAAAATACATGATGAAGGAAAACTAAAACTAAACTGAATTTCCAAGTAAGGTCAGAAAAAATATAGAAATAAAAACTAACATAAAAAGGCAAAACTATAATAACCTTGGTGCTGAGGTGTCACCCGTTACATGGCAACACTCGGGTCCTAATCTGTGATCCTGAGTTGGTTTGTCATGTGGTGGGTGCAGCAATGCACTAATTCAGTGCATGCTCCTAACTTCTCTCTCTCTCTGTAACAATGACCACTGTACATCAGTTGACTGCCTTCAGTGCGAAGATGAGACATAACCACATAAGCTGGCCCCTCATTAGCACTAAAGATTTCTTCATTAGTTAGCTTGACCTATTTTACCATGTTAAACTAATTTTAGTTACTAAATCAGATGTGCATACTCTGGTCAACCAAGATACAGAGTGGCACAGCAGGGAAGTGGTTTGCATAGCTCCAGAATTTAGACAGATTATAAAGATTATAGTTAATGCTGCAGTTTAAGGTTTAAATGTATTAAATATTGTTTTTTTATTCTTTTTTCTTTTAGATCCACACATCAACACATTATTCTACTGTATATGTACTTTCTGCATTTCATCCGTAAAGGACAGGTTTCTTCAATGGTTGGATGAGTTCCTGTGGTTTAACCAACACATGGCAGTGACAAAAGCTAATTTCATATCTGCATTTTCCTAAATTTTAAACCTGTTCCACTACACTTTGGGTGTTAATTTTTATTCCCTAAAACATGCATGACAGGTTAGTTGATGACTGGAGACTAACTTGATATACAGGAGTGTAAGTGAAAGTGTGATGAACTAACTTCTGACTTGTGTCAATGCTGCCTGTTTAGGCCCCTTCTCACTGCAGATGTGTATTAAACATATCTAAATCATAAAGGAATAATTTTAAGAATTAAAAATTGTTTGCCTAATGGTTCTTATTTTATTTACATGACTTAAAAAATGACTCTGCTGCTCCAAAGTAGAAGCCATGTATTGTAAAGTCACATTGGATCTGCAAGATATCTTACCAAGTCTAATGAAATCGGGGACGTAGCCCAGGTTCGACATGATCATTTGCCTTTCTTTTCTTTTCAAAGTCTACCTTGTTGTTAAATTAAATAAAGAACAAGTAATTCTGTATAATGTAATTAACAACAAACTGTTTCTTAAAGTAAGATTAAAGTAAACATATAAAGTCATCGCTGTACTAGATTAACATAATTTGAAAGAAAAATATATTTCCGAAAATTGTAATCTAATTTTGTATAATACGGTATATCTAATAGGTATTTCAGGGCAATTGTAAAATACAATCACAACATGTAATATCATACATCATCAAATCTTGATTGTGACCACCAATTTTTAATTTCACATACTAAATGCCATGTAACATAGTGTGATTTTTTTCTCTGATTTTTTAGTCATGGCCTTCATTTGTAGAACCTTAGCGGCTCGGATGCATTCACCTAGTGTGACATACCCAGTGACTTACGTCAAATATTGATGAAGCTGTTAACCCTTTGTACAAAGCCAGGTTTGTCAGGTAGCACGCTATTGGCTGTTACAAAAAGAAGTGAGCACGACTGTGCTGGAAGGTCATCACACAGTCATTAAATTAGACATGGCCAGCGATTTTTCCAGTCATGTAAACCTGATCCAGTGACGAGATCAATAACTGCAGTCGACAAGTCTGACATATCTTATGACCAGAAGTTGCATGATGTGACATTTGCTTGAGGCACCACTTGACATTTTACTAACTGCTTCTTCTTATTCAATCACTGCAGCAGTGCACTTTCGTGTTAAGAATGAAAAGGGTTGAAGCAGCAGCCCATCAATGTTTTTTTGGCAGTGTAAATTTGTATTTTTCTCATTGTGGTTTAGATTAAATGTTCCTGCAAATTGTTAATGGAGAACCAATAGCCTGCCAATTTCTGCTCCTTTATAAACAACTGCTTCAGTGCCTCCATCATGAAGAAGGTGTCAAGCTCAAGGTCCAGGCAGGTTCTCAAAACCTGTGGGATGACTGCATCTTGTCCTCTCCCCATTCATCATCGCATAATTGTTTCTCTGTCACTTTATGCTGAGCTACAAGTTTTATTTGGCAACAGGACATTTCTCCTAATTTAACCCTATTTTAGAATACCATTTTAAAAAAGCATGACATTTTTATCTAGAAATCCAAATTATCAAAACACCCAGTTTCAAATTGTACATTGACTATACATCATACACCTACTTGGCTTTTCTTCTGAAACAGTGGCAATGTCCCCAAGGCTGGTCTCAGTTAGGACTCCCGCGGAGTTGCATGGGAATTGGAGTTTAAAAGAGCAGCTCTGTAGGGGTCCTTATGTGCCACGAGAGGGCGCTGTCAGGGAAAGACTGCCTTGGTTTCCATATGACTCAAATGTGCTCCAGATGACCACTGTGGCAACACCGGAAGCCTACCACATCTCCTCGGAGAGTCAGGAGGCAGCGGGCAACACTCATTTGGAGGAAGGAAGGAGGAAAAAGAATGTGTTTTGTAATTGTGTGTTTGGGCCTTGTTCACTAGGAAACATGTAGGTGACAAATAAAATCCTTTTTTTGAATATGAGACTCTGTTGTGGTTATTTATATGTGGGGATCCTTTCATTGGATTGGCTGGCCCAGCACTATCTCAGCTGTGGAATGGCCAAGAGGGGGAGGCAGCTTGATGGCTGAGGTCTCCAGGTCTCTGAATAAATCCAAATCATATTATGTGTTATCATCTACTGTTAAATTCTGATCTGTACTTGTAATATTTTTATTTTACTATTATACTATATTGACGATTACTTGTGTCCTCTTCTGTGTATTGTATTGTATTGACCCGCTTCTTTTTGACATCCACTGCACGCCCAACCTACCTGAAAAGGGGTCTCTTTTTGAACTGCCTTTCCCAAGGTTTCTTTCATTTTTTTCCCTATTAGGGTTTTTTTTTGGGGGGAGTTTTTCCTTGTCCTAGTCAAGGTTGGGGGGCTGTCAAAGGCAGGGCCTGTTAAAGCCCATTGCGGCACTTTTTGTTTGAATTTTGGGCTATAGAAACAAGAAATAAATTATATTGTATTGTATTGTATTGTATTCTGCATTTACAGGGTCTTTCTTTTGGGTTGGGGTTTTCAGTTCTTTTCTTTCTCCTATTTTATTATTACTTTTGCTCATAAATGATTTACTTTTGGGCGGCACGGTGGCGCAGTGGTAGCGCTGCTGCCTCGCAGTTAGGAGACCCGGGTTCGCTTCCCGGGTCTACCCTGCGTGGAGTTTGCATGTTCTCCCCGTGTCTGCGTGGGTTTCCTCCGGGCGCTCCGGTTTCCTCCCACAGTCCACAGACATGCAGGTTAGGTGGATTGGCGATTCTAAATTGGCCCTAGTGTGTGCTTGGTGTGTGGGTGTGTTTGTGTGTGTCCTGAGGTGGGTTGGCACCCTGCCCGGGATTGGTTCCCTGCCTTGTGCCCTGTGTTGGCTGGGATTGGCTCCAGCAGACCCCCGTGACCCTGTGTTCGGATTCAGCGGGTTGGAAAATGGATGGATGGATGATTTACTTTTTTTTCTTTATAATAAAAGGTTGATCACAAAAATATTAAGTAATTAAATAAAGTATTGGGGGTTTTGCCATTTTGTCAGTAATGATAATCTAATCATGTTATGTATTTACAGAACATTTTAAAAACCTAAATATCTGTCATAAATCTAGTATTCAGTTAACATTCTAATGAGTTTATCCATTAGGAAATGAATGACCATTAATAAGTAATAAAAATACTCTACAGACTAATACAATAAAGTGCTGCTAAAAATAATCTCTGTACAGAAATATTCATGTTCGGTCTTTTATATTTCAGACTATAGAAAATTGTTCCAAAAAGTAAAGCAGTCATATGTGACAATCAAATATATTAAATATACTTTGTCCATTTAAGGAATGTTCAATTGGATATTGTAGAACTGAAAAGATGAACAAATGACATTGACAAAATATAGTGATGCACACTAAATTAGGATCAAGAGATCCAGAGAATTTTCTTCCTATAAACCATTGAACAAAAAAGATGCTCCATTCACTCATTAGAAACAGACATTTTAACATAATTGTTATTTTTTTAATATAACTTTAAGGTTAATTGATTTTAATGAAAAATTAAGTTATGACTAAAATTAATGTCGCATTGAAAGCATAATGATACTGTACTGTAGCAGTTTTGTTAAATGGTAGACCTAACAATCGTAAGAGTGCACTCGATACATTCTAAATGGTGGACAAGGTTGAGAAGCTATTTAGCAGATGGATGAAAAGTTAAAAGTGTATTCAGTTTAAAACAAATGCTTAATGATCATGGTGGTAAATTATGAGGCAGCTAATACAGCAGGGCTCCAAAACCTTTAGCAGTTTTCAGTTTAATGTAGAAAAGTATTCTGTACTGCACAGAGGCAAAAGGAACATTAATTATGAATTGCAAGATGGGTGATGCTGACCTATAGAAAACAATTAGGGGTTTTATGTTGATAAAATATTCTTACTTTCTAGGTAATGTGTGCAGAAGCAATTAAAAACAATAAATGTTAGGTTATTTTGTAAATACCATAGAATATTAATTAAGGGATACAATAGTATGTATTTTTGCTGGGTAAATATTTCAGTTGTGGTCTCTAGAGGGTGTTATTGAGCCAAACTCAAATGTCACCTGTGAGGCTACAAAAAGTAAAAAGAAAAATCTTTTCATTTACATGGGTCAGTAAGTACGTCCAGTAACTGATGCCTCTGCAATATATGACTCTAGAACCAGCATGGGTTATGCATTCTACTGTGTTGACTAGTATATTACACTAGTGAGAGCTCATGTAGAGTTCTGCATCTAATTCTAGGCAACATGCTTCAAAAAGACAAAGTATGTCTAGGAGATGTGCACCAAAGAGCAACTAATGGAATCTTGGGTCAAAAGGGCCTATTCTGTTCTGACAGGTATTCAATCTCTTCACTCTTGAGCACAGAAGAGTGTATGGGGACTTCCAGGTCTACAAAATTCTCAAAGACATTGAGAAAATTGATCTAGCAGCACTATTTCAGTTAAATATGAATCACACACTTAAGGACAAGAACGGAAATTCAGGGATTGTTGAATTTAAGCCAGGAAGAACTTTTTCACACAAGGAATTATGGGAATGTGAGATAGTGACATACTGTAGTTGAAACAGAATGTTTCGCAAATTTTAAGAAGTATCTGGGTGAATTATTATTATTTCACTGGTTCGGTCTTGCAGGTCTGTACTGATAACTGTACAAGGAGAATAGAAAGGAAATCATGGAGTTTCCTCATTCATCTTGTTATCGTCTGAGTTTGAATTCCAGTATGCTGAATGTGGGCCACAATATTTTTCCAGTTTTTCTACAGCTGCAACCAACTCAGGACCTAGGAGCATAAATCAACAGGGGTACAGAGTATGATGTGTAAGGTGAGCACCAAGAATTTTACTGCATTGTATACATGTGACCACACTACTACTACTATTACTGCTACCACTATATTTGCCATGTCATCTTTTTCATGATGTTGGACCTATTTTATTATGTTATGTGTCAGGGAATCCTGAACATTAGATTTAGAACTTATGACTGAATAGTTCATAAGCAAGGGTTAAAAAGATACAAAACTTTCTAACTCTCTTTCAGATATTCTTAGCTGCCAAGTTCTATCTGATTAAAGAAAACAAAATGTGGTTGACAAGCTATTTCATCATAAAAGGCCCAAGCGCAAAAAGCAGGACCACTCTGGTAAGCATCATTGTTATTTAGTTTGTTGATAAGGGAATTTATGTTCAACTTCCAGAAGACCAAAGTCTTGCATCAACAAGTTCCTAAAATTCAGAGTCCTTGAATGTATAAGGCATCTTTCATGCTGTTTCATTTTGTGGAAGGGTTCTGAGATGTACTCAACCTAAACCACAGATCCCTTAATTTTTCATGTCTAGATTCCGAGTTTCGTATTTCCTCCACCCCAACTGTTGTTCTTTTATCCTTGTACTCACCTGGCTTGGAAGGAGGAACAGCCCAAAAATGCAATGCACGTGTCATAGTCTTTAAAATTCTTAAATATTCTTAATGTGACAAAAAAGCAAAAGCAAAAAAAAGTAAATGGGTGTGACAAAATTGATGACACAACCTGGATATGTTAGGAGCTGTCATAAGCTGTCCTCGATATTTTAGGAGCTGGCCGACGAGTGAGGTGTTCAGTCTTTAAGGTTACATAGCTGCATTACATGGAACTTATTGGTGATTCTGTTCTTTCTGCTTCTTCCTGGTCCTCCTCTCTCTTCAACTCATACTTTCACTTTAAACTAATGACTTTTTAAAGTTTGATAGGACCAAGGTGAACACCCCAGCCCACTTTATCTGATGTCATTTGAAAAGATCATTGGTTATCTAGTCACCCCAAGTCATCTATAATCTCCCAGGTGGACACAAAAGCAATACAGGGGAAATAATAGATTTTTGTGCTGATCTAATAAAACTGAGTTTCTTTCTCATCTCATCTGTTTTCTGTGTCCTTTTGGATTCTGTTATGAGTAGGGTATTTTTTCGTATGATTTAGCCTAACGTATTCAGTGGATTTGAGTGCACATGTTGCATAATATACACACTACAGAGGGTTGCTTCTGTCATGCTGAACTTACAGTGGGGGGTTATTCATGGGTCAGAACCCTTAATGTTGAGAATTGCTTCTGTCCTGCTACAACTAATGGCTGCTGTCCTTTCACATTTCACAAAAGAGGTGTAAGGCTTAGGCTACAAATTTATCTGTTCAACTTCTCTAATTCAGAAAGTTTTCACCACATTTCATTATATTTTTGACAACCACTTTGCCCCTGATAATACAATAGTCTATATATTAAATGCCTTGCACGTAGGACAATGTCCAGAGAATAAGATCAAGGAATGACAGTAGTAAAAGCAGCAGGCTGGTTTTGAAGTCAAAGAACAAGCAGGGGTAATATTATTGAAAGAGTTGGTTTGAAGCAGTTGTCAAAGCCAGAACTCAAAAACAGAATCAGAAATCGAAAGCCAGAAATTGCCAAGTTCCAAATTCTAACATATTTCAAATACCACTTATTACCTCTTCATAAAATTCTTTGTTTTTTTGTGGATTTGAAAATATAACAAATACTGGGCACCACCACCTTTTATTGGCAGGACTGAATGACAATATTCATCTCGACTGCAAATGGACATAGCAGCCTTAAACAATACTGTATACTATATGGCCACATTAGGTGCAATTAGCACTTCCCCTCATCAAGGTCTCTGCAGCCACACGGCTTTTCTCTCACACACAAACACTTGTAGGATGACTGCTGCTTTACTGTTTTTTCCTGAAATCTCTATCACGTTTCATCACAGACTTCTTCAGCTCCTTCAGAATGCAGCTGCTCAACTAGTGTTCTCCATCTCTCATTTTACTCCTACTACTCCTCTGCTTTGGCCTCTCCACTGGCTTCCTGTTGCTGCAAGGATTCAGATCAAAACTTTTGTCTTGACCTATGGTTCTGCTCTTAAGTATCTTCAGTCTTTAGTCTCTCCACGTGTCAGTTCAAGAGGTCTCTCTCTCTGCATCTGCCTAACTGCTGAAGTTTCCTCCTTTTGCCAGACATGACAAAAACTGGACAATGCTTCTGCGTTCTTGCTCCAAAGCTGTGATCTCCCTTTCTTCCATTCAAGCTACACCCAATTCACTCCTGGTTTGACATTTTTTATAAACACACATCTTCATTAAATTTTTTGTAACTGCTTACTTTCTCTTTTACAGGATAGCTGTTGTACTGACAAAGAGTTTAGGATACAGATTTTTGTCTTAGTCTAGGTGCAGGTTTAATTATTCAGTAGTCGTACTTCTCCCTCTTGCTTGTTTTTATTTGGCTTCCTGTTGCTTCTGATGCTTGCACATTCTAGTCTTTCTTCTATGTATTATAACTTGCCTTGTTAGTTGCCTCGGATAAAGGCTTCTGCTAAATATATTAATACTAATAATAAAAAAATATGATAGGGGCCATTAAAAAACATAATACAAAAAACACCATCCAAAAATCACAACATAAAATTGTCAAAATAATGATAAAGTGTAAACACCCACAAAACAAATATTAATATCCAAGAATGAAACGTACTGCGCTCAGGGATGCCGCAATCCAAATTCATGACAGGCTGTTGCCATCTATGACGTGGTATTGGAAAAAAGAAAGTTGAGCAAATGGATGACTTTTAAGTGTGCCCTTTTCAGTTTGTAAAATCTCTTCTTAAATGCAGGCCGGATATGAATATAAATCATCCGACATGATAGTTGGTTCCAATGTGTGTCTGGTGTCAGTGGTCATACACATCACTGTCATGTAGCCATGCAAATAATTTAATCATTTATTATTAGTGGTAATTGAATGATTAATTGAGATCTGTACCACTAATGAATAATTGTTAAACATGGAATTTGACATTTAGGCTGATAGCAGAAGACTATGATGTACCAAAGAAAATACAGCAAAAGAAAAAATCTGGATTTTTTTTTAATATTTACATTTACACATGATCTGTATGATCTGCTAATTGATCTGCAGTTTGTTTTATTTGTTGCTCAACAGATGCTTGGCACCAATGTGCAGCTCATTAACTATCCTGGCCGCTTCCCAAAGTAGGGTATTCACTCACACAGACCACCATGGCATCCCACCCAATTAAACCAATTTTCACTGTTGTGTAATGTTGATATGATACTAAAAATTTAAAAACTTTGTAAGACATCCCACAGAAATATTTAAAATGTATTGAAGCTGATTATAATAAAATGTAGAATACTGTATTTTGTCTGAATGATTTCTATTAGGTATTTATTTTCAGTTCTGAAAAATGAACTAAAATTAATTAAGTCCTTGTTAGAAAAAATAGTGATATCATTTTCTCATTATGAGGACTTTTGGATAGAAAAAAATAAATTTGTATTCCTACTTGTATAACAATCACTAATAATTATTTTCCACAGTTAGGATGTGAAATAAATTTCTCTTTTAACCAATGGTTCCTGCTCTTCTCAAAGCTGTCCTTTCACTCCATTTTTCTGTTTAACATAATTTGTGAAATTTCCATTAGATCTGCTTATTCCATTCCAATACACACCATCTGCTGTATTCTTCAATTCTGCTAACTAATTACACTTTCTGCCAAGTTAGGCCGACGCTGATGAATGACACTCTCTAAGCAAAGTATATGAATCAATGAATTGTAAAGCATTGCTAACAATAAAATATTTTTTCAACTGTAAGAAATTTAGTACAAATAAACCAATGCATCCTAATTAAGTTTGGATACTGATGTATAGTACTGAGGTTTGGGCAGTAGGTGGCAGTCCTGAGGAGCACCCCAGAATTAATTGGAACATTACTTCTCCAGTGACTGCCATGCTGACTTTATGGGGAACAGTGGGGAAAACAAATTTGCTTGCTAGTGCAGGTTCAGAGCTAAGAAAACCAGGAATAAATTACAAACTGGATAATATTTAATGGAAAAATAAGCAGACTTTCTTTAAATTTCAAAGTGAGGAGTCAAACCAACTTTTCTGTTACAGTAAAACATCTCATCATTTATAGTAAAGTCATTCACAGCCTTCAGAATACACATCATATGCATTTTTTCTCTGTTTACTGTTTTTTAGTCATTGTAAACGTTGCCTTTCATCCATTATCTGAATCTGTTTATCTAATCTAAGGTCTCAACATGCTAAACTCACCCTGATCAGGGTGCCAGTTCATAAAAGATCATGTAAACTCCCACTCTTTATTTTTAACTTCACTTGAAAATGGAGGGAAAACCAGAAAATCAGGAGAAAAAACACAAACAGAAGTAGTAAGAATAGGCACGTTCCACACAGACAGTGACCAGGTTGGAATTTGAGTCCAGTCTCCTGGACTTAACCACAGTTGCACCTATAATCTTTAAATTTCTGGTTAACCACAAGGCATGCCACTGAGTCCCAAATCTCAGACACAGTATTACCCAACACAATTCCAGGTTTAATTAAAGAATATTATTTGTCAACATCACATTTCCAACAACCACTGCCAAAAGATCAATACCAGAATACTATATGTGATCAATTTCTTTTTCTCTAAGAGTGTCACTTGCTGCCTCCTGAATTTGACTCCCCGAAGTAAGGCTTCTTTTGAACTAGACCTGGGAACTGTTTCCAGTATCATGCACAAGTCGTCCGGTGCACTTCCATGTCATGTGGACACCAGGACAGTCCTCCTCCGACCATGTCCTCTGGCAGCATCCAAGGACCCCCGAAAGAACTACATTTCCAAACTCCAATTTCCAGAATGCCCTGCGTGTGTCCTAACTGGGTTCAGCCCAGAGAAACACTGCCACCTGTCCTGTGGGGGAATGAACTGCTGGCCAGGCAAGAAAAAATCCACCATCTGACCTGGATGTCCGTCCTTCCTATATGGCATGTACACTAGGTTAACATAATAATCAAAAAGAAATATTAACTTTAAAAATCACAAATGCAGTGAAATATGTTTAATGAAAAGGAAACTTCTTTGGTATATAAGCTTTAAAAATACAAGGTGGTCTATGGGCAACCTTGGAATACCACTTGGTAAAGTCTTCACAATTTAATTAAGATAATATAATTCCTTTTCTTTTTCTAAAAAGAAAAGCAGCACAAAGTGAAACAAATACAGCCTTTTAAATGGATGGTGGACTTCACTTTCTTCTGAGAGTTACAGGTACTTGCAATACCACATAACTCATTTTCTCAGCTACAGGCTGAGGCTTGAATACCAATATAACTAATTAAATTTTCAGAATGCTTTAATGGATAAAAACTGAGTTTCACTAGGTAGAAAAGTAAAGGTAATTTTGTGACCATCAACCAATAAATCCACAAACATGAGTTAAAATCAACAAAATACTAGGAATGTGATGCCTAAAAATGCACCTCCCCTGACTTTTCGCAGTTTTTTGTGTTGCGCTATTTATTTTTAACATATTACTTATTAACACAAAAACTGAAAAAAAAATAATTAAAAATGTCTGAAGTTATATGCCATTAATTAAATAGATTATCTTATCTAAATTCATATTATTTGTCACACACATGTGCTTGGGGAACAGTTTAAGGGCTGAGTGATTGTAATTTCCCACCAAGACATGAGGTGGTGCTATCTAATAGCGATCTCTCTTCTTCTCCCTCTGCAGAAAGGAGGACTGACACCAGTCCATCAATGATGTCACTTCTGGGGTCTGACCTCCTGGACCCACCTCTTCCTCCCAGAATCCTTGTTAAATTAAAGACACACCATCTTGGTCAAATCTGTTTGATTGTAGAAGTCGGAGCGACTCAATTTTTATGTTTTACCATGCGCTTTACTTTCATACACTTGTTGAATTATACAGGTTTAGCAGCAAAGACATTCTTTGCCGTCTTTTGTTTTACACATTCTTGTAAAGGGTCACAGGACACTAGTTCATTGCTAGGTCTATTCAAGCACACCCACAGACTGAAATCAAAAATGAATCTAACCTTCTTGTCTATGACAATGTGAGAGGAAAGCGAGAATACCTGAAGGAAAATTCTCACAGACACATACGTATATTGCTCTTTTTTTACCTCCAGCCAAATTCAGTTCCGTGCAAGTGGTGTTGTTATGGCAATAAAGGAAAGTATAATACACATACCTACAAAAAAACTTGTATGTACTTTGCTCTTGCTGGTTAATATGTGTCCTATTTGCATCACTGACCATTTTTCCTTCATGTCCATTGTGCATATGTTGCTACTACACCAAAAGGTTTTTGTGGCAGTCTTATTAATAATAAGTACAATGCTTAAGCTGGCTACGAAGCACAGTAAATGTGCTGTGAGGGGCTCCCCAAATGGCAACCAGTTACCAGGACACAACGCGGATTTGTTTTACAAATTCCAAACTAGGTAGAGCTGCCTTGGAGAATTGGCACTTTAAGACTGTAACAAATAACATGATTTTATACACGTATTTTGTGGTATTTTATGTTTTTTTTATGGTGCAGAATTTGCTTATAAATGTTTCTAATCATTTTTGTTTATTTTGTTTATTTTTGTTTCTTTTCCATCCTTTATGCGACATAATAGGATGCATCATGTGTCTGTGATTGTCACATCCATTACATAATGGGAATTGACGGTATAAATATGGAGGTTGCCCTGTTATACATTATCCCTTGTTTTCAGCAATAGTTGTGTCAGGTTTCATTTCAGTTTATTTAACTTCTTTCTGCCCTTGACTCCTGATTCGTGTTTTTCTTTCGTATTTTGTTTGCCTGATCATTTTGTCTCTTTCTGCACCGACCTGGTCTGTTTATTACTATGATTTTTGTCTTGCATTTTCATCTTCTGATTATTTTCTGATAACAATCCTAGGAGACACTGTATCTCAAAAATAAATAAAGGCTTGGGGATATTGAGACACCAGGAGCCATTAGTGTCCCTGGGGCAAGCAGAAGATCATGTCTGACCCTGAAAGTGATTCTGTGATATGTTGGGGAAGTGACCCTGGGCTGGGATTTAAAGTTGCTTATATTCCAAAAGGCTAACTGAGTATAGAGTTGGTTGGAGAGTGAAGGAGAGTGAACACGTGGCTAGTGGAAGGAAGAGAGACCAGGATCTGGGGAGAGACAGAAAGAGAAACACAAAGACATGGATATATGCAGGGAAATACCCATGCGTTATAATTTGGTGATCAAGTGGATAAGCTACCCTACCAGACAGAAAGGAGTGCAAGCCCAGAATATTTAAGCCCTCTGGGGTAGTAGGCTTATCGTTTTACTTCTGTTTATTGATAATTTGTGTTCTAAGCTAAGCTTTCTTCCCTGAGTTTATTTTTTATTAATAAAAGAACATTTTTGTCATATATTTGCTTCTTTGGTTTCTGCCTGATGTGCAAAGGGATGAAGCAAAAGCAAAAATATTTTTCATTGTAATTATAGGGCTCTAATAGCAGATTCTTGCAAGCAGAATAAATGTGTGTTATTATGTACATATTTTCCAGTGTTTTAGCATTATTGATGTTAAAATAGACGTCTTATGCTAAGGTTCATGTTTGAAATGATGTTTCCTCTTTTTTCTTTCTTTTAAGGTACAATTCCATTTTAATGGTGTTCTACAAAGCATTTGCTTTCCTATTTAATGTGTAGAATATATGCAATATCATTTGTCATTTTCTGAAAAAAAAGTCATCACAGTAGACACCATGGGTAATAAAGCACTGTTTCAAAGAGGTAAATGGCTTTCGTTCAATTTACATACAGCATGGAGGATTTTTTTTTCTCTAAAAAATAGCTTTTTTCTTTTCAAGCAAAATCACAAGGTGACATATGCATGCATATCAACAAGTTTATTTTCCATAATCTTGCTAAATATGCCCACATCATTTCTTCTTCTTGTGATCCGTAATGTTCGTCTGCCGAGCGGCACTCCATGTCTTTAACTGCAGGTGTGTTTATTCAAGTTCAAGTGCTGCTGATTAGATCAGACAAAACCCGAAAGTAAATGTATGCAATCAGGGAAGAGAAAGTAAATGTTTTAATTAGAACACGGTATGTAGTCATTTCAGAACTCTATAGATGTGCCGATTTAGTTTTTCCTTTTTATTTTTATTTTTTATGAATTACAGCAAGTCAATTTCTGTGTTTAATATTTAAAACAAATATTAGTGGCAAAGAATTAATAAAATTTAAACATTAGGAAACCTACTCTCAAATATCTAATTAAACAGAGATAATGTGTGAACATGGTATATGATAAATTCATGTTATCACATTCAAATAAGAATTTATAAAGGGCAGAAGTTGGATTTAGCATACACTGTTTGGTCACAATATTTAGTGCTGCTGCTTCACAGCTCCAGGATCCAAAATGTGCGTCTTTGTGGAGTTTACTTGTTCGCTTTTTCTTTCTTTGCTTTTTTCTGCGTACTCCGCTTTTCTTTCCCCATCACTCAGTCCAACCCAAATTTACTTCCCTATGAAGTATTGCTCCAGGCTTAGAGTACTCAGCATTTGAGCCCCATCTACTGGCTGTCCTAAAATTACTAGTGATCAAGGAGTGTAGCTGAATGAATACACCCCTTGAAAAATGTAAGGAAAAGGACTTTCGAAAAGCTGCTTACAAGAGATTTTTTAATTAGTTAATAAATGTCTTTGATCACATTCTCCCATTTAGTCAACACTGTTTTAGTGACAAAAGTTTGCTTTTTTTATGAATATTCTAATCTAATTGTAAAGCCAATACATAGTCTACATCATTCACAATATGTGAATAATGTTTTTTTTCTGCAAAGGAAAGTGACCATAATCAATACAGGCCAATCTAGAACACTAACAAGGAATTTTCAGAACATACAATTTAAGTTTCTGGGCACTGTGCTGTCACAAAACCTTAAACAGGATGAAAATATAACATGTATTATCTATAGTACTAGGGTGTTGTACCGTGTTAGCCATTATGAATATAGAGAAAAGCCAAGCAAAATTACACCTTTTATTGGCTAACTAAAAAGATTACAATATGCGAGCTTTCGAGGCAACTCAGGCCCCTTCTTCAGGCAGGATTACATCTTGCCTGAAGAAGGGGCCTGTTTTGCCTCGAAATCTTGCATATTGTAATCTTTTTAGTTAGCCAATAAAAGGTGTCATTTTGCTTGGTTTTTCTCTACATGTATTATCTAGAAAGCCCACCAGAGAATGCCTACCAGAGAGTCTATTCTGACCTTTTCTGTAATTGTCTGGTTTAGTGCTGCCTCTGCTCAGGTCGAACACCCATCTGCAGTGCATCATCACAGCCTATGAAGAGACTGTTAGGCTATAATGTACCTCACATTCAAGTCCTGTATGAGTCCAGGTAAAGTAAGACCAATGCTGATTCAACTCACCATGGGCATCACCTATTCAATAGACATCCACCTGGCAAACGCCTTTGTGTGGTGAAAGCTAAAACAACACGTTACCTAAACAGTCTTTTTCCATGCACAGTTATTCAAATTAACCAGGTCTGAGTTTCTGCTCATGAACAGTATATCTGCACACCTTGGACATTTGTGTCATCTTCATATTTTATCCATTTTTTTATTCTTTATATTTTATATTTCCCTTGTATGCTGCATCATTTTTTATCTGTTTATATTTATCCTTTTGTATTTTGTGTTGTCTTTGTATGTTGCATCAATACTACCAAGACAAATTCCTAGTACACGTTAGTGAATTCTCATTCTAATTTTTTCCTCTGTTTAGACTACTGAATTAATGTCCGAATTGATTTTCCATTACAGCACCATGGGGTAATGGTTACAAGGCAGAAACTAAACACAGATGGGATACTTGCCCAAGATGTTTAGTATGCCAAATAATGGGTGCATGTCTATGTCCTGCAGTATAAAATCATCATTTTTTGAAACTACAGACTTGCTTATGTTATAATTTTTTTTTTAATTCTGCTCAAATGAACCAGGATGAATTATAAAGGAACTCATTTACAAAGAAATTTACAAGACCCTTAATTCAATCTGACAATCTGCAATTGAAAGTATCCTCTCTTATTCATTCTTCCTGTATTGTAATGCATCTGTTTCAGTCAGTTTACAACATAATGGGAAAAAATTAACGGATACGCACAGGATCAAAGCTTTTGAACAGAGTCGTTATTCAACAGGACAAATAGCCAAGCACATGTGTGTAACGTCTTGTGTCCCAAAGCCTCACTTGTGATTTCAACATAAATAATGTTTTGTTTGAAGGATTGGGGAGAAACAACATAGGAAGCAATTTCACAGATTGAGACACATCAGGAAAAAAAAGATCTCATCTGGATTTCGGAGATGTAAACTTATGCATCATGCCATCATGCCAATTGCTGAATTAAAAAAAAAACACCCAGGACAACAACCACCCTTGACATTTCTAACTTGCACTAAGTTTATACAAGACGGCTTTTATTATTTTATTTTCTGTAATTGCTTCTATTTGTATTATTATACTTTAATATATACCACGTTGCTTTTACATTTCTATACTTTTTCTTTATATATAGAGTGATTGAGGTAATAAAGTAAATATTAGAGGAACTTGTGAATGTAAGATTTCCATTTTGCTCATCAATAGGAAGAATAAGTGCAGTAGAAGTAAAACACTTTGTGTATTTCATATTTTGTGTATTTGTGTATCCATACATTTGTTAGTGCTGGTGATAGTGAGACGCTATTTGGAGTTCTGAGTAGTGAGAGGCATGAGGCATCATTCTTATGTACAGATGTGGATGGCATCCTATATGGAATACTACAGAGCAATGGCAGTTAAGCATCACTCATTCGTACTTGTGTGAATAGGATCTCCAAGTTTGTGTGCATTAATCTTAAGGCATGAAGGTGTGAGAGTAGACCAGCCTAGTAACCAACTAGATAATAACTAATAATATAGTCTAAGGCCTGCTTTGAAATGCTGTACAGCATCCATTCAGTGGAAATTTGTTGAATCGTCTAAACAACTTGTAGAATAGTTGTTTCTTTCCACTTCTCAGTAAAATAAAACAAGTCAAACTAAAACCTTTCCTTAAATCCTTAAATCATTTAGATATATTATTCGCTTTATTCAAATAATGATAATAATACTAGTAGAAGGTCATCATTATTCTTGAACAATCAGTCAAAATCACTCACTCATAACCATAGATAAATACCCACTCTACTCTGTAAATGGTGCTTGATTTGATGCCAGCCTATGTCTCTCACATTTTTTCAGCTTTGATTAAATATGTATATATCATGGAGATAATGTACATACTTACTTATTTGGATTTATTTAGTAATAACATTTTTTATTGCATAGCGTGACTCAATACAAAGGAAACTAGACACATTGCAAATAATTAACTTGGTATCATTGTGACTTTTTACATTTTTAAATGAATTAACCAGTGTTGTTAAAATTTCAGAGAGAACTGTTTCTGCAGTCACAGTAGTGTCTAAAAAAGCAGCATTGTTTAAATGAATGAAAAATGACAGAACTTATGCTTCTTCTCAACGTTCACTTTTTACGGGGTTAAGCAATTTAATAAGGCATCACAAAATACAGTCAGTCAGTCAGTCACTCTCCAACCCGATACATTTACTTAAATATACACTATACGGACAAAGGTATTGAGACACACTTCTTACTTACTGATTTCAGGTGTTTGAATCTCACCCATTGCCACAGGTCTATCACAGGCATTAACTGGGTAGCAGGAGCTTCATGGAATGGGTTTCCATGGCCGAGCAGCAGCGTGCAAGCCACACATCACCAAGTCCAATTCCAGGCATCGGACAGAGTGGTGTAAATGTGTTCTATGGAGTTACAAATCCTGCTTCTCTCTTTGGCAGTCAGATGGGCGAGTCTGGGTTTGGCAGATGCCAGGAGAATGTTACCTGCCTGACTGCATTGTGCTAAGTATGGTGGAGGAGAGATAATGGTGTGGGGCAATTTTTCACTTTTTTCCTTCCAATGAAAGACAATCTTAATGTTTCAGTATATCAAGACATTTTGGACAACGCTATGCTTCCAACTTTGTGGAAACAGTCCGGGGAAGTCCCTTTTCTATTCCAGCATGACTGCGCCCCACTGCACAAAGTAAGGTCCATAAAGACATGGTTGGATGAGATTGGTGTGCAAGAACTTGACTATTCCGCACAGAGCCCTGACCTCAACCCCATCAAATATCTTCAGGATGAAGTGATTGTGAGCCAGGCCTTTTTGTCCAACATCAGTGCCACACCTGATAAATGCTCTACATGATGAATACAACACAAATTACCACAGAAACACTCCAAAATCTTGTAGAAAGCCTTCCAAGAAGAGTCGAAGCTGTTATAGCTGCAAAGGGGGAACCAACTCCATATTAAAGTGTACTGTATTTGAAAGCAATGTCATTAAAGTTCCTGTTGGTGTAATGATCAAGCATCCCAATACTTTTGTCCATATAGTATATATATATATACAGTATATACAGTATATATATATATATATATATATATATATATATATATATATATATATATATATATATATTATGGCACGTGGCTGGGGGTGGGGAGTGCTTCCGGGGATGCAGCCGGCACTTGCGCCACACTGGGGCGTGTCGGTAGAAGATTGCCGGGAAACACCTGGAGCACATCCGGGTGCTTATAAAAGGGGCTGCCTCCCTTCATTCAAGGCTGGAGTCGGGTGAGGAGAAGGACAAAGCTGGAAGGCAAGGAGTGGAGGCCGCCTGAAGAGACAAGGCAGTAGAGTGTGAGGCCTGGACTTTGGGGGAGTTTGGGGTTGTGTGACACTTAAGTTGTAAATAATAGACTGTAAATAAACGTGTGGTGGTGATTTACAACATGTCTGCCTGTCTGTGTCCGGGGCTCAGTCCACAATATATATATATATATATATATATATATATATATATATATGTATTTATATATATATATATATATATATATATATATATATATATATATATATATATATATATATATACAGAATATATATATATTTATACTGTATATATAGCCACACAGTGTATATATACAGTTCTGCTCATATGTTTACATACCCTGGCAGAATTTGTGAAATATTGGCCATTGTTTGGAAAATATAAGCAATCATGCAGAAAGCTTTCCTTTTATTTAGGGAGTGTGTTCAGGCACGGCAATTTATTACCACATAATTGTGTGTGCCCTTTTTAAATCAGAATATAGGGGCTGATAATATACTCATAAGTTGACACACATAGTTTCAAATTTCAGGTATTTAAGGGAGAGTGTCCACACCTGTAACCTCTTTGATTGTAATCAGTGTCTGTGTAGAAAGTCTTAAAAAGTCCATTTAAATTCATGTAGAGCTGCGCTGAATTTGCAGGATACTGAGCAAAGGGGGAAGCAAAAGAACTGTCATAGGACCTGCTAGAAAAGGTTGCTTATTTGTATAAATCAGTAAAGGGATATAAAAAGATATCCAAAGATCTGAAAGTATTTGTCAGTATTGTTCAGATTCTGATAAAAAAAGAGGAATGTTAGGGGTTCTGTTGTTATGAAGCCAAGGTCAGGAAGACCAACGGAGATTTCAACGACAACTGCCAGGATCATTTGTCAAGCTACCAAGAAAAAAAACATAAGCTACGGTACTTCAGCTGACATACAGGTTTCTCTGTAAACAAGTGGCATTGCAGTTTCAAGATGCACAATAAGGAGGTACTTGAACAAAAATGGGCTGCATGGTCAAATTGCAAGAAAAAAAGCCTATACTTTGCCAATGCCATAAAACAGCTCTCTTACAATATGTCAAACATCTAGACAAGCCTCAAAACTGCTAGAACTCATGGTGCTTTGGAGTAATGAGTCAAAATTGAACTTTATGGTCATAACTATAAATGCTATGTTTGAAGCAGATGCAACAAGGCCTGTGGCAAAAAGTACAGCATCCCTACTATGAAGCCTGGAAGTGGATCTCTGATGTTCTGGGGGTGTGTGAACTACACTGGCACAAGTAACTTATTGAAAATTGATGGTAAGATGAATGCAGCATGTTACTGGAAAATATTGCGTTCATCAGTCCAGAAGCTGCGTATGGGACGCCCTTGGATCTTTCAACATGACAATTATCCAAAACATAAGGCCAAGTTGACCCTTTGGTGGCTACAGCAGAGTAAAGTGAAGATGCTGGTGTGGCCATCACACTCTCCTCACTTCAGTATCATTGAGTTCATGCCAGGCTACCCAAGAATTTACAAGTTCTGTAGGGTTTTTTTCGCCAAGAAGAATGGGCAGCTCTACCACCTAATTAAATCAATGGCCTCACTTGCAGCTTTCACAAATGACTGCATGTCATCATTGATGCTAAAGGGGTGAATACACAGTAGTAAGAATTAAGGGTATGCAAACTTTTGAACAGGGACCATCTCATTATTTTTCATATTAAAATGTTTTGTTTAATGGTTGTGCTATTCTGTGATACCTTATAGTTTATTTTGGATTCCATTAAAATAAATTAAATATCTTTAGCCTAATCAGTCATCTTTTCTTTAAAGTATGATACACATCTTACAAATTCTGCTAGGGTATGCAAATTTATGAGGACAACTGTATATATTTGTTGGAAAGGACAAATCACGATAAGAAAAGACTCAAAATGTCTTTTCTTGTTCAATTTTACACTCCTCTCACAATGTAAACTATACTCAGATGCAAGCCAAAATTAAGTTACTTGATGGCTACAATGTGTAATTTGTGTAATTAAAGATTTGTGTACAGCTTTTTGCTCCCGACGTCAAAGTGAAAAAGCCACATGGGAGTTAATACCAAATTTTCTGTCCTTCTTCTTCTTTCGGCTGCTCCCTTTAGGGGTTGCCACAGCAGATCATCTTCTTCCATATCTTTCTGTCCTCTGTATCTTGTTCTGTTACACCCATCACCTGAATGTCTTCGCTCACCACATCCATAAACCTCCTCTTAGGCCTTCCTCTTTTCCTCTTGCCTGGTAGCATCCTTCTCCCAATATACCCAGCATCTCTCCTCTGCACACATCCAAACCAACGCAATCTTGCCTCTCTGACATTAACTCCCAACCGTCCAACCTGAACTGACCCTCTAATGTACTCATTGCTAATCTTGTCCATTCTCATCACACCCAGTGCAAATCTTAGCATCTTTAACTCTGCTACCTCCAGCTCTTTCTCCTGCTTTCTGGTCAGTGCCACCATCTCTGTTTTTAGAAATTATTTATCACCCATTTTCTTAATCCTTTAACTTATATTAATGTTGTGAGGAGTTGCAGTCAAATTCAAGAGTGAACCAGGTCACTGCTCAGGATGGGATGCCAGGCTATTGCTGGGTATATTCAAACCGGGTTACATAAACAATGCCATTAAAAAATATCAAATGTCTAGTGCAGGATAATCATATTTCCTGGAAGCGCAGGGAGTTTTTAAATCAGGAGCCACCTTAGAGAAAAATCAGACAAAGACTAATTTGAAGTAGAAACATTACCCACTACATTATGGAATAGCTCTGCTAAAAACCATTAACATAAAGTAAACAGAATAAATTGACACATAAGAGGAAATCCCCTAATTTAATAAGCACAGTTAAAGAATTCTAATGAAAAACTTATTAGAACAGCATGTAGATTGTTATTCTAGAGACAAATATCTGTCTCTTTAAACCTTTTTATTAGTAATCATTCAGTTTGTTATTCCCATTCATAAAGAAGTGGGGATTCCTTTAAAGATAAAAAGGCTAAAAAAGCAGATGATTATTTATTTATGCCTACGCTTGCATACAGCTGATGCACACACACTGTATGTAGTTAACATCTTGCTCTAGTATCAAATACTTCCTTTTTTTCCCCACTTGACCCTATAGACTCAAGTCACTTATTCACTGTTAGCTCTTGTGCACATCAGAGTCCAGAACTTTCTACAAGCGAGTCTTTAATTATTTACTAAAAGTATTCTACAGAATCCACTATGCTATTGCGCCTACCCTACCAGACTCCAATAAAATATTAAATACCTTCGAAGAGAACAGGCTTCAAAAACCATCAGCAATAGCAAAAGTTTATACTTTAACCACGATCCACCCCTTTAGCTTTTGATCCATTGCTTTAATGGTGACATCTTTTCAAATAAGGTCTCAAAAAATAAGGTGACAGTATAAAGACTAACAAATTCACATCATACTAGAAAATATCAATTTTAGAATAAAACCACTGTTTGATAATAGTCACCTACAGGTAATATTATAAAGAATATCAGACAGAAAGAGACATTTCATATTTCACAGGCAATGTGAACATGTGTTACAGCCATTTCTTTTTTTGTGATGAAATGTTTATCTATAAACAAAATGTATTATTATTGAAACAAAAAAGAACAACCAGCAAATAATAACATAAAACAAAAGTAATAAGGAATTATAGAATAACATAAAAGGCCCCCCCCCCCACCCCCCCAGCACCCACCTCTTCTTCCACACAAGCCACACCCCACCCCATCCAACACCTCCCAGCTCTGTAAAGGAATACACCAGAATAATGGATTAGTGATTAGTCAAGCCAGCATGAGTGCAGCACATGTAGCACAACACAATCCGAGGATCAAAAATTAACTTGTAAGAGAGTGATGGTGACAACAAGTGATAAAGAAATCTCTCGACCCTGGTTCAACTTACATAAAAAGGTTCTTCTGACTTTGGCAATGCATAAGTATAAGAAATTGATTTAAACAAAGATATCTTTGGAGCATACCAAAAGAAGGTTACTTTTGTATTATAAATCAGGTTATGTTAACAAGTCTTTGTTAGACATAGGCTTAATAGAGCATGAACATACAAGAGAATATTTAGCATATAGCTGATAACATGTTAATCTATTACAAGCAGATTCATATATGGCACATTAGATCATCCTGTATTAGGTTACATAGTGCAGATATACTTGATAATTCATTCCAAGTCTGGAGCAACCTTGAAGCCTTGCACACTAAAATGAACTCATCCAGCTTAAAACAGTTAGACAAAAGGCAATATAACTAAGAAGCTTAATAGACAAAAATAGGTAGGCCTATGTAAAGATTTTCCCCTGCACAAGCAATGCAGCAGTAGACCAGTCGCACCAAAGAATGCCAATTGGCAATGTTCAACCGTTAATCGTAGAGGCTGTGAGCTCTGGAAGAACAAAGTTGAACAAAGAGGGTTTCCAGCAGGAGAAAGAAAAAAGAGAGAGTCATGGGATTTCCAGCAAGAGGTTAGGACCTTCTTATCAAATTTCACACCCAAGAACAGCCTACTGATGGATGAAAAAAGAGAAAGAATAGAGAGGTCCAGCAAAAGAAATATCTGAGGCAGGAGGGGATGGAGATAGATAGAATAACAGACAAAAAATAAAGACAATAGAAGAGCAAAAGGACATATCAACGGAGACTCTAGGAGCCAAAAAAAGTGCAGAACAACAGTGTAGTTGCAGGGTTCAAGAAATGAGATATTGATTTAATTCACTGAAACATGTCAGTTCAACAAAGTACATCATAATTAGACATAGCCAAGCACTGCCACCTATGAAACCATCATTCCACAAAATGTTAGTTGTGTGCATATTGCAATGTGCATGAAGGCGTTGCCTGTACGGTGTACAATGAGTAAGCTGAATGGCATCTGCTTTTTTTTTGTTAATTTGTACTCTTATTACTTAAGTATTATTATATTCATTCTATTTGTTTGGAATGCTGTTCTAATTCTTTGGTTTACCCTCAAAGTAAAGTTTTTCTTAGCACTCATCAGTGGTGCTATCTGACCTATGGAATTGGTGTTATGACACCAAAGCACATTTCTTCTCAGTACTGAAATGATTAAAGCTTATTATTTTATCATTAACAATGGGGATCTACAGTATGTCACCTAGAGTCAGAGCAATCCCTGCTGACCTGTTCTAACCAGATGATTTCACATGAAGGTGAGGCTGCCATTGTCAAGGAGACTAAAGAAGCATATGGGACTCAAGCTGGCAGCTTCCCAAGTGAAAGACACCAAGGGGTTAGATTTTGTGTTCTTCATAGTTCTTACAGGTTTACAGAAGAAATACAACAAAATAATGAATACATAAGGAAACAAGGACAAAATGTTCATGTAGTGTTGTACAGTGTTCTTGAGTGCATTTTGAAAATAATTGCATATAAAATTTTCTGTCTACTTTCACTTTTACTTTGCTAAATTTTAAAACACAGACGGCTTCTTTTACTCCATTATATTTTACTAGACATATTTGTTACTGCAGTATTAAACTGGAGAACAAATAGTCTAAGTAAATGCACACAATGCTTTTCTCGGTTAATTATGTAAAATATCAACGTCTCTGCTTTATGAATAACTGCTTTACGAAAATTTGTGTTTCTGCAGAATGAAATGTGCACCACTGATGCTAACACACCGTTCATCAACACAGTCACTCCATGCACACCTCACTGCTGCCTTCATCAAGTGGTGGGGCTGAATGTTTGACGACAGAGCTTAATGTTTGTGATGTGCAAGCTCAAGTCTCAGTAACTTAGATGGCTAATGCTCTAGCATTCAAATGTGTTCATTGTGGCAACCTGTCAAACAGGGTGGTTCTGGTCAGCAGGTGGGCAAAAAGGTGGGCTTGTGCGTTCACATGCTATGATTCACTCACATTGTTATTCATGTCTTGCCATATTAACCTTGGGACCACAGATCCAAAAACAGACTGTGAAACAGTTGGAAAAGTTCAAGAAAAAGTGAAAGGCCATTTTTTTTAATATGAAACTAGAAGTGATAAAGAGCTTTATTAAACATTATTTATTAAAGGGCTTTCTCTTATTAGGGGTTTGTTTTGTTGACTAATGTTATTATAATTCTGTCACTTTGCATGTAGTTCAATGATTATTTGCACAATGGGGGCCATTTTTGGGTCTAGAGAACACTTAAAAATGTTTTCAGTTTAAATTAATTGTAATTAGGTTACGAAAGTTTATGGGTTCTCAGAAATGGAAAGGTGCTTCTTAAGGCAAGGGAGGATTGCACATCTCTCTTATTAGCCCCCCAAATGTATTATTGAGTACTGAGAAAAGTGCTATATAAATGTAATGAATTATTCTTATTATTATTATTATTGAGATGCAGTCATCAAAATGTCCAGTGATGGTTAATGTTGCCGCTTCAAGTTGCAGTTTCTTAGTTCATACTAGCCTGAATAATTTTAGGTTTGTAAAAGCATATTTTGGATTATATATTTACTTTTACGTTTCATACTTTATTAAAATTAATATCAGATTCTTTAAAATTTCTACTTGAGTAGTTTTCTCATGGGCAAATTTTACTTTTACTTAAGTTACTTTCCAGAAAGGTAGCACATACTTTAATTCAAGTATGGCTGTTGGGTACTTTATACAACACTGTGTTAAGCTTAACTTAAATTGCACTTTGTGTTTTGTCCAGTAATGATTTAAAAAATTGGAAATTTGATCAATAGCAAAGAATATAGACATGCTATTAATTGACCTTCCCACGAGGGTCAGCTAACCTCATAACAGTAACACTTCACCGTGACAGTTGCAGAACACATAGGCCTATAGGCTCAATACTCAATTGACCTTTTGTTGCAACCACGCTTGAGATAGATCGGTGCTCATGCATTTTATAGTTAGTTGGTCATTGCATTCTCTTACTTTGCTCTGCAAGAGTTTCCAATGTGCTGTTAGCAATAAAGGTTTGTTTATATTTAATTGTTCAGCCATTATCATTTCTACAACAGTGAAAAAGCCAAGCCATGCAGGAGTGGTGGGCGGCACGGTAGCACAGTGGGTAGCACTGCTGCCTCGCAGTTAGGAGACTTGGGTTATCTTTCCGGGTCCTCCCTGCGTGGAGTTTGCATGTTCTCCCCGTGTCTGCATAGGCTTCCTCTGGGTGCTCTGGTTTCCTCCCACAATCCAAAGACATGCAGGTTTGGTGCATTGGTGATGCTAAATTGTCCCTAGTGTGTGCTTGGTGTGTGTGTGTGTGGGTGTCCTGCGGTGGGCTAGCGCCCTGCCCGGGGTTTGTTCCTGCCTTGTGCCTAGTGCTGGCTGGGATTGGGTCCAGCGTGACCCTGTGTCAGGGTATAGCAGGTTGGATAATGGATGGATGGAAGCAGGAGTGAATCATGACCAGTATCAAATAAGGCATGACTGTTTACATAAGTATTTTGTAAAAGTTGTATGTTTTAATGTCACACTTAACTTCTAAGGTTGCTGTAGTTCAGAGTTACAGATTCAACCTGCAGAAGGATTGATCCTTCTACATAGTGTGAAAATATGGTATGTTTTACATTATGCAAAAAAGAGTACCTTGATGGAATACAAACACAATATGTTGTTGATGGATTACGTAATGTGGCCATATTTTGGTTTTCTGAAGAGAGGAGATTTGGGGAAATTAATGAACATTTGCTATGTTTTTTAATGAAAGAAATCAATCAATTTAAAATTCTTAGTTTGTATTAAACTTCTTGGTAAATGTTTTATTAAACAGTTGCAAGGTTGCTATTTCTCTTACATAATGGCAAAAAAGGAGAAAGTAATGACACAGCCATATGTTACGCTTTGCACTTTTTTCTCAGTCTTAAGATCTGAAGAAAAAATGAAGTTGATTCATAACTGCATAGCTTTAAATAAGTGGTCACTGGCTGCAAAAAATGATCAGTTTTAAAGAAAAATTCTGAAAAATAATTAAACAAATAGAATATTGGTATTTCTTGTGGTTACAAAAACAGCTAAACACAAAGTCTGTCTAACAGATGTACAGAAAGGCAAATATATAACCCATTTATCTGTAACTATTGTGATTTTTTTACGCTGGGAAACACCAAATTATCTTCAACCACATTTTCAGTATTGTCTCTTTTGGCAATTTATAGAAAGCAGTCTGTCAGTTTTGGTTATTATTTTGTTCTTTGCCTTAGCCCCTGGAGCTGTACAACGGAAATCAGCCCAGGATTAACAATTAAGCAAAATAAGCATGTGATAAGGGCACCATAGGAAAGGGGGCAACACAGAGTTTCTACCTCCAGTCTTTCACTCCCACAGCCATGTTTGACTTTACTCTGCACTACTAAAGGTGTTGTCAGATATCACATTTGTTACCATCCCATGGCGTAAGAGTTTCGCTTCGTCAAGTGTAAAAACAGCTGACTTGTTTTGGCGAGTATTTAACTCACCAGCTAATATGTGTTACAAACCCATCACCTTTAAGGTCTTTATTTTATAATTTCTTTTACTGATTTGTCACATAAGCAAGGTAAGTTTTAATCTCTTACTTCACTTTCAGCACTTATTAAGTCTTAATGTCTCATCATTTAAACAATGGAAACTCTAGTGGGGGCACCATTGTTGGGCTGAGCTTAGGGCATCAGTTGGGCTTAATCTGGAAATGTTAACTACCAATGGTACTGTTCATTCAGACTTATACGTCTACTAACTCTTTTAGAACACAAATTGTAGTGTTGACACTGTGTAGGCGGTAGAGGCCGATACAGCGAGAGATCAGCAGACATCACCACTCACAGTGATCAGAGACGGGCTCTGCACGACTGGCAAATGCAGCTCTCCATTTAACTCATGGTGCAAGACACTCACCTCTCAGCTGGGTTCGCTCAGCGTTGGCACTACACTAACTTATCTACATAGTGTCATGGTTTACTCCTCCTCCTTGTGACGTAAATGCACACAGCACAGGAAAATCCTGAGGCAAGAGACAAGGAACCAGTAGCGTAGCGTGGGTGTCAGCCGCCCGGGGCGGAGGAAAATTCCGCCGCCCCCTTATTTAGGTATGGTTCAAATTTTTAGAAGATATTATTATTATTTATTGTGAAATTTTGCCGCCCCCTAAAAGTGCCGCCCGGGGCGGGCCGCCCCTGCCGCCCCCACTACGCTACGCCACTGCAAGGAACTCCTGATAAATTAGTGCATTTTCTCCTTTTGTAGTGATACGAGAACATTGCAACATAATATTTTCCTCAGTATTATTTTTATAATTATTTTTCATTTTTTACCTTCATTTCTCTGATATAGTTCTGTTCACGTTGCATTGCTATGGCCATATAGACACAGTTGCTATGCACATGTCTGGTCATGCTGGAGGAGTACACAGGGGCTTGGCAGTAGTCACATGAAGTATTATGTCATGGCTCCCTGCCTAATATTCCAACACTCTCCTTTCTGTATCCAAGCTTCTGACTGAAACCAAATCTCTGTGTGTTGATCGTTGTAAAAGTTTAGTTAGGTAAAGACATATTAGTTATAGTCAGGACTGTCTGCTCTTGTTTACTGACTACAATTTCCATCTCACAATCTGGCTTTGTTAATATGGTTTATGACTTTTAACACAACCAACGCCTGCCTTTTTGAGTCTACTTTTACTATTTTACTAACATTTCCCAGTCAAAAGCTTTTATTTTCTGTCATAGTGCACACCAAATATCTCTCGGGTTATAACAGTGGGGACCAGAAATCATCCACAGAGCAACACTTCTCTAAAGAACACAAGACGCCCAGGGTAGTAGGGTCATTACAAGCTATGGACACCCCTGTCACTTCCAGTCATGAGCTTGGAGACTGACTTTAAAAAGGATGTCTGGAAGTCCGCAAGACAGTTCACCAATACTTTAACCAGTAAATCAGAACTGGAACTCCATTCTGCTTTTGGGTATCAGCTCTGCTTCAAAGAAGCTTTCACACTCCTCTATAAAAAAGGTTTCTTGAAAAAATACATTTATGCTGTATATAAAGGTCTGAAACCCTCACAGGCAAAGATGCCAGATGTTAAACTGTTAAAAGACTGGTAATTTTAGCATTGAATTTGAGAAAAATCCCTTTAGGAAAAATAAAGTCCTTCTCTGGTTAACTGTGAATTGGCTAAGCTGTGATTTCCTTCGCTGGCTATTCGAGTGCCCCATCATAACAGTCAAAGCAGGTCAATCACAAACTCCTTTAAAAGCAAACACTGTAAGTATGAGCAGCTGGCACTGCTCTGCAAAGCTGTAGGAGATGATGTCTACGTCTACAGTGTAGAAAGGCAGGATAACTTTTTGCTTTTTGCTCTTATTTGCTTACTGTTGCTTCATAGGTATATACCGTATTCTTTGTATCATGTCTATTTTCTTTATACATCATTTTAAAGAAACATTATTTCATAATACCAAGCATATACAGTATTTATCATATGCTTTATACACTGTTAAAGCATTTTATTTCTTGTATATACCAAATTTATATTTACTAAGATAACCTACTGAAATTGTATGGAATAAGCAGATAGGTATTTGGAAATTAAAAAGATGTGCTAGAGTCTGGATTAAGATTTGTAATGCGCCTGACTGATTTGATTAGTGCAAGAATAATATGCTGAAAGTAAACTGCATGGTGTGGACTAAACAGTAAAATGCACAGTGTTTGATATGACGCAGAAGTGAAGCCAAAGGTGGTGGTGGAGGTGTATATTATAATATAGAAATTACAATAATTATAGCAAAAGTGCTTTTGTTATATGCCCTATCTGTATTTAAGTCAATTTCCTGCTACAATTCTAAGAATATTATTGGTTGACTGACAACTCTGAGTTGGTCCATTGTGAATGTTGCCTTCAAATAAGCTTTGCTTGAGAACTGCCTTGGACCTTTGCCTACCAAAAATAGCTTCAAATTCATGTATTTAATGAACAAATTCAGAATTGTGGGAATCCATAGCCCATCCCTGCATCACCAGACATCAAGGAGGTGCAGAAAATGGAGTAGCACTGCATTTTCATTTACTTTTTATGCAGTTCACCAAAAAGATTATGAATTAATTCAAAAATACTGTTGTTTTGTAAAGTATTTTGGGTATGGCTTTCTCCATAAATTTAGCCCTAATGGTATTTTCAAAAAATGTTAACACATCGTCTGGCCTTAAGACATCTCCACAATCTTCTAACGTGTTAAAATAGCATTGCTGCATTTTCACACAGCACGAATATCATCTTTTATAAATTATTTTTTATAAAAGCTATAAAGCTGCTTAAATTTTAATATGAACTAGAAATCTGCAAGCACACCTTAAAACAGTCATGTAGTTTGACAAAGCATTGATAACTTATCATTAGTGTAGGCTAAGATCCAAAATTACAAGGTGTGACGTAGCTGAATAAATATCTGTATTTCTTGTTTGTTTTACGGCAGCATTTGTGTGAAATTTTTTATACATAATACTGTCTTGCATGCGATGCTACTGGCATTTATTTATCCACATGTTTTTTTTATTTGTTGCGGTTAGGTGGAAACAACAAGGGCAGCATCATGGGAAAAGCAGGGACCATATCTGGACTTTTTACATTTTGGAATAGCAGACAGTTTTCATCTCAGTTACTAATTCACAGCCACCTACCAGATATCATTTTTTATAAAAGGAGGACAATTTGAACCAGATAATATACACAACTGGATATCATATTGGACTTTATCAGTAAAGATTTGTAAACCACTCAGCTCTAGAATTAGAAGAAAGACATTATTTCTCTCATGGATAATTCAACCAAGATAATACAGCTAACAAGTGCTTCCAACAGTGATTTGTTTATTTGTAGTAATTAACATTATACTTAATTACAGCATTTTATCAGCCATTAGAGTGATACAGTATAACATTTATTAAAGTGCTTATAAATAGATTAAACATGAGAATTGGTATTTGTATGAGTAGTGTGGAGTGGAGGGTGCTTACTGCACATATTTATAATAAAAAGATTAGTACTTGTACTTTCACCTGGTGTCTGGCATGGTACCTGAGGGTTCAAGAGGTCGATAACAACCTCTACTGCTACACTGGTGTAGTCGGCAGGATTCTCTGGCTGTCGGTTGGCAGAGGACCTAATATTAAATCATTTGTGTGGACAGTGAACCCTGAGAAGGTAGCGCCGAAGCACCGGATAGACAATACGCCACACTATTACAAGAGCGCTGCAAGCCTTAGTGTACTTCGGACCGTGATGAGGAAGAAGTCTCGAAGGAAGAATGGGAGTCGCCCAAAGGAGCAGACCCTAACGGACGCCGAACGAGTGTGGACATACCTGACGGGCAGTGAGGAGGACAGGGCGCTGATTAAAGCCGAGCAAGCCCGAGCGGCACAACAGCAGGAGCCCTGTCGAAACTCGGACACACCGGACTACTTGTGGGAACTTAATGCACGCCGACAAAGTCCGGAGGTATGTACCGGGAAAACGCCCGCGGCGCCAGAAACTTACTTATTTTGTTTTTCAGAGGCCTGTCTGCAGATAGCAGACGGTGAGTCGGACGCCTGCCTCATGCCTAGGCAAGATGGCCACGATTCGGAGAAGGCGAACCAGCCTAGGAGTCTGCAGGGGTTCCCATTTGACAATATCAGTCACGTGGACTATCCTGGGGCAGGTTGGGTAAGCCAAAACCAAAACATGGTGTCTCCTGACCAGGAAGAGACCCCACGATTCACCGAAACGGAGCATGTGATCTTGCCCGAAGGATTTTGGGAAGGAGAAGGTCAGCGTCGGTCCATAGGTGAAGGCTTTGTTTCCCCAACGGAACCGAGCTCCCTGAAAGGGAAGGGGGAGGCAAGCGAAGCAGCGCCGAAAACAAATAAAGATAAAGAGGAGCGGGGTGTGACTGAACGGTCCGCCGACAAAGTAGAAAAGGTGGATCGCAGTCGGCCAGTGGCGGCCACCCGATCCTCTAGAGACTCCAGTTCCCAAGAGCCTTTGCGCGACCCAACCGAGCACATGCCAGGAGTGAATGTGCCCATTGGCTCCCAGCCAGAAGGTAAGGCGAATGACGGTTGTAGCCTGCCTCAGGCCGAATTATCTGACTGTGTGGGACTGTGGGATCTCAAGAGGCTGCTCGAGCCTGTGCATAGTTTCTTCCAGGGCCTGATGGGACTGAAGAAGCAAGTCGAGGAGCTGGGGGCGACAGCCAAAGCGCCGCTGAGAAGAATTGAGGAATACCTGCGGCGATTAGGCCGAGAAGCCCCGGTCTTGAGTGATGTGGCGGTACAGGTGAGTCCAATCGGTACCGTATACAAGCATACAGGGACACAGTGTGAACCGGGCCCGCATTTCATAAGTAGCGGGTGCCAAATCACTACGTGCCCTACAAGGGAGTGTGGAACGGTAACCGAGTGGTCGGGGGAAGGAACGATCGAGCCGGGACAGCTGTACGAGATGGCTTCTCGGAGCGATGCAGACCTCAAGCTCCCAACCCGCACTATAAGGGAGTTGACGGTGGTAACAGAAGGGGCGGGGGAAGCGCCAATCAAACCGGAGCAGTTGGTAGGTACTGTCTCTCGGGGCGATGCGGTACTGAAGACGCCGCCTCCGAATAAAATAAGGTCAACGGGCGTGCAGACAGCAAAGGGGCTCTCTTCTTCCAATAGAGAGACCCAAACAGTGCACAAGCCCCAGAGTAAGCAGAAGATCCCCAAAATAAAACGCGGGTCTCCTGACAAGGTAGAGAAACTACCTTGGCTGGGCCACGTTTGGTGAAGCTATTCTCGGAGGACAGGGGTTCGGAGGGACGTTCGATACACCATTCCCCCTAGGTTCTCTGGGGAGGTTAGACAGCACAGCCAAGGCCTGACTAACGAGTTCTCCTGAAGGAAGACGGCCCTCGCGGGGCTGGACGCTCTGCCCCAGTGGACTTCGCTAAGGGGAGGGAACTGTGATGGATGGCCGGCTAAATATTCCGGCCCACACCTCCAGACCGCCAGGTGGAGCCCTCCCAACAGCATGGAGGTTCCACGAATTCCAGCAGGGCCTTATGGACCTTGTAGTTTGTATACACAGCCCTGCTGGATACCATGGGGACCACCGGGAGCCGCTGTAGGAAGGCTTCCAGACTGCTACGTGCCCTATAACCCGGAAGTGCGTCATGATCACATGACCAGAAGGAACGACATGCTTCCGGGTTGAAGAAAAAGACTTTTAATCTGACCCGGAAGTATTGAGGACTTGTGGATTGTTGGATTGGAACCACTTCCGGGTCAGGGGATATAAAAGGACTGTGGGAAAGCCCAGACACTGAGCTGAGCTGGGAGGAAGGGTGGCTAAGTGTCTGGGAGAGGAGGATAGAGAGTATTGTGTAGAGAGAGAACTGGTATTTGTATGAGTAGTGTGGAGTGGAGGGTGCTTAGTGCACGTATTTATAATAAAAAGAATAGTACTTGTACTTTAACCTGGTGTCTGGCGTGGTACCTGAGGGTTCAAGAGGTCGATAACAACCTCTACTGTTTCAATAGATAGATAGATAGATAGATAGATAGATAGATAGATAGATAGATAGATAGATAGATAGATAGATAGATAGATAGATAGATAGATTATATAATGCTCCTATTATTCCGCTTACTAAAACTACATAACATACTGTAGCTCATCTCCTCTTTTGCATACCCGAGATGATAAATTCAGCCTTCCGCAGATATCAGGTGTAGTACAGTGGATAGTTTGAAGCTGTGGAATGGCAGCTCCAATGATTTTAGAAATAGTATGGATAGTCCTTTGGAGGAACTTGTGATCATGGCAAGTCAGGTTACCATGCCACACCAAGATGCATCATTTCAGAATATTTTCAAATAGCGCAGCAGTAGAAGTTCATCAGGATTTCCCTCTCCAAAGCTCTTTGGCCTCCTGCGGAAAAAAAAACACTTTTTGCGAGCCTTTTTGAGAATTCAGGTGGTGCTGATAGACCATGAAAGGCACTTAGTGATCTGGACACCCAAGAACCTTAAGCTGCTAACCGTCTGGAGAGGGGAGTCATTGATGTGGATCTTCCTGAAGTCAAAAAACAATTTTCTCTGTTTGTTCAATGTTCAGGGGGAGGTTGTGTTCATGGCACCCATTCAGTTAGGTGTTTTACCTCCGTCCTGAAGGCAGAATCATCTTCATCGCTGATGAGGCCAATCATGGTGGTGTTCCCTGAAAACTTGATGATGCTGTTGACTTCTTGGAATTGGCTATATAGCAGAGGGCTAAAGCAACAGCCTTGTGGAACAGCAAGTTCCTGTTGCCAATACTTACTGACTGGAGCATATTTGGGCACAATGGTGTTAAAGGCAGAGCTATAGCAGATGAATAACATCCTGAAATATGTGTTTTTTCTTTTCCAGATATCCCAGAGCAGTGTGTATGGTGAGGGAATTTTGAAAAATAGCTGGACCAGGGTCTGGGGACAACGTGCACAATAACATGAGAGAAAGTTCCATAGAACCATAGAACTTTGCATTTCTCAAAAAGTGTGAGCTTTTTCCTACATTGTAACCATACAGAGGGTAACCGATTTGAGATATGCAGAAACATTTTCATCTGTACCATGTCTTCATTTTAAAGTGAAAATATAAATGCATTAACAATGTGCACCCTTCTTTACTGTAGCTCTTTTACATATTTTAGCACTATACTGATGCTTACCAGTAATGACTTAATTGATTTCTTGCTCTTTTACATCACTCTTTTAGGTTGCTTGATGTCCTTAGAAGAATGTCTTTCAGTTGCCACACTAGTTAGAATTCATGCGATTGTGGCAGGCAGCTCTACAGCTGGTACTGAAGCTTCTCCTTTGAATGATAAAATGCCATCTCATACTGTTGGTTACTCATCGATGCTGCCATCCCCAGGCTGATACAACTTGTCAGAGCCATTACAATATTGTCACAATATCCAGCATAGTAGGAGATTACCTTAGCAGTGCGTTCGATTCTGTATATAGTTCATTGACTAGATGAAATGTTTGTAGCTTCATAAGGTATGACTCTAAAAAACTGGAGAACCTGTGTAACAGTTCCATAGCCTAGCACTTTCAGGAAGCAGAGTGGGCAGTTTATATAAACATCCTGTTATATCTTTCCAGTTCTGATGTCAAACTAATAAGCTTGGATAGAGACTTCATAGATGAAGGACACTATAAAGACTGATCACCGCAGGTTGACTAGAAATGACTCTCAAATAAAAAGCCCCCAACTAACATGGCAGCCAATGAAGTAAATGTAACCTCTCTCTGTTTTGAGTACACAGCCAGATGCAGTCCTGCAGAGTAAAAACTGAAAGGCCTGATAACACCAACCATCAGTTTTTCTCATTGCCTCCATGATCAGGGAAGAGGGTGTTTTTATAAAGTGTAAACCTTTATAATTGTTTTGATTAGACTGGCAAAACGCGATCATAACCATGGAAAAGTCACCCATTTTAAACCCCCAATACAGATGAGGTGGCCAACAGAGTACAGCATGGAACAACAGGCACAGTAACAATAAACCAGAGGAAATAAAATTAAAGAGAAGTCCGTTAACTATGATGGCATTTACACTTTATACTCACCTTTCGGCACAGCAGTTGCTGATTAATAAAAATAAAAATTTCTTTTAATTTGAGTGGTCTCATGAACTTTGCTGTTTTGTACATCATCCTGAGTAGTTATAGTAAAAGAACTGTTGAGATGGCCATTTCTGTACTCTGACTCTGCTGATTAAAATAATTACTACTACACAAACTACTACATCAAACTAAATGAAATGATTAATTAAGTCATGCATTTCTTCATTAGTACCAAATGTAATAATTTGTACTGTACACTATGTGTAATGTAAATTCATAATATGGGGGCCAACACATTTATGCAAGATGATTGTGGATCTTGGGGGCCAAAAAGTTTGAGCATTGTTTCTAATTCAGCATTAAAACATTTTAGATTTGTTCTTTTGCATTTTTAGCCAAATGTCAAATGATGTAAGATCAGATATACCTAGAGGACATACGCTGATTTCATTGTATGAATAATTTCTTCCATTATTTAATTTAATGAGAAACAAAAGAATAAAAACATGCATACTTATGGCCAACATGCCAAACGGATGCTGCTTCTCATAACTATACAACTGTAAAGATGTTAATCACTAAAGAAATGCAGAAATTGAATGTTTGCTGGAAAATCCGAATTTATTTGGAATTCAGTGAACAAGGAAGCTTTTAATATGTAGATCACTGCAGGCGGCAGAGCCGAGACCCAGGTGGGAGAAAGTAGGCCAGATGTCAACAGGAACACATGTTTTGTGGACATAGAAGTCGGTTTCTATTAAATTCTTAAGTGATTCTGGTTTTCAGCAGGGTTTTTATTTTTTGGTTAAGTAAAAAGCTCAGAATACAATATCAGGGTGCAGGATGCATGCACTTATATGCAAGGAGCATTTAATATTCATCAGTTGATTTAGAAATTTACAAGTAAGTTTCTGAGCACAGATTTCTTAAGCTCTTGTTCTCCTCCAAGTTTATTCATCACAGATCAAAACCTGTAACTGGCTCCATCTGACAATGCAAAGATGAATTTTCACCCTAAAGTGACCAAGGTCCTTGAGCAGTCTCATGTGTTTAATTACTTTGCACTGAGCCCTTATTGCACGTATGCAAGTGGAACAAAAAAAAATACACTTGCCATGTGCAGGAGATTGTCAGAAGACTTGCAAGGCCTGATTTCAACAGAATACTGGAAAAGGATTTAGAGGCTGCGCCACGGCTCCCATGTTTGTCTTTTGTTGATACAGGCAGTAGAGCACCTTTGAACTGACAACCTGCTGACTCCACCACACCCTTACTCCCAAGTATATAGCCCAGAAGAGATCAAAAATGGCCGCCACTTTCAACCAGTCCCTGCAGACCACACATAAGTGACCGAATCAAGGAGAAACTGACAACCTTGTTTTGTTTTCTTTTATTAGCCAGCATTAAATGGGTAGTCCATAGTGGACCACCTAATTCTCTTCATGTCTTTTTATTTTTATTTCTACACACTCGGTAAAACTGAACCTTTGTACCTCAGAAAAAGAAAAGTAACGTAAGGTGAAAAAGGAAACAGCTGATGATGTATTCCCCCTATGGATGCCAAATTGGTTGAAAATTTCCTCTTATTTGCTGTGCCTCTCTCACAATATAATAAAACGCTTTCAATTACCATATTTTCATCTTGACTGTAGCTCAGGACTAACAAGACCATTTTATGATAACAAAATGATAATTAAATACATTATTAATTAATAATACAAAGCAGTAAAAGTTAACAATCCATGTGCCCTTCAATCTGATTCAAGGATCTGGAGGCTAAAATAAATCTAACAGTTTACAAATTATTGTGTCTTCACTTGTCACTTCTTTATTAGCAACCCAAGGTGAGTAGATGGAGTGGCCTAGACTCAACTGTAAGCTAAAATCGTATTGGCTCAGTTTTCACCTCAAACTTTTCCTCGTCACTAAAACTAGTTTTGTTTCATTTGTTGTATATGGAATATGTACTGCTTTGATAAAAATAAACATCTATCCGTCATCAAACTCTCAAACTTTCAAACTTTCGTGGTCATGGGAGCTAGCGCCTACCCCATTAGTTTTGAATAAAAGAAAGGATGCAACCTTGGAATGGTTGCCAGTTTATCTCAAGGCAGACTGGCATACTGTACTTAACAAAATAATCTAGTGTAACCTATGTCATGCATGCGCGTCAGAGGGTCACCCTCCGAGTTGCTCCAAGGTATGTCATTCCACTCCAGACCAAGAAGGGATGTTGCTGCTAACTGTGATGTCTTCCTTTTCCTCCAAGAAACCACTCAGTGAAGGCAACTGACTCTGCCCTGTCCGGTTGCTGGCCGATAAAAGCACAACTGCCCGGAAGGAGGCATCACTTCATGACTGAGCAACAAGAGAGACAGAGCTCCTCTGTAGCTTGAGAAGAACCTTTAAATTATTTGGGCCAGAGTTAACTGAAGGCTGTCATTTTGCCATTAAGTGTTTGTTGTTTGTTTTCACATTAACAGGGATACCACAACACTTATTTTGTCGAGATCCTCGAACAACCTGTTGTAGGTCGCACTTTGGTGAATATGTTCATTAGGGTGTTTGTGTCAGTGAGAACAATAGGTGGGTGTAGCTCTTTATAGAGCAGAGTATAGCAGGTTAAATAGTTACACAGTGGCACTTACCTCGAAGCTCTGGTAGTAGTAGGAGAAACAGTAGGCAGCTGCGGGCAGTAGGGGCGGGTCAGCTATGAGACGGGGAGGTTCATGGTGCGCAACATAAGTCAACCCGGCTGCAATGTGCAGCACGTCCAGACGTGAAGGTACCTAGTTACTAGTAGTAGTAAAGTGTGCTGTTTCGTGTAGAGATAAAAAGGGGGCCCCGAGAGAGTGAAATGAGTAGTGATTATTTACCGGTGAGTGATGGGGTTGGTATGGCCGTGTGGGTGATGGTTGTGAATACACGTGACAGTATAGGGCAGTTGGCTTTGTAAGCTTGCTTCCAGGCAGCAGCATGTAGAACAGATTAATGGGGCATGCGTGGCAATTGATGGAAGTAGGGTGAGATATCTGTCAAGACTGGTGGCAGAAATCTGGAGGATGTATAAATAGGGTAAGGTTGTCATCACGGAAGCAGGCAGTAAGCCGGAGAGAACACAAGCTTCGAAAGTAGCTGTTGTATTGGAGAGTATGTTGTGAATCTCTGGAATAGCTGGGATGAATGCTTGGAGAGGCACTTCTCTTAGTTTATACCCCCAGATTATTTCAGAAGTGGGGGAATAAACGTGGTGAGCTGGACTTCATTTGATTTTTTTTGTGTTGTAAGCCATCACTACCCTGAAGAGACACAAAAAGAGGGTAAAGGGGCAAATGAGTGGTGTGTAGGGGTGGAATCTGAATGTCTTAAGGAGAACCTTTTCTGAATAGCCTGGATAAGGAGAGAAGGGGGAATAGGTCCAGAGTACCACTGTTTTTGTTTGTTTTGATTTTTTATTTTATCAACTGCATAAATACAGACTTTGCACTGCTCGCACTTTATTTGTTTCACCAATAAATTTGGCAGACACCAAAAACTGATATTTTCCTATCACTTGCTTTGAATAAAGAACTTGTCTATTTATTTATTTAACATCTTGTCCATGTCTCACTTACTCGCCCTGGCTTAGGCTCAGACATTACTACTTTATGCCCTGCATAGAAACCATTGGAAGGTTTGGAGTGAGCACAAGGTATCACACCACCATGCCTGCAGATCTTTGAGATGTAGGAGTAAAAATGCAGGCACTGGGAGAAAATGCGAACTCCACCTTGTAAGACACCATGCTGGTTTTCGAATCCAGGATTCCGAAGATGGGAGGCCACTGCAGTAACCACTGTTCCATCATGCCATCCATGTCAAACACACATTAAGAGATAAATTCTAGTTCATTATGATAAAAAGAGAGTGCAGCAAAAAGCAAGTAATGAAGCCACAGGCTGTGATGAGTTGAGACCAGGCTTTCATGGTTTTTCAATAGTACTAGGGTGTTGTACCGTGTTAGCCATTATGAATGTAGAGAAAAGCCAAGCAAAATGACACCTTTTATTGGCTAACTAGAACTAGATTAGAACTAGATTACATCTTGCCTGAAGAAGGGGCCTGAGTTGCCTCGAAAGCTTGCATATTGTAATCTTTCTAGTTAGCCAATAAAAGGTGTCATTTTGCTTGGCTTTTCTCTACATGGTTTTTCAAAAAAGTTCTTTGAGAGCTCAAACTCTTTCTTTGTCATTCACACTACTGTCTGTTTTTTTTCACAAATTGCCCAGGTTTCAAAAGCTTCCTCAAAACAATTGAGCATGAAGCAGTAAAAGAGAATGTCTGCACTCTCCTTGACTAAAACACTGCATTCACTGTGGTATGATCTTTCAAAAACACTTAGTTGCAAGTGACACCATTCTGCACAGGGGGTCTGTGGCAGATGGAGAAAATGAGGCAAATGGCAAAATTACTAAAGTAATGTCATTACAAATTAATATTCATTTGTAATACATGATGATGAAATACCATAAGGAGTAGCTCATTCCTCGCTATTGACAGCAGGATACGGCTCGATGCAGATGGAAAATGTCTTGAAATAAGTCCAGAAATTATCAAGCATTGCTGCTCTCTACAATGCATTTATTACTATATTTATTATTATTACTTTATAACCTCATTCTAAAATAGTTATGTGCCAAAACAGTGTTCATTTCACATTTACTGATGGCTACAGCCCTTACTTTCTGGATAGATAATAATTGAAAAAGTGGCACCTACAGCATGCTGGTCTCTGAATCTGCAGCATGTTTGTCATCACAGTCTCAACATACCTCCAACCACTTATTTCTACATTATGAGAATGCTGAGGGGACACTGCCCACCCTAGCAGCATTGGACACAAGGCAGGATGCAGTCGTGTATAAGGCCCAACTTCATCACAGGGCACAGACATACACACAGTCCATCTCATAAGGTAGATCTTGGCGGTGATCTCATCAGACCTGCCTCTACTGTAAAGAATCTTGGTGTCATTTTTGATTCCTCCCTCTCTTATTCCGCCCACATAAATCACATTAAGAAACTTTCTTACTTTCACCTCCATAACATATCCCGTGTTCGTTCCTTCCTCTCCTTCTCTAAAGCTGAGAAACTTGTCCATGCATTTATCACATCCCGCATCGATTATTGTAATTCCCTACTGGCAGGTGCCCCTTCTAATCTTATATCACAGCTCCAGCTTATTCAAAACTCAGCTGCAAGAGTCCTTACTCGAACCAGCAACAGTAAGCACATCACACCCATCCTGCTCCTCTTCACTGGCTCCCTGTGTCTTACAGAATCGAATATAAAATCCTACTAATAACCTACAAAGCCTTAAATAACCTCACGCCAAACTACATCAGTGACCTTCTCCATCACTATGTGCCTGCCCGCCCACTAAGGTCCTCTGATTCTGGCAATCTTGTTGTGCCCCACACTAATCTACACTCCATGGGTGACAGGGCCTTCAGCTGTATAGCGCCCAGACTCTGGAATGACCTACCGAAATTAATCAGGTCAGCCAACTCCATGAATTCTTTTAAAAAACAACTCAAAACTCATCTGTTCAGGAAGGCGTATAGCTCTACTTGACTTTATTACCCTTCTCTCAGTTTACTTCTCTGTCAAGATGCTCATGTAACCTGTATGTGTGTGTGCTAGACCATCAATTATGTTGTCTGTTAAGCTTTTTTCTCTGATTTCACTGTTGTAATCTTCTTTATTTATTTATCTGGTTTGTACAATGCTATATACTGTATATCCTGCCGTTCTTCTTATATTCTGTAAGTGCCTTGAGCATGGGAAAGGTGCTATATAAATAAAATGTATTATTATTATTATTAGATTGGCTAATGAATCTAATACCAATATGTTTGGAATTCTGGGAAGAAACTGGAGTACTCTGAAGAAAAGCCCACAGAGACAAAGACAACACCGCACAGGTAGCAATCAGACCGGAATTCAAATCCAGAAATATGTAGCTGTAAGGCAAGAGCACTGTCCACCTGCTTTACCATACAGTATACAGTTGTTTCCGGCACTCCACAAATGGGCCACTGGCAAGTTAAGTGAGGTGTTTATGGTCGTGCAGTGAGTTAGGTGGACTTTGAACTCACTGCGCTATAGTCCAGCAGTTATAACCCTAAAAAAACACACTGTAAAAATGACAACTTATACATGCCACTTTTAAAGTGGCATGGTGTGAGGCCGATTTAGACGTGCTGTCCATGCTTCTGCCAGACTCCAGCTCCCCACAGCTTTGGCTGCTATGTGGGTTACACTGACCTTTTCATTTTTCAGTTGGCTTGTTTTTATGTTTCTTATCATATACTTTGATTCATTACAAACTGTCCACAAAAAGGTACATGTTTCATTATGTGCACCGTCCATCCATTTATGAACTCATTTATTCCATGGTCAGCATAGTGTGAACATAAATAAACCAATTATTTTTCCCCTTTATATAGAATTTTCCTGCAGGCGTGGCACAGTAGTCAATGCTGCTACTTCATACCTCCAGAGCACTGCATTCTGTCTTTTTTGATTCAGTGTTTAGATATGCGGTCCATTTACGGTTTCAGAAAATAAATTTGTCAGGTTGGCATGATGGTGTAGTGGTTAGAGCTGTTTTTTCACAGCTCCAGAGCACTGCATTCAAATCCCGGATGAATGTATAGTGTTTGGAGTTTGCAGATTCTACTAGTTTGTCTGTATGTGACAAACTGGTAATTATATTCCATCATTTTTTAGGTATGTGTGTATTCATCTTTCAAAAACACACAAGTTGAGTAAATTTAACTGCTGCATAACACAAGTAAACTTCAAAAGAAGAAGCTGATCATACTTTTCAAACAGCGCCCATGTTATAACTTGACCGTTAATAAAGCTATAATTGGTTTATTTTTTGACAAGACAGCATGTACTGCAGTGGTCTCAATTGTGAAGGTGGTCAGGATGACAATGATGATGAGCTGGACTAGTGGGTGTGTGCAGAGGCAACAGAGCTGTGTGCTGTACCTTTTTAGATGGAGGTGGTGAGTCTAAAATTAAGTGCTGGGATGACACTTCAGTCAGTCACTTACTATCTGGATGGAGTTTGCATTTTCCCCCCTTGGGTGTTCTGGTCATTTTCCCAGTTGTTCTAGCTAGGCTGATTTGCATTTCTAAATTTGTGTGGTGTAAGTGTGAGTATGGGTGTGTGCATAAGCAAGCTTTGTGGTGGACTGGCACCTTGCCAGGCTTGGTTCCTTCTTTGTCCCCTAATGCTGTTGGTTCCTTCATGATCCTGAATTGGGTTAAGCTGGTTTGAAAATGTTATACTATGCTGTGACTACATCCCTGTCCTCACCTATGGCCATGAATGTGACAGAAATAATGAATTTGTAGGCATTAACCTCTGGAAAGAGGCTCCTCTGCAGAATTGCCTCAGTGATAGGATGAAAGACCTCAGGGTACAGTCTGCTGCTCCAGACTGTGCACGGTCAGTTGAGGTACTGTAGTTAGGGTGGGAAGCATACCAATCACAGCCCACTGGGAAGAGATCCAGGGCAGAGCCTGGGCACAATGTCAGCTCAGCTATCTTCTCCCTGGAGAAGGCTGCAAGTGTTGCTAGGGAAGGGATGTCTGGTCAGCCCTGCACAGCTTGTCACCAGCATGATCCTAACCAGAACAAGCACACAGAAAACAAGACCCAGATACACTGCGTGAACTCTTCCTGTCATGTGTCACTTAATAGTTCCATGGATGTGACGAGTATTACTACTTACATGAAATCCTTTTCTGAACGTGTGCTTTAAACCTTGAGACTTTAATCACTTATATTAGGTTTATTGCAGCTGCATTGTACTAGCAGCATAGGGAATGGACTGCTGAAAATCTTATACAGTATGTATACAAGATGTTTATATAATCTTTATTGAAAGACAAAAAAGATTAAAGAAACAAAAAGCAACTTTTCACGTATAACAAAATAGCAGCTCTATGCCTGGCACACACATGAACTCCCCTCCCCCAATAGGTGTAAATGTACAAATCTTGTAGAAATGTCTAAGAGATGAATGTGCAGGGGATATAAATGATTTATGAATTTTGCACACTGTACATTTCTACAGATGTCACCCAATACAGCAAAGATGTGGATTCAAATGCAAACTTAAGCATTTCTTCCAACTTTTGAACACCGCACGACAGAAGCAAAATAGAATATCAAAGCTTCAAACAGAGTAAAAAGAGTTTTGTTTTAATTGGCAACCCTTTTGACTGCTCCAATTAGAGCCTCTCAGACGTGCTCTGTATTGTTAGTATTGTCACCTAAACACTATCTGCCAGGATGTGCTTGCAATTGACAGCTTCTTCTTCTTGTGCTATATTATAAAATAATTTTGTCACCATCTATTCATAAGACTTGAGTCTGGTACACAAGGAAAGCCTGTCCAGGGATAAAGAGGGACTCCTGGTATCTTTTCTTTCAAGGGACGAAGGGAGGCCCAAGGAAAGGGCCACAGCTCAGTAATGTTTACCGAGATATTCAACTGGGCCAGTCGGGTGACTCCAGGGAAGATAAAGAAAAAGTGCTGCGGTGGAAGTTGACAAAAAAAGGAATTTATGTTTTCCTAAAAAAGGGAATGGTGTCTAGCCCTGAGAGCTAAGACAAAGAAAAGGAATGTTTTATGATAAACATGTTTTATTTATTGACAGCCTGAGGCCCTGCCCACAAATTTTGGCATAGATTTAAAATAAATATACAAATAAATTTGGCCTGTGATGGATAAATGTTAAAGGAAGGTGAAGTCCCAACTCTAATGTGTATAATTCAATATGACAGTATAAAGGCAATGAAAACTTCAAATAAGGAATAATCATGCTATTGGGCAACAATGTCTGCTACTTTATTCTAATCGAAAGTAAAATGTACTCAGAGAGGGAAATGAATTAAGTTAAACATTTTATTTACAGTCTGGGAAACATTTCTTCTTCGCTCCCCCAAAGTGCAGCACAATGTTCACAACTCCAGCACCAAATGCATAGTCCAGCAAGCCTGTCCTTCTTCTTTCTCTCTTTCCACTTCCACTCTTCCTCCTGCAAGCTTCATCCTCTTCCACCCAACTCTGGCTTCCCAAATGGAATGAGGCGGCTCCTTTTAAGCTGGTCCTGGGAGCGTTCCAGGTGGTTCATTAATCGGACCTGGAATCATTCCCAGGTGTGGTGAGAGCCCAATGTAGGGCTCTACAGCTCCCCCTGGTGGCCCCCATGGAATCCAACAGGGCTGTGTCAATCTCCAAATCCCAGCATACCCTGCGGGAATCCATGGTGCCACAGTCACCTTGGAGAGTTGCCCTCTAGCGTCCTGGGGAAGGTATTGCACTGCTGATGCTCTCTCCACTGGTCCTTCCATGCAGTTGGCGCCCTGGCCAGGTAATGGATGTGACTGCCTGTCACAGTGTATAACCTAAGATTACACCAGACAGGTTCCAACCTAACACTAAAGGGAACTGGAGAAATTTGCTCTTTCAACTGCCTACCAGGTCAGATAGATAATGCTTCTTTTTTCAGAGAATACTAGAGAATACTAAATCACAACCAGTATAAACTGACCTTTACATGCAAGTTGCAAACATGATCTTGCCCAGGGGGCTGCAGTGGAGGGCTGCATTGGTAGAAGTTTTGAAGGACATGCAGAGACAAAGGTTAGACCTAAGCTTTGTCATACCTAAGCATCTATAATAATAAAAGGCAAAGCCCTCACTGACTGACTCACTCACTCATCACTAATTCTCCAACTTCCCGTGTAGGTGGAAGGCTGAAATTTGGCAGGCTCATTCCTTACAGCTTACTTACAAAAGTTAGGCAGTTTTCATTTCAAAATTATACGCGTAATGGTCATAACTGGAACCTCTTTTTTGTCCATATACTGTAATGGTAGGCAGCAAGATGGCCGTAGGAGACTGAGTTGCGTGTCGCGTCATCACGCCTCCCACGTAATCACGTGAACTGACTGTGAACTCAGTACGTAGAAAAGAAGGAGGAGCCCCAAAGAGCGCAGAAGAAAACATTCATTACACAATTGACAAGGCAGCGAAACAATAAGAAGCGAGTGAGTGACGCATACAAGCATCTTCATAAGACACGAGGTATAAAAAAGCACGGTGTAAACCGTAAGTCTAAATTAACTTTATAGAAACGCTCCCGCTGCCGTTTGCAATACCATATTCGCGAGATACAAGTTTAATGAGAAGACACGAGGTATAAAAAAGCACGGTGTAAACCGTAACCTTAACTTTATAGAAACGCTCCCGCTGCCGTTTGCAATGCCATATTCGCGAGATACAAGTTTAATGAGAAGACACGAGGTATAAACGAGAGTTTGCATCACTTTGTAACAGAGTTAAAATTGCTGTAGCGAGAAACTTTTAACTGCCGGGTCTTAGCTAACATTAAATAAACCCGTGGACATCGCAACATCACACAAGAGAGTGGCTCACGTGAAGTGACTGAACGCAGCACGAGTGATCACTTCCATGAATCAAACCTGTTCAAAAAACACATTACACAATTGATAAGGTAGGAAAAGAATATGAAACAAGGCACGGTATAAACCGTAACTTTCAGTTTATACAAACGCTGCCGTTTGCAATACCATATTCGCCCCTGCGAAGCGCGGTGATTTTGCTATATATATTAAACTATTTCAACCATTGTATGCTCTGCTTCTCGCAACTGAAAGAGGGCACCGTGGCAGAAGTTAGCCGACTTGCTCACCAACCACAAGCGTTACCTGGTAGGTAACCACCCATACAATCAGATTGTGAATCAGACTACGAATGCCTGCAATGTAATTACCCCGATCTACATGCTGTCAAATGAACGAACCTCACGCCGTGGCACAACGTTAGGGGCTTCGCCTCTACGTCCGAGGATCGATTCCCATAAGGGAGTGCAGTGACTGTGTACTCCTGATGAGCCCACAATTACGGCGAAAGACGTGTTGCATACTATGCATCTTCAAAGCACGGTGTAAACAGTAAGTTTAAATTGAGTTTATAGAAACGCTCCCGCTGCCGTTTGCAATACCATATTAGATGACTTTGTAACAGAGTTAAAATTGCTGGAGCGATAAATTTTTAACTGCCGGGTCATGTCGCGTGTTCTTGGGTAGGTACACCAAAAAATGTATACATTTATGCATGTAATGGGCAAACAAAAAATGTACTATACCTGAAAGCACTACAGTAGTACTCAATGTATCTTTACTTCTTAAATGTTAATGTTTTACTGTTTAATAATTTATACGCTTCTTATATGTTATTCAGATTCTTTTATCAAAATACCAGTAACAGCGCACTGCACGATAACGTGGAGTGAATACACTTGACATGACCATTCATAGTATTTATCCTCTTTCTCTGTACGTTTACCATTTGTTTGCTCAGAGGTTGATGCGCTTGCTGCTTAATGAGCAGCTCTTGACCCTAGCGTCCCGCTGCTTCTCTTCTTTCGTCAGCATCTTTTCCCGTTAAAACTGATTTTTTTTAAAACTTGGTATGTTTTCGTTAATTTTTCAGTTAAGCTGGCACTTAAGTCTTCAATCTGCCTCAAAAATGATTAGCGAAGGTGGTAGACAATGAAAACGTCAGCCGTACGTATCCGCCACGCACGCACTGGTGCGCACAGCTGTGAGTTGATTCTACAATAAAATAAAATAAAGATAAAAAGAGTAATAACTTGCAGCACCGCTATTCAATTACACTTGCCTAACGCCTCTCCTAAGGGGAAATACTGTGGGATCTGGGCATCCGTCAAAGCAGCAATCACAAGCCCGATTAGAAAGCGGGAAGCTGTGATTTGTCGTCTCCCTCCCATGTAACAATCACAGCCCGTGTTGCAACGCACTATGTATGTATATGTATATATGTGTATGTGTGTGTATATGTATGTGTGTATATATATATATATATATATATATATATGTGTTCATATGTGTGGGAAAGCGAATAGTACACGTGACGTAGTATCTGTGTACCAAATTTCAAGTCAATAGGTGAAACGGTTTGCGAGCTACAGCTGATTTAAAATCCTGGACAGACAAACGAATAGCCACGGTAGTGTTTTATAGAAGAACATTTTAATGTTTAATAATTTATATTTATATGCAATGTGCTTCTTATATATTACTTCATATTCTCAAATGATAATGATGTTAATGTTGTTTATATTGATTTCTATGTTATTGTAAGTGCTCTTTATTTGTGGAAAAATAAATTTGGCAATTAAAGTTATTTTAGACATACATTTTATTTTTTTCTCTTGCACTCAGTGAGCGAATCCACTGGGTAATCAGCTATATATATATATATATATATATATATATATATATATATATATATATATATATATATGTATGTGTATATATATATATATATATATATATATATATATATATATAGATAGATAGATAGATATATGTGTATGTATGTAGATATACAAATATGTATATATATGTATATAGGTTTATATATATGTAGATATACAAATATGTATATGTATATATATGTATATATGTGTATATATATGTTGATATATGTATATATATGTGGATGTGTATATGTATATATTTATGTATATACAGTATGTTTATGTATATATATGTTTACATAACCTCTTTAACACACTACTTCTCCGCTGCGAAGCGCGGGTATTTTGCTAGTCATTGATAAAAGGACATGAGTCCTGAGCCAGGGTGGTTTGCTATACACTACAATATCCCATGGGTCCATCAGGTACATCAAGGAAGCACAAGACTGGAATAACATCAGGCTAATAAAAAAATTCGGATTCTCTATCATTGCATCCATGTAGGGTCCATACTAGATTACAGACCAATCATCTTACTAAGACGAAGAGCCACCTAGAAGTCTGTGCATACTGGATAATAGGTTGTATTGGTATTATTTTGCCTCACTCATTTTTCTTTGCTTCTGTTTTGAGCACATTAGGAATCTTAAGTTAATCTTGAAGCAATGCATTAATAAAAGTATAAATATTCTCTTCTGCTTGTTTGTAAATAGTCTGCTAAGTTTAAATATGAGGGATTTGGTGAAGATGTGGGACATTTTGTTCAGGTAATAGAGAGAAGTGAAAATAAGGTCATCCTATAGGACCCTTCCATAATGAAGCATGTGTGAGTGCAAATGGTTCTTATGACTTCAAAAACCATTTTCGTCAGACTTTCACCAAGCCACATCCTGCTGCACTTACTTGGCCGGAATACATCTGGAAAGGTTGTAGTTTCTACTGTACCTATTAAGACAGGGTTGCTTTATGAATTTTTTATGCTTTTTTTTGCTTAGTTTGATTTTCCAGGATAAATAACTTTTGGACCACTTTTTCCGCCATCTTGGTTTTCACGCTTTGTTAGTGGTGTGTCCTCAGAGATCATAGCATAACATGACAGGTTAAAAGGTCCCCTTGGAATTCAAAACCCTTTTATAATAACTCTTTAAAGCTTTTTTGCTAACTAAATGCTGTTTAACAACTTCTTTGCTCTTGTTTTTTGAGCAAGATTTCTGTCTATATACGTATTTGGCTTTGATGTTTGTAATTTTTGATCTCACATTATTAACCATATTTTGGCTTTCACCCATTCTACTGGCTCACTCTCAAACCAAGTCTGCTTGCAGACATAACAATCCTGTGAAAAAAGCATCTGGCCAGAGGGAATTCCAATCTGAACTACCAAGTAAAATCAGCAATAGAGAAAAACTATTAGCCTAGATTCAAAGCATTAAGAAAATGCAACTAACATCCCACGTATGATAATAAGACAACTCAGACACTATAAATTAAACCATCTCTCCAACCAAAAATGTCAACAAACAATAAGCAGAAGCAGATGAGTGCTGCTGTATCATTGTTACCAGAGCAGGGATGTCTAAAACTAACACACTTACAGGTATTCAGGTAGATTCAAGTCTACTCACACTATTTTCAGGCCAGGGGATATTTTATTATAGCAAGATTCCTTTAAAAATTAAGAAGTTTCTAAATGTAGCAATGCAGACCCAATTAAACACCCAAGTGTCAAATAACTAGCCGCACACTTTTTCACCAGGTATCAACAAAAGGACTTCCACATTCACTGGCGTCCCCAGCTTTCAGGACACATTGTCAACAAAATGCTATATAAAGAAAGGGCAAATCATTGTGCCTGAAACTAAAGAATGTGAAACACTGATGGGCCCTGCTTGACCTCTGGATGTTTCTCATCCATCTTTTTCGCTGGATCTCATTATATGCATGATGGTATTTTTCATATAGCTTGTACCCTTTATACTTTATATTTCTTCAAATGCAGAGGGTTAAAGCTTGTTCGGGAGACACCAGGAAGAAAGGAAGGATCCAGCAGAGAAGAGGGCACCTTCACATCAAGCAAAGTTGGTGTTACCAGTCAAGCTAGCATGCATATGTTTGCAGACCGGGCAACAGAGAGAGAGGGAGAAAATCTGTAAGAAAATAGCAGATGAAAGTTAAGTTCCTACTGAAAATGTGAGCCTCTAAAAAGAATGAAAGGCTGAAATGCCTTTTCTCTTTATACAGAGAAAAGCCAAGCAAAATGACACCTTTTATACAGAAAATATAAGTTATTAGTTACTCATCTGGCAAATGGTGCCAGGGGTGGAAGAAACATTAAAGTTGCACAACACACAGCCTCAGCAGATACTCTGTAAAAAGAGAGGTACCCACATTAGCAAATTAAGAGCCATTTTAACTGGTATGGTGGGTAAGCTGGGGCATAAGGCATGTTGTAGAGGATGTCAGTGGAGCAGATATCTAGCAAAGAGTCAGTAGGGTCTAACATAAAGTCCAGGCTACCATGTTTCAGCAGCACTAGTAGGCAGCCCTCAGCTTGGATCAGCTGCAGAAAATGGCTGCCTTCTGCTAAAGCCAATTCCAATGTGAAGTTGGAAGGCGAATTAGGGCAAGAGTTAAAATGGCATGGAGTTAGACATGTCAGCATAAATATATTATCTTTTTGTTAACTTGTTGGCTTTTGTGTTACAAAGTCGCATTCCACATCACCTGTAACCTAGGACAAAGGATCTTGTTATAGACTGGCATTTGGACCAGCAGGGATATTTCTTATTTTTATGTTTAGTGCAACAGATCATGTATGTCTTGCTTGTTATTTTAGTAGAAATAGTATTTTAGTGTATTCTTATAGACACTTGGCAATTGGGGTGTTTTCAATTGTTATTCATACAGTATATCCTGTGACTATAACAGTTCTACTTTGACAGACATAGAAAATGTATCTTATTAAGCAAAAAGCAAACATTCTTGAAAATGAAACCTGAGGATGGTGTAAGAAAATAAAGAATTAGGGTATAAAACAATCTAATAAAAATCCCAATGTCCATCCATCCATCCATCCATCCATTAACCAACCCGCTATATCCTAACTACAGGGTCACGGGGTCTGCTAGAGCCAATCCCAGCCAACACATGGCGCAAGGCAGGAAACAAACCCCGGGCAGGGCGCCAGCCCACCGCAGGGCACACACACATACACACACACACACCAAGCACACACTAGGGACAATTTAGGATCGCCAATGCACCTAACCTGCATGTCTTTGGACTGTGGGAGGAAACTCACGCAGACATGGGGAGGACATGCACACTCCACGCAGGGAGGACCCGGGAAGCGAACCCAGGTAAGTCCCAATATATTCCTGTTATACAAAAAGGAACTGTTTAAGGTATCAAAGCTCCATCTACACCCAATACAAAAAATCCAACAAAGTATGCCAAAAATTCATAATGCTGCCAGAAACGTTAGTTAGGCCCTTTAAATAAGACCTGCTTAGACTCCTTGCTCCTGTGGCCTTCTGAGCAGCTGGGGACTTGCAGTTAACAGTGAGTCACTAATCAGTCCATTGTGAGATTTCTTAACAACTGGCAGCTGAAAACAGAATGAGCTCCCAGCTGCCTCGGGTTGCCCTCTACTGGTAATGTTTAGATCAGTATTTGTTGTTTCACTCTGCTTATAAACCTGATGGGGACTCAGATTCTTTATAAAGATCAAGGGAAAGGTTCACTGAATCAACAATTCATATAATTGTATGGAAACTACAGTCAATAGCAGGTTGTTTGAAGAAAAAGGGTTGGAAATCAAAGGGGAAGCACACATAACCATCATTGAATAAACTGTAATCATGATCTTTCACTAAAATATAAAGTGTTTATGAATTACTTAATATGCAATAAATTAACTTTGTAATATAAAGGCATCCATTTCCTATACCTGCTTAATCCAATTTAGGGGCCGGTAGGCTCAGATGCTAGCCTGTAGCTGTCATCAAAGGAAATGTTGAAAATGCCTGCTCCCCTCAGCATGGCCACTGTTAAGGCCTCCTGACCAAGTGATTTTCTTATCACATACCAGGCCCCATCTGCCAGACAGATCCCCTAGGACAAAGTGCATCAGTGGTGTTATTTCCATTTGCAACTTCTCATATTATCAAGGAAAAGAGATTTTAGGACTAAAATATACTTGTTGCGATCGTGTCTATGTTGATTAGTATTTTTCATTTTTCATATATTGAGTCATTTGTTAGATATTTTTTCTTAGTGATTTTTTTCCAGCTTTCTCTGGCCCTTTGGTACACATTTATAGTTAATTTTGGAATTTTCTACCTCATGTCGATTTTGATGATGACATTAGTTTTTCACTTTAGAGATGAGTTTTATAGTTTTTTGGAGTGTCTCTGCTGCCATTTTTGAACTCCAGTTATTGGGGGAGTGTTCTCTGAGGTTGTGACTATCAATCTTGATGCAATGGGATAAAAGTGCCCAGTAAGGTCCTATCTGTACTCAAGTTCACGGACTCAAAAAAAAAATCCTTACTATTTCCTTTGTTCAACAACTTGCTAGCTAAAAATCTTTGTTTTTGATACTGGTTTTGGTGCTCTGTTCTTCATCTCCCAGTATTTGACCAGTTTTTGTACTTTGCCCACATCTTTTCTCCTCTTTAACCTAAAAAAAATCCTTCAGGCTTTTCCTGCAAGCAGAAAGTGATTTTCCTCCACTCCCTTATCTGTTTCAAGCTTAAATTTTATTGTTGGTACTATTGTCCTTGTACCTTTTCACATTAATCTGCAATGGGGGGCTTCACGTGTGACCAGAAGAGCCTTGTACATGTCATCTTAGCTAACTTCTCCTTGCTATTCTTGTTCATTTTCCCTTATGTTCTTCCCAATTCTTTTGAACATTTATTTTACTCTTTTGGCTCTTGACCTTTTGATTTTGTTCTTGGTTTCTTTTTTGTTTCTGTGTACTTGATTTGGTTATTCATTGCTTACTTACTATTTAGTATTTAGATTTGCTGTTTTCAAATATTTATTTTTGGGACGTTTTAAAACAGTTCTGTTGCATTTTGTTTGTTATTTAATAAAATAAATAGTTTTGTTTATTTGTGTAAGAATCCCACTTTCCCTTTTAATTTATTTGTAGGCCTCAGTCCTTTTTGAGAGTGGAGGCCTCAGGCCTTTTTTGTAATATTCAGGCCTTTCTTGAATTGTTATAGCCTAAATTCACAACAATATGAATTAGCAGTGCTGCCTCACAGTTCCAAGAGATTGGCTTAAATTTCAGCCCTACTCACTGTCAATTTTGTTGTTTCCAGAATATACTTTTATTAACGGTTTTAATTTTATTTCACTGCCATTTTATTTTTCAGAAGTCCTGTAATATTGCATTGTGTGAACATGGGCAAAGCCATAGTGTATGCCATATGGTTGTTGCTAGTCATATGATCTTCATTAGCATCTCCTTCCTACATGGGACTTTAGAGACTTAAACCCTTGATCTATTGTGTCAAGACTCTGATCTTTTCAACTTTTTATTGTTAAATCCCCCAGGTTTTTGATGCTTTACACCTATTTTAACACACTTGAAAATCCAAGGGGGACTCCTCCTCAGCTCTTTGTTTATGCCTGGACACCCTTGAAAGGGATTTAAGACCCTAATACAATCAAAATTTAAAATAGCCCCTACCTGCCTATAAAAGGTGACAGTGAATACTGCCTGAATCATACTTTTGGGATATTTAAAATTAACTTTTGCTTATATTTTCTTTGATTATTAGGGATCATTCTTGGTAGTTTTGGTTTTGACTTTTGTTTTTCTACTTATTGACGAAGATTTTTTTGTCTTACATACTGGGTTTTGGTGAATATTTCTCAGTTTTGATTACTTTTTCATCTCTCACTCTTGGCATGGTTAATCTCCTGCTTCTTATTTTAATTTATACTTCAGGACAAGACATTTTACACTAAAAGCATGATACTTCCTAGATTGGATTTTCTTCACAATATTCTGGTTTTCCATCAACATCCCAAAGGCATGTGTGTTAGATTAACTGTAAACTATAAATGATCCTTGTAGGGATAAATGTGGGTGTGCACTCCAATGAAATGCTGCAAGAGATGGCCCCAGCAACCCTAAATTGGGCAATGTAGATTAATGAATGCATGAAAGAAAAGGGTGGTGACTGGCACAGATGACTGAACAAAACAAGAAAAGAATCATCTGTAACATTTCATACTTTTATTAAGTCAAGTAAATTCAAATTCTTTTGGTCTGTGTTGTCACTTTCTGATTTTAGCTACAGTTACTTATATAAGGTGGCTTATTTTACTGTTTTTAATAACAGCTATGCTAAAAACATATGTGGTTTAGCCAATTGCATCAATTCTGTGCTTGAATATTACATCTACACATCTGAAAAAAATAAAACTCAGTTGTGAATTTTGCCTGTAGAAACAATTGATCTCTATGGTCTTACAAGATCAAACTGAATGTCATCTTGTTCAATCACAACTCAAGACAGCAAATAGCTCACAGTCAAATTTTAGCAAAAAAAAACTTAAATTGTAAGTTTATGTAATCTGTTGCGATTGGGGCACATCCTGTCAAGTCCATGAACCTGAAAAGTCAGACCATTACATAAAAAAGCAGGTTTTTTACATTACAAATGCCAGGAGAGGGGAAGCGTAACACCAAATACACAGATCTGCTTGGTAACAAAGATAACTGCTCCTTTCAGTACTGTGGCCCAGTGAAGAAGAGGAAAGAGTCTAAACTCTAACGTTGCTGGTTCGGTTCTCACTTGTGACTCACAATGAAACCCTGAGCAACTCACCCTGGGTCATTGTTGTATTAAATATATTTAAAAAATAATTTTTAAAAAGTCTGAATTAGCATACCCCACACTAATTTGAGGTGTTCATAAGAAATGCAATAATTTGCTTCATTAGGTACAAGTTCATAATAAATAGGAATAGTTGTATCAAATATGTGAAATACCCTTGGGATTAATAAAGTATCTATCTATCTATCTATCTATCTATCTATCTATCTATCTATCTATCTATCTATCTATCTATCTATCTATCTATCTATCTATCTAAATATTAAAATATGCTTCCATTTAATTGTTCAAAGTCTAAATAGTATCGATTGTAATAACATTTGTCAATTCCACCCTCTGACAGAGTTGTATCGATGGCTAAATCCCTAGTAAATGATCAAAATAAAAAATAAAATTTTTGTAATCACTGACCTTGAAATAGCCTAAAGAAATACCCCTCTTGCTTATGCTGGAAATGGCTCTTAAAGGGCCAAGGGTTGGCATGGCAAGCACAGTTCTTATCTGATCATAGGACAGTTCTGGCAATAGTGTGACGTGTGTTGAAATAATTCCACAGGCCTAATATTTTCATTATAAAAGTTTTAGTAAAATTTAAAGCAAAACAATTCACACAAAAAAATGAGAAACATTACTATTAAAAAAAAATAAAAGTTATTGTATGAAGAAAGTTCTGTTTAAGGCTTACTTATCTTGTTTCATATGTCTCTATGTTTGGCCATACAGCTGTACTATCAAATGTTCATATCAAAACCATCAGAAAAGTGCATACCAGTCTTTCATTTGTAAACTTATTTAGCAATCCATGATAGCAACGAGACTTTCCTAACTGGCTTAATTAACACTGTGTTATATAGATATAGCAAAAAAGTTTCTATTTTGCGTTAATTTACATGGGGTAAAGGACTATATCACATCTATATTACTAAACCACAGTTTAATTTATGCACGGACGGCGAACGCACCGACGTGCATGCGCACTGCGACGCGGCGCCCCAGAGTCAAACCCAACGGCTTCCCAGAGTCAGTGCGTGGCGCCCAAACACCACAGCCTGTAAACTACACCTGCTCTAATCCACTGTGCCAGCAGTCAGTGTGTGTAAGTTGGAGTATGCTTCCTAACAGTAAACGACTTCTACCTAACGACACAGCCACAGAACAACAAAGACGAGACCGCATGGATAAAAACAATACACGGAGGCTCCTACGACGCGCTTCAGACACACCAGAAGCAAAGACGTCACGGCTCCACAATGAAAGAACTCAACTAACGGAAATACAAAACGAGCCCATATGGATAAACACAATGAACGAACGCACCCACAACACGCTTCTGACACAGCAGAGGCAAAGTAGTCACGGCTCCAAATGGAAAGAGCTCAACGATTAGTAATACAAACACGAACCCGTATGGCTACGACCTGTAAACGAGCCCATATGGATAAAAACAATGAACGAAGGTGCCCACACAAAGAAACCGCTTTAGTACAAATATGTTTATTGGTTGTACAGCTGCCCAAACGCGACCGCCCAAACCACCACATATACCACGTTCGTTTAGTAATGTAGTCCTCCATGCCCGGATCCGCCACCATGGTCACTTCAACACGTGAATCTGCTGCCGTCAGCAACCGAGTTTTCGCTGACGACACAGCCATAGAAAAACAAAAAAGAGACTGCATGGATAAAAACAATAAATGAAGGCGCCTACAACTGAGTCACAGCTCCAAAAAGAAACCGCTTTAGTACAAATGTGTTTATTTCATTAAATGAACTTTCCCAGGACACACCCACCCTCCATGATATTTCATCCCTCCAAGTATCGGAGGGAACAGAAAGTGATTGCCATTCTTGGATTTGCGATTCTTTTGAGAATCGCGGGCTTGCTGGTTCTAAGTAACTATGAGATACTGATAGTCTACTGAATGTAAACAAATACTTAAGAGAATTTAACATTAACATTAACTTTCTGAGATTGGCTCTAACAGGTATATCATATGTCGGGTGTTTTCATACAAGTAAATCAGGATGCATCAGACAAAAAAACAAGTGATTTCAAAGCATTCATGATTAATGTTTATGAACACAATAAAACATATAAAATATTTATGCACTTTATATTGTCTTTAGAAAGTTAGGTCAATCCATATAAGAACAGACCATTCAGCCCAACAAAACCTGCCACTCCTATCCACTCATTTCTTCACAAAAAACATCAAGTCTAGTCACAATCTGACTCTTGTTTGTAATTTTTCTATATGATTCCTGGGACTCTGAAAATAATGTGTACATCAGAGACCAAGCAATCCAATATTAAATATTATTTGCATTCTCCTGAGATGCTGTCTTGTTTTTGTTTTAGAGCTCTCTGTGTCTGCTTCTGCTAAGAAGTTTCCAGTTAGGATGGCAGAGTTATTTGCAACACACGACAGTGCTACCAGGACCATATTCAATGTCATACACTTCATTGTTGTCCAAGTTTGTGGATATGACCTTAAAGCATGATATTATTTTCTTTGGGTCTAAAATTTATTTATAGTTTAAAACTCTTTTTCTGTTGTTGTGCTTCAAGATGAAAAATAACACAAAGTAGAAAATACCAGAAGAAGAGATGTAGTTGGGGTTGTAACTGGAAAATCAAAAATACCTTGTTAAAACCAAAACACAAGACACAAAATCATATTTAGAGACTGAGGTTTTAAAGATCAGTAATATTTGAGGAATTGCAAGCAAAAAGGTGAGTTATTCATAGTCTCAGATGAGAAATGTTTATCAGTGGTGACCTTTTAACCCATTGTGTTAACGATGCCAAACGTCATGAACTTCGAGAACCTCCAGAGACCGGGAGTCATGTCTTGGCACCAGCATACTCAAAATAGTGGCACCCATATACAAAACAAGATGGCATCTGAAACAGTGCAAAATAATTTCTACAATTGTAAATAACTGGTGAATGCAAAAACTGATATTATAATTGATTCTCTGTCCATCAAAACCTAATGGATACAAAGTTGCAAGAAAAATATGCTTAATATTCAGAAAAAAATGTAAAATGGAATCTACTCATAATATCTGTCCCTTTGACCATGTTAATTTCTGATTTGACTTTTTTTTAACTTAATCTTAACTATGATTTTTGATTCAAGATCTGAGCTCTATTTAGATGATTCTCACTCTCCTGGTTTTGAACTTGGCTAGTTTATTTACCACAACCCCTCTCCTGATCCCATTTCTCTTTCCAAACTGCTGCTGCCCAGTGAAGTCAGTACAACATACTTTATCTGTGGAAGGTGTTTCACTAGATAAACACGTGGGGATTGAAATGGTTAGTGCTTCTGCCTTACAAGCTCAAATCTCAATCTGCGCTATGTGAATGTTCACTCTGTATCTGTGTCTGAGTGGGTTTGAAAGCTCTGTATCTTTAAAGTGGCTAAGGGTTGTTTTTTATTGTAGAAAGGTGCTATATAAATAAAGTATGTTTGTGTATTATAAATATTCTACAAGGTAGCTTCTACATTTAAAAAAAGACTGAAATGTCATAGTCTAATGCTTCTCTCTTGTATCCGCATTGCAAAGTACAAGGTGTGCTTAAGTCTATAAATGCTTTTATAAAGGACAATTATTTCAGTATTTTCTATTTCAAAAAATATGTGTTACTTTAACAGCTTATAAAGAGTTACAGATTCTAATTTGAGCATCAGTGTATTTAACTATCTTGGCACACTTAAACGGTGGACAAGGGCCAGCATGTAGGCGTTGAGGCTCACTCTATACAGTGATTGCCAGAACCATACAGTGAACCTGCCCAGCAACAACATTCAGTCTCAGTGGAGAAGTTCTTTTCACCAGAGGTAAACCACAGAGACAGATGACATCAGTCAGAGAAGCAAGACTCGGGTACATCCAAGCGCACTATAACACCAGCCTTTTTATTGCTTAAGGAAGACATTTCTTTCAGTGCTTGAAAGATTGATTCACTGACTGACTATAAAAGGACTTGAGACACACTAACTTTATAGCAGTTTACCAGCAATTCCTCAGTCAAGAATACTGATTTGGCTTTGACAAAAGAATGGCTTCTTCAAATAATGTTTAATTCTATTCTTAAAATGTTCTCTCACTTCTCATAAGACATTCCCTGAGGGCCATTGGGTTTTATACTGAAATCAATCAAGACAATCACAGTGTTTTGCTTTTTTTTTCTTACTGGGTATTTAGCCACCTTTGCTAGAAAAGAACAATTACTAGCACACTGGAATTCAAGACAATGCACAAAGTAATAAAACATCTGTGTATACTTGACCTTAAATATGCACAAGTGATCGTATTATCAAGCAGGCCTCTTGGCAATTACATTCAAGAACAAAAACCCTTCTAAAATCTGTTGTTCATTTATATTTACATTTATTTGCTTAGCTTACAATAGAGGCCAACATAATCGAGTAAACATCAGTCTAGTGGATTGTTTGGGAGAAAGTTACAAAACTGATCATCACAAATGAAGAGCTCTGAACAAAATAAGTGTTTTACTAAAGCACAACTTAAGAAAATTAGCTCCTTTTCATTCACTCTTGATGATGATCTTGGACCTTTGTCTACTGCAAGGAATCTCAGTGTCATTTTCGATTCTCCCTTTCTTATTCCACCCACATTAAGAAACTGTATTACTTTTACCTCCATAACATATCCCGTGTTCGCTCATTCCTCCCCTTTTTTTAATGCTGAGAAACTTGTCCACGCCTTTATCAAATCCTGCATTACTACTGTAACTCCTTACTGGCAGGTGCTGCTTCTAATCTTATATCACAGCTCCAGTTGGTTTACAGTTCTGCAGTGGAAGTCCTTATAAACAGCAGCAAAAGCGAGCATATAACACCCATCCTGCTTTGCCTTCACTGGCTCCCTTTGTCTTACTGGACTGAGTATAAAATTCTACTGCTAACCTATAAAGCGCCTTGCGCTGTACTAGATCTGTAACCTCCTCCATCACTATGCTCCTGTTCGCTCATTAAGATCCACTGATTTTCACAATCTCACTGTTCCCTAAACTAATCTACATTCTGTGGGTGACACAGGCATCAGCTTGTTAGCTCCTAGACTTTGGAATGACCGCCTCAAATTAATGAGACCAGCTTCCTCAATTCATTCTTTAAAGAAGCAACTTAAAATTCATCTGTCCAGGAAGGCTTTTAATTTACCCTAACATCCCAACCCTTCTTTCAGTTTACCTCTCTGTCCAGATGCTCAGGATTTTTTGTGTGTGTGTTATATTACAAATTATGTTATTTGTTCAGAGCTTTCTCCTAGTATTGTATTTAGTATTTTACTTCAGTTTATTGTCTTTTATTCTATTTAATGCTTTGGATATTCTGTATTTACAGCCTCTGTTCTTAGTGTTCTATGCGGATATTATTTGTATTCAATGTTTTGCTTTTCTTTCTGAGACTCTGTGAAATGTCTTGATCATGGGACAAGGGCTATAAGAATAAAAAAATGTATTATTATCATTATTATTATAAACAAAACACAAGCAAGTTACAATTCCTAGGTTACAATACCTAACAGTTAGACAGAAATTCAACAAAGAAGAGAGACTTGAAGAGAGTCTGTTTCTTGTCAGCCTGACTTTGTGCTGTTTATTTGCTGCCTCTTTGCTTAACAAGCTCTGTCATTTGATGGTCATTTGTAGTATATCTCCTTGATAGGGTCTGGCAACTGGAGATCAAAGGTCACTCGAAAAGTGCTAAGCCTGCTATATACTGTACATGAGGCTTGCTGGCAGCCCCTGCCCTTTCTGCACTCCTGTCCCTAGGTACTGTACACTGTTAAATGGGGTAGAGCAAGCTCTGTTCTCTATTATTAATCTCGGTGTGCACTCTATGAGTTTAGGGTACTGTTATGAATTTCGAAGCTTTCAACAGTATTCCTTTATCGTGTTTATTTGTTGTATTCTTATTGTTTTATTTAGCTATCTGTTTTAACACAATGCAAATCGGTGCTGTTTTTCATGCAACAGCCATATTGTGATGCAGGAAAGTGATGCATGAGACATCAATGCGACAAAATGGTGTCACTCATTATTCTGTATGCAAGATTTTAATTAAAACAAAACAAAAAAAAACAATGAACTAATGTACTGTAAAAAATGCATTTAAAAAACTAAAGAACAATGCTTTAATTTAGCAAAAAACACATCTGCCAACAGGGTAAGCAAAATTTACTTCTTAAGTTTTCTTGAAATAACTAAAACAAAATTTCTTGGTAAGTCAATAAATCTTACAGTAAAGGAAAATGAAATTTAATGGCTTGATAAAAAAGCATTTCACTTTCTTAGATTTTATTCTCTGCAGTGTGTTGGTGAATTAGACTAGTGATGGGTTGTACATTTGTTTCTGTTCTGTTCTGATTTTTTACCTCATGATTTTTGGTTTTGTTCACTAGCTACATTCATTTTCTGGGTTTTTTTTAACTATGTCTAGTTTAAGAACAAATCCATCAGCTTTTCCTTTGTTTTTTCAGGTCATAATCCTTGCAGTGTATAGTACATATTGGACAAGCCTTTTTTTTCATTTCTCATGGGAACTGATTTAAAGAAAGAATGGCCAAAACATGATAGGTTTAGTTGGTACAAAACAGTTGTGATTTGAATATAATGTCAAATGCAGAAAATGTGGTTTAGTGGCTAAGCCATGGACCTGTGATCTGCAAGCCTATTGATTCAATTACAACCTCTAACTCACTTGCTAGATTGCAAAATGTATGAAAACAATTTATCTGGTGACTTGCATGTAAGTTTGGAAAAATGTATAAAAATGTAATTACTGTTATTTTCTACACACAGTGTAAGTATAATGGAGTGGAACAACAATATCTGTCAGGTACTTGAGAGCAAGTTAAGCCCATGTAGCTTCACTGCAGTGACTCTTGGCTATTTGATTTCCTTCCACTGCAGTTAGCCTGTCTTAAACAACTGGTTTAATTATAATGAGACTGATTTTTCCAATTAGTGTATAACACACATAACATTACTATATACTGCTATAATTAATTAATATATTTTGATAAAACTTAAAATTCAGCGTTATACTCGGCTATTACTACGTGTGAGGGGAACTTGTATCAAAATAATGATAATGAACTATCTAGCCCAATTTTCTAACCCTTCTTCTTAGTCCTCTTCACCTTTTCTCACTTCTATGTGGGGTTGATGTACTAGATCAGCATTCTCCACACAGCTCAGTCCTATACCTACTCGCCAGTCAAGTCCATTTCTTTCAGATCATCTTTATTTTATCCATCCACTTTTACATCAGCCTCCCTCATTTTCTCTTCCCCTGCACTTCCATTCCCATCACTCTTTTGCCCGCATATTCAATGACTCTACTCATCACATGTCCATCACATCACCTCTTCCACCCACTTTTGGCTACATTTCCAATTTCCTTAAACTCATCTTTCCATTTCAGGCCCCAGGAGCTATGAGGAAGCTAGACTAACCAATGTACCACTCTGCTCTTGAGCTAATAATAAATCATACTACAGGTACATCCATTTAATAGGATGGAGTAAGTGAAGGACTTCCTCATTATTCAGATGTAAAAAGAAAAAAGGCAAAAGTTATTGTCATGCTGAAAAAAGAAGGATAGAGACACAGTGGTTTAGTTGTATAGTGTTCATGAGGTAGGCAACACATTTGATTAAGACTACACAATTGAAACACTATATCTCTAATACTTTTTTTCTTTTTTCAAAATGGCAATGATCTTTACCATTTTGTTTTCTTAAAAAAAATGTATTTGCTGATTAACACACTAGAAGTTTAATATCTTGATATTTGTCAAGAATAGCAGAGTTAAGAAATCCAGCCATACTGTGATTCGCAGGATGAAAAAGGAAGATCATTTCTTGAGATTTAAGTTACATTAAATTTCTTATTTCATTAAAAAGCATTAATTTCCCATTCCATACTTTCATTGTACAATTTCATATTATAGCTATTCATTCAAATAGTAAACAAGCAGGTGTAATAACATGCTCAAGGTCACACAGTTTGACATGTGAATCTGCAGCCTAGTGGTTTCACTTCCAACTTGTTTATTGTGTTGTCCATTCAAATGGCAAAGAGTAGAAATCCCTTGAAAACTTAGCTGTTTCTTAAATTATTTGCTTATGTGTCACAATTACAATCAATCAAACAACAATCCAATGAGGTAAATATTAACGTGTTGTTTTTACTGAAAACAGTTTCTAGGTATTTCTGAAAGGAAGTGAGATAATGAACATTTGATTTATTGAAAAAGAGATAATCACAGACGTGTGTATCTTTGATCTCTGTGTGCATCTTTTTCATTCATATTATTTATTTATATGTATAAGGAAATGCACTACAAGAGAATTTCAAAGAGATAAATATGAAAAGACATACATAAAACTATATAAAAGGTGCTACTAGAAAGATATATACTAAAGGAGCTATATGATAGATAAAATAATTATAGAAAATTTGATTAAACATAGATCTATTTCAAAAATAGTATATAATTAATATATTGAAAAAAAATATTTTTGTGTGCTAGATACATAAATTAGGGCTATTTAAAGATATACAGATTTACAAGACAAGTTGTGCATTAGAGATTTACAAATAAATATACAGTATATGGATAGCTGCAGATGATAAGAAGTACGACTGATAGAGAACATGATATGTGATCATTTTTACAAAATATATAATAGGTAAATATATTTCCTTCAAAAGTGAAATATGATCGACAGGATGGCACCATGGATGGCACTGCTACATCATGAATCCGGCATTTGAGGTTCAAATCCCACACATGTCTGGAGTATGCAGATTCTCCCCATGTCACAATAAGTTTTCTTCTGGTACTTTAGTTTTCCTCCCATATCCACAAACATGGGCTGGTAGCTTAATTAGAAACACAAAATTAGTTCCAGTGTGGAGGTGTGCATGTATATATGAAACTGTTAATGGAGTGGCACACCATTTAGGGTTGTTTATTTATATATGTAGCATTGGAATCAGCCTAGTCGCTCTTCTCTGGACCTTTTCTAGTATTGTTATGTCTTTCTTGTAGCCTGGAGATTAAAACTTCACACAGTACTCCAGATGAGGCCTCACTAGTGTCTTATAAAGCTTCAGCATAACCTCCATGCACTTGTACTCTACACATCATACTACATAACCCTAACATTCTGTGGTGTTAATTCTTATTAATGGCTTCTGAACACTGTCTGGAAGTTAATATTGTCGAGTCCACTGTGACACCTAAGTCCCTCTCATAAGGTGTACTTTCAATTTCCAGATGTCCCATTGTGTATTCAAACCTAACATTTTTACTTTGTACGTGTAATACTTTACATTTACTTGCATTACATTTCATCTGCCACAAATCTACCCAAGCCTGTATACTGTACAAGCCCCTTTTGGTATCATCTGCAAACTTAACCAGCTTGTTACTTATATACCAATCCAAATCATTTATATACAGTGGAACCTTGGACTGTGAGCATAATTCGTTCCGGAAACATGCTTGTAATCCAAAGCAATCGTATATCAAAGCGAATTTCCCCATAAGAAATAATGGAAACTCAGATGATTCGTTCCACAACCCAAAACTATTCATATAAAAATGATTAATACAAAATATAAAATAAAAATACATAAAACAAATTAACCTGCACTTTATCTTTGAAAAGAATCATGGCTGGTGTGAGAGAGACGAGAGAGAGGAGGGTTATTGTGTAGGACGACTTTCACTTTAACTAACGGAATCCCTGTTGACTCACTGGAATTTTCTTCTTTTTTTGCGACTTTAACAAGGAACCTATCCAATGACAGCTGCTTTTGCCTGAAGAGTCACTACACTTGGACACAAAATAAAAAAATGCTTTACGCACTGTAAGGTTTCTAAACTCTTTTGGGATTCCACCCAATGGGATGATTCACGGAAAAGTGTCCCGAAGCAAATGCAGGCTCCCAGCGTTGTAGCAGTTCACCATAAAAGCGAATCCGAAAAGATCTATAGACATGCTATAAGCGCCTGTCGTTGCTGGGTGATACAAGGAACATTATAAATGCGCAGGGCACAGTATTACTTGGCCACTAACTTGGCCATGACCCTGCCTGACTACTGTGTCTGTGTATAGGAGAGTGGCAGATCCCGCTACAATAAATAACCGTGCTGTTCCTGTTTCAAGCTGAATAAAGCTGGTGTTGCTAAAGTACTGAGACTCAGCTTTGTGTTTTGGGGTGCAAGACAAGGACTCACACGTTACAACACACACACGTGGTTACAATGCTATAGTAAACAGTATAAGCTCGTACGGATGTTGACTATATGAGTGAGTCACGCCGACTGAGACCGAGAATGGGAGATGATTACCCACAATCCCGCAGCGAGAGAGAAGAACCATCAGCTCAGTTGTGATCACGTGACGCTCAGCAGACAAAGCATATACGTACTACTCATCTTGCAAAACACTCGCAGACCAAGTAACTTGCAATCCAAGGTTTTACTGTATATTAAAAATAGCAGCGGCCCTCACACTGACCCCTGTGGAACACCACTCTTAATTGCAGCCAATTCTGATAAGGTATCTCGCACCATAACCCTCTGCTTCATGTGTCTGAACCAACTTTGCATCCATCTACAAACATCACCCTGAACTCCCATTTATTTTAGTCTGATGCCCAACCTCTTATGTGGCACTTTATCAAATGCTTACTGAAAGCCAAGACAAATAATATCATATGCTCCACTTTGATTGCATCCTTTTGTTGCTTCCTGATACAAATCCACCATGTTGGTAAAACATGACCTCCTTCTTCTGAACTTATGCTGTTTGTTCAGTAAAACTCCTGTTACTGTCATGTGTTGCTCAATCTTATCCTTAATAATTGCTTCCATTTATTTACCAGTGATGCACGTTAAGTTTACTGGTCTATAGTTGCTAGGATCTGCCCAGTCAACCTTTTTATATATAATAATAGGATACTATTTGTCTTTTTCCAGTCCTTCTGAATCTACCCATTGTACAGTGACTTCCTAAAAATATAAGGTTTATATGTATACTTGCTAACCTCCTTAAGAACTTGTGGGCAAATATTATCTGGTCCTGGAGATTTGTTTGATTTCAGCCTATTTAATCTGAGCAGTACTTCTCCCTCTACAATTTCCAAATCACTCAGTACCTCCTTAGCAGTCCCTCTTACCAGTGGGAGGTTATCCACTTCTTTACTTGTGAAGACCTCAGACAAATGCTGGTTTAGAGTATCTACTTTTTCACTGTCTGTATTTTTAATACCCCTTTATTATTCCTGATGCATTTAACCTTCTCCTTAACTGTTCTTTTTTTAATAAAATACTGAAGGATTCTCTTTTGGTCATCTTTCACCTTATCTGCTATATTCCTCTATAACTGCCTTTTAATCTCCCTAATATCTTTCTTATTGGTTGCCTTCAAGTTCTCATATGCCCTACGATTCACATCAGAGTTTTTTAGCCTTATATGCCTTATACTGCGGTTTTAACCTTTGTAGCTTCTTGTTCAACTCTTTATTAACCCACTGCATAGTTTTCTTTTTTAATTTTCTACTAATTGCAAATGTGGGTATGTACCTGTCCTGCAGTTCATACATATCAAATATGTTATGTACTAGATTGAAAATATGCTTTATGACATACCAGTAGACTAGATTTTTATAGAAGGTGCAATATCATACACAAATTTAATACCAGCAACATGAAATATAGATAGATTTTATATGAAAGGTATTATGTGATAAGTGCTACAGTTGTGAAGAAGATGGAAATAGATTTTTTAGAAGGCCTTCTCTTAGACCAAGGTTGTCAAACTCAGATAGTGGATCACCACAGTGGCTTGAGGTTAAACTTTCTGTTATTTTCTTAATTAGTATCCAATTACTGATCCAACTAATTTTCCCTTCATTTTAACTGGCCTAATTTTTAAGATTCTGAACAGTTGTTTCTTTTTTTCTTTTAAATAGCTGGCACATACTGAGAGGTACAATGAGCTAGCAGACATCCACCTAACTTGGTCTCATTTACACCTCTCATACTTTGTGTGTCTCAAAAAAGGAGAAGGTTTAATAAATAATGATCTGCTCCAAATCACAAAATTTTTTCATAGTGTGCCCAGAAAAAAGAAAATCAGCAGTTTTGGAAATGTATGACTTCAAATTAAGAAATGAGTTGGGATGAAAATGATGGCCTTCTATGAAAAGAGTTTGAGAACAGAGTTACACTATATGGTCAAAAGTTTGTGTACACCTGACCATCACACATTAATGAGCTTGATTGGACATCCCATTCCAAAACTATGGGTATTACTATGGAGCTGGTCCCCACTTCGTGGAAATAACAGTTTTAACTATTTTAGGGAGGATTTCCACATGATTTTGGTATGTGTCTGTGGGAATATATGCCCATTTAGCTAAAAGAGTGCTTATGAGATGAGGTACTGATATTGATCAAGAAGTGTTGGCTCGTAGTTGGCCTTCCAATTCATCACAAAGGTGTTCAATAAGGGTTGAGGTCAGGGCTCTGTGCAGGTCACACGAGTTCCACTACAAACTCACTTAAGCATGTCTTTATTGAGAGGGGCACAGTCTTGGTGGAACAGAAAACGGCCTTCCCCAAACTGTTGCCACAAAATTGAAAGTGCACAATTATCTAAAATGGCCTTGTATGCTTTAGTATTAACAGTACCTTTCACTGGAACCAAGGGGCCTAGCACAAATCCTGAAAAACAGCCCCAGACCATTATACCTCCTCCATCAAACCTTACAGAAGGCATTATTCGGTCCTGACAGTAGGTTCTCATGCATCTGCCAAACCCAGATTTGTCCATCAGACTGTCAGATTGTGAAGTGTGATTCATCACTCCAGAGAGCACATTTCCACTACTCCAGAGTCCAATGGCATCATTCTTCACACCATTCCAGCCAACGCTTGGTATCGTGATGTTAAAGGGGTCTTGTTCAGAAAGCTGATGCCACTTAAGATGGCCTTCCCCTCACCCAAACACTAACCTTAAGGTCAATAAAATAGGTCCCTGATGTTAAGTCCCTATTTTAGGGCTAAAATGATAACAGAAATGTGAAACCTACTTATATACCTAATTTTATTTATTGTGAAACAACCAAGTGGCATCCGATTTCTGAATAAGAGCCATGTTAAGCTTATGTGCAACTGCTCAACCATTGAAACTCATTTCATGAAGCTCCCAATGCACAGTTCTTGTGCTGATGTTGCTTCCAGAGGCAGTATGTAACTCCATTGTAAATAATGCAACACAGGATAGGTGATTTTTGCACTTTATGACCCCACTCTGTACGTTTGCATGGTCATCCACTTCATGGCTGAGCTGTTGCTGCTCCTAGATGCTTCCACTTCACAAGAATAGCACTTACAGTTGACAGTGGGCAGATCAAGAAGAACAGAACATTCACATGCTGACTTGTGGCAAAGGTGAAATCAAATGACAGTGTCACGTTTAAAATCACTGAGCTCTTCAATTCGACAAATTCTGCTGTCAGTGTTTGTCGATAGAGATTGCACATGTTAACAATGGGTGCAACTGAAACAGGACAACTCAATCATTTGGGGAGATCTGTCACATATTTTTTGACCATATATGACTTCCGGCCTGTCGCTCTGACGTCACATGTGATGAAGACCATGGAGTGGCTGCTGCTTCACCGCCTGAGGCCACAGGTCCACCACGCCCTCGACCCTCTGCAGTTCGCATACCAGGAGAAGGTGGGAGCAGAGGATGCCATCATCTATATGCTACACTGATCCCTCACCCACTTGGACAGAGGCAGTGGTGCTGTTAGAATTATGTTTCTGGACTTCTCTAGCGCCTTCAACACCATCCAACCTTGGCTCCTTAGTGACAAGCTGACAGAGATGGGAGTAGATTCATACCTGGTGGCATGGATCGTGGACTGTCTTACAGTCAGACCTCAGTATGTGCGTCTCGGGAACTGCAGGTCTGACATTGTGGTCAGCAGCACAGGAGCACCGCAAGGGACTGTGCTTTCTCCAGTCCTGTTCAGCCTACATACATCGGACTTCCAATACAACTTGGAGTCTTGCCACGTGCAAAAGTTAGCTGCCGACACGGTTATCGTGGGCTGCATCAGGAGTGGGCAGGAGGAGGAGTATAGGAACCTAATCAAGGACTTTGTTAAATGGTGCGACTCAAACCATCTACACCTGAACACCAGCAAAACCAAGGAGATGGTGGTGGATTTTAGGAGGCCCAGGCCCCTCCCGGACCCTGTGATTATCACAGGTGACTGTGTGCAGAGGGTGCAGACCTATAAATACCTGGCAGTACAGCTGGATGATAAACTGGAATGGACTGCCAATACTGATGCTCTGTGCAAGACAGGACAGAGCCGACAATACTTCCTTAGAAGGCTGGCGTCTTTCAACATCTGCAATAAGATGCTGCAGATGTTCTATCAAATGGTTGTGGCAAGCATCCTCTTCTACGCGATGGTGTGCTGGGGAGGCAGCATAAAGAAGAGGGACGCCTCATGCCTGGTCAAACTGGTGATGAAGGCAGGCTCTATTGTAGGCACGGAGCTGGACAGTTTGACATCTGTGGCGGAGCGATGGGCACTGAGCAGGCTCTTGTCAATCATGGAGAATCCACTGCATCCACTGAACAGTGTCATCTCCAGACAGAGGAGCAGCTTCAGCGACAGACTGCTGTCACTATCCTGCTCCACTGACAAACTGAGGAGATCGTTCCTCCCCCACACTATGCGGCTCTTCAATTCCACCCGGGGGGGTAAACGTTAACATTATACAATATTATTGTTTATTATACCTGCCTTGCACTCTCCACCTTGCATTTTTTTTATAATTTTTTTAACTTGCACTGTGTTTTTATTGCTCTTTAATTAATATTGTTTTTATCAGTATGCCGCTGCTGGAGTATGTGAATTTCCACTTGGGGATTAATAAAGTATCTATCTATCTATCTATCTATCTATCTATCTATCTATCTATCTATCTATCATATAGTGTATCTGGTTATTTTTTGGCTCATTTTTCATCTCATTAATGCTTGGCTGCTGATTACAGAAACAAAGAAAGAAGACTTCCAAACCTTAAATAGCAACTCATTTAAAATGGAGGCAAAAGAATTCTGTTTCATTAGCAGCATGCACTAATTAAAAAAGTGGGTAGAATGAAACCTTGCAGACACTGTGGTCCTCCAAGATCTGACTTTGAAACCTTTGTCTTAGATCCTAGTTTCCTACAATTCAGCACCTCGCACACAGAGCTAGGGTGTGTGGCTTTAATGGTATAATAATGGTTTGATTGATTTTTATTAGTATGTAAATTGCTATGTGCAGCAGGTATAGTGTTAATTATCCCAAATTAGTGAGGACAGGTGTGCACTTCCCAAAACAATCCAGATAGATAAGGGGTGGCTGTATGTGTGTGCCTTGATGTAGTGATTAAATGTGACTGCTTATATTCATAAAAATGCTTCCAAAAACGTGTTTATTTGGTGATTTAGCATATGTGTATATGTATTTTTTTAAATCCTTATTTATTGTTTACAAATTGCAATTGTAGCTATGTTTCTTGGAATCATATGTTTAAAGTGCATTGCCTTCTTGGAATCATACTTTTAAAATGCATTGCCTAAGGAAAGCCAAATTATCATATAGAGACCTCAAAACTATTAAAAGATTTCAGTAAGCCTGGCAATGCAGACATTATTACTGTTTTGTTATTTGAACTCCAAGTAAGTTGCTAGATGTTAGCTGTGGCTAACATACAATTTATTCTCCAACTTTATTAGCAATAATGTTGCTCCTACTTTGGGGTAAATTGAAAATATTTGGAATGAAGGCAAATGAAAATCACAAATAACTCTGATTAAACTGCCCTATGACAGACTGCCTGGGCAGCAGTCATTAATGAGTCATAAGCCAATATGGATTTTAAGTGAACAAATCAACCGCCTGCTGTTGTAATTCACAGCCGTTCTATCCCAAAGTTCAAATGCAGAAACAAAGTGGCGCGGTAGTCGGTAACAATGTTGATGCCTGCCTCATAGCTTTTGGGTTGCAAGGTTAATTTGGTTCTGTGGTGTCTTTGGAGGGGGAGCTTTCAAAGGTTCCTTGTGCTCTTATGTTTTTTTGCTGGGGCCTTTGGCTTATTCCTGCATTCGCACTGTGAGGTTGATTATGGTGTGTATCTGTGTGTGTGTGCTGTTTCATGTTTTGAAGCATTGCCTTGTGCTTGTGAATGGTCTTGCGAGATTCAACTTTATGATAACACTGTTGTTAAAGATCCATGCTATAGTGTTTCAGTTACAAGTCAGCAGAGGCGAACTGAACTCCTTTGTTAGATACACATGCCTGTCTCGGTGGCAAGAGTTTTCACTTTTTAAGACAGCACACCTACTTCCTCAGCCCAGTGTCTCATGCTGCCAAGTTCTCAGTCTCCTTGTTCGAGTGACTTTCATATCAATTCTTATATTCAATAGCTAGCAGGAAGCAGTGCTAGCCAAGGTCAGAAGTCATCAATGGCATAAAGACGTACAAATCTATAATATTTATATTTTCGCATTTTTTGGTATTTGTTACACTGTATTAATCCCCAAGGGGAAATTGTCTTTTCACATACATATATGAATGTGCTTCTCTGCAGATATTCATTGAACAGAAATGTGAGTATGATGCCAAAAATTAATGGGCAACGAAAGACTGAAGACCCTTGAAGAGACCAGCTGTCAACATCTGGAAGCTGGGAGCCACATCTTTTTCTCAATAATAGTGCCATAGAGCAAAGTTAATTCTGTATGCAGCAGCAATTGCATTTGTATAGTAAAATGAATAACAAGCCTTTGGCATAAGGCTTCCTCGAAAATAATCCTGAGAATTTCTCCAAAGAATTATGGAAAGTTCCTTTTTTTAAAAAGTTCAATCTTTTAATAAGCTAATATCCCTTTACCTGATTTTGTGACATAAAGTCTTCATAAGGTTTATCTTAATAGACATTAAGACTTCATAAATATTACCAACAATTTGCTGCAAATAAAGTGGAAAATTCTTTTTAGAAAAAAGCACCACATCATTACCCCCGGACTCTCGGAGGGTTTGAAGATCTCACTGGCTTGTTTCTGCTGGTTAACAACATGCTGAGAAAAAAGTATGCAGGCATGTCAAAAGATGCAAATGAACTGTAATGAAATGTATGAGGAATGCAAACTAGCCTGAGCCCCGAAATGGAGTGTGCAGCAGATAGTGGGCACGGTAATTAAAGCCAAGCGAGGAAGACGTACAGGGGCCAGAGAGAGTTAGGTATGGTGTGGTGACTCTCCCTGATCAGGCTCACCCCAGCAGGCCAGAGAATCTTCTGAGTGACAGTCAATGAGTGCCAGAAATCTGCCCGGAGTATTCAGGAGCTGGGAAGCTCAGCATTGTTTGCTTCTGCTAATAAATGTTTCAGTAGCAAACTGACCTTTATCTACTAGGATGTTATACTGCAATCTTTAAATACATCCAACACTTAATGTGCAGCCTAGATGAAGCTAAAATTGGCATACTGCACAGGAAACACAGTCTCTCCTGAAACATTATAAATATACATTTTGACAGGATCAGCCCCTCTGCACTGCCTGAAACTCAAAAATGGCTCCAGGCCACTGTTTAAAAAAGAACAAGATTAGCTTCAGTGTGTGTATACCTTTTGCACACACACCCAGGCCATAGATGGGGAACAGAAGAAATAAATGATGTAGTGGCACATAGTTTAGCAGTTAGAACTGCAGGGATGATACACATCCTGAATTGGATGTCACTGCCTTCACTGAATGTCAAGTTCACAGATCATTAGTTGTGGATGTGTACTCTAAACGTGTTGTAAACCACCAGGCTGATAGCTGGCAGCAGTGATACTTTGCTGTTGCAGCCCAGGCTTTTGAAAAGTCTTATGGAAATTGTAATTGTTGTAAAAGTCTCTAGAGGATTAGAAGTCCATCTCGACAGACTGGAATGACTCTCCTGCGCCTTGGCTCAATAAGGGCCTCAGCTTCTTTTGTCAGAAATTGGGAAAGGAGGAGAACAGCAGAGTCAAGGGCTTGCTTGAGGAAAAGGAGCAGGAGCTTGAGGAAAAGGAGCAGTTAAGCTGGAGAAAAATAAACAAAATCTGCAGGGGTTCCAAAGCCAAAAGACCACCTAGTCCCCACTGGGCATTCTGCATAACATAAAAGTTTCTAAATCAGTCCTCTTTGTTTTCATGCCTCACATAATGAAGTTGGTCTTGTGGACGACTGAGACACCTGCCTTCATTCCATCATTTCAGGGGGCTTCATGGTGCCTTGATCAGCTATCAGGTCAAGAAGAATGGCTTTGAATACCAACCTGGTTACTGTCTATGTGGAGTTCTCATGTTTTGCCTCAATTAATTAATATATTAATTATATATTACGGGTTTTTCTCCAAGTTCCCCAAGTTTTCTTTCCCATTTTAAACACATGTATTTTAGTTTGAATGCCAATTCTAAATTGACTGGATGCAAGTGTGGTAAGTGCTTTGTGTGCAATGCACTGACACCACATCCAGTGTTGCCTGAGCCTTTCACAATCCTACACCAGCCACTAAATTGATGGATATGTTCATTTATCTCCAGCAAGGATAGTTTCTTTGAAGACATTATGTACCCTTTGTGGAGACTGGCCCAGACACAGACAGGCAGACATGCTCATGTTACCCAACACACGTTTATTTACACTACTATTTACAGTTATTGTGCCACAAACCCCAATCTTCCCCAAAGTCCAGGCCAACCACTCTGCCTCTTCGGACTGCCTCCTTCTCTCTTTCTAACACCTTGTCCTGCTTCCACCCGACTCCAGCCTCGAATGAAGGGAGGTGGCCCCTTTTATCCATACCCGGATGTGCTCCAGGTGTGCACCAGCAATCCCGCGGACACACCCCAGTGTGGCGGAATTGCCGGCTGTCCTCCTGGAAGCACTCCGGGTGTTCCCTCTCTTCTTCCCCCCAGCACTTCCTGGTGTGGCGGAAGTACTGGGGTCCAGGGTCCTTCAGGCAGGGGGATGCCCCCCGGTGACCACAGGCCCCTACAGGGTTGGGCTTCCAAGCCCTGTACCTGTGGCCCCCAATACAACCAGGGCAGACGCCCCCTCGCGGTCTGGAGGAGGAATGAGCCCTCCTCCTGTCTTCCTGGGCGTCCCGGACCGGGCATGAGCCCCGTCTGGGTGCCACAGTGCCCCATCGCCAGCGAAGACACATCGGTCTGAGCGACACAACCCGTGAGGGCGGTTCAACCCCGAAGTGGGTCCTACTATTTGTCCAGGGTCCAATCCGGCACCCTGGATCTCATTTTTTCGGCACCCCCTCCGAGGTCTTCGCACCCCTTTGTGCTGCGCCGCTCGTGCCTTCGCAGCCTCTGCCGGTCGCGGGGCTGCCCCATCGCCAGTGAAGAGTCCTCCAGTGCAGCGGTCCATCCCAGGAGGGCAGTTCCCCAACGAAGCAGGCCCTACTGAGCATCTGGGGTCCGTTCCTGCAACCAAAACAGAAAGAGGGGCAGAAGCGCTGCCTGGACGCCACCACCTGACGTCCCTCTGTGCCGTGCACTGGCAGCACTCTCCCCTCCTGGCGGGACCCCGCGACTTGCCTGTTCGGCACCTCCTCCGCAGGTTCCCTGCCCATCTGATTATATCTGACGGGTCCGCTCGCACTGTCGTCTTCTCCACCGGCACTGGAGCTTCCCTCTGCTTCCGCAGAGGACGGCCCTTGTCTGGACGTGTGCACCCAGCTGCACGTCCCTTCCTATCGGAGGAACCGGCGTTCACCCCTCGATTCCTCCTATCACTCTTGGACACCCCGACGGTCTGTGTCTGCGCATGGGAAATGCACAGATCCAGGCTCGTCTGCATCCATACAGAACGACGGGAGACTGTCACGGGCGTCAGGCGCTAGGACCCAGGGCACTCATCAGCCCCTGTCCTGCCTGCCCTCTCGATGTTGCTCCCCTCACCTCGCAAACAGCCTGCACAACGCATCATCCGCTGTCAGAGATCACCCCTACTCGATACTGTTCATTTGGATCACGGCCAATTTCGGTGGGCTCTCCTTTATACTGTACGGGGTCGGTTTTACTTACCTTCCCCGCCGTACTACTCCGGCCAAAGGATCCAGCGATGCATCCTTCCACCACAGCATGCAGCGTCTGTGATGACGCTCCCGCCTTCACCTCCAGCTCCTGCTGGTCTGCACGGAACGCACCGAGCATCTGTAACAGCGGCACTGCAGCCTGAAGGAACTCCTCCAAGACACGCAGCACTACTGGCAAAGACAGGAAGTCAGCTGGCGAAGAGCCTACCTGTCTGTCAGCCCCTTGCTTCGACTGCTTCCTGTGGGCCTCCTCCTCCGGCCCAATTAGGTCTCCCCCTGGCACGAGACTGGCATTGCTTGGTCCCGCCTCTATACAGTCATTGGCGGGAACCCAAGACACTGGCCAATCCCGTGCCTCTCACGGGGAGGGACTTCCGGTCCTCGGCCATTTTGGCTCTTCTCCTCTTAGTGCGGTGACGAGCTGGCTCTTTGGGTTGCAGCGTCTCCCTTTCCGCAGCCTCTGCTGCCGCTGCCGCTTCTTGGAAGCCCCGCAGACCAGCGCGAATCTGCCACCGACAAGGATGCTGGGAGCCCCTGCCTGCTAAAGATAGAACACACACGGCCCCACAGGGCTGGTTGCCGACAAGCAGGGCACTCACCTCACGGGTCCCGTCTATCCGGGGAAACGTCCCCGGCATGGCCTCTCTCAACACTGCGCCATCCCGGGTGCCTTCCGCAACAGCACGCTCCCTGGAGCCCGCTGCACCCAGGTAAGGCCTGTCGATGTTTCGCCGCACCAGGAGAGAACCTCGTGACCACGGTCCGCTGACGATCCGTGGAGAAAGATTTTCTTGCGGGGTTGTAGGCACGCCGTGTGTGGGCACAGCTGCTGCGCCGAGCCGTCCACAAAATTATTTTTTTCTGGGATTCCCCGCCTTGGAACAGGCGGATCGTCCCATCTGGGATGCCATTGTGGAGACTGGCCCAGACACAGACAGGCAGACATGCTCATGTCACCCATCCATCCATCCATTTTCCAACCCGCTGAATCCGAACACAGGGTTACGGGGGTCTGCTGGAGCCAATCCCAGCCAACACAGGGCACAAGGCAGGAAACAATCCCGGGCAGGGTGCCAACCCACCGCAGTCATGTTACCCAACACACGTTTATTTACACTACTATTTACAGTTATTGTGCCACAAACCCCAATCTTCCCCAAAGTCCAGGCCAACCACTCTGCCTCTTCGGACTGCCTCCTTCTCTCTTTCTAACACCTTGTCCTGCTTCCACCCGACTCCAGCCTCGAATGAAGGGAGGTGGCCCCTTTTATCCATACCCGGATGTGCTCCAGGTGTGCACCAGCAATCCCGCGGACACACCCCAGTGTGGCGGAATTGCCGGCTGTCCTCCTGGAAGCACTCCGGGTGTTCCCTCTCTTCTTCCCCCCAGCACTTCCTGGTGTGGCGGAAGTACTGGGGTCCAGGGTCCTTCATGCAGGGGGATGCCCCCCGGTGACCACAGGCCCCTACAGGGTTGGGCTTCCAAGCCCTGTACCTGTGGCCCCCAATACAACCAGGGCAGACGCCCCCTCGCGGTCTGGAGGAGGAATGAGCCCTCCTCCTGTCTTCCTAATTACAACCAGGGCGGACGTCAACCTAATATATAATTAATTTAACATGCATTTATTTTTTGATGTTGGGAAAATCAGAGTATCTTGGGGCAAACATACAGAGAGAGCAGGGCTGAAGTCAACTTCTGGATTCTGGAAAGGGGCAGAAGCACTAGCTACTTTATCACAGTGCAGTGCTGTTGTTTGTGGTGCTTAGTTCTGTGTTCCTTGTCAATGCATTTTAAGTTGTTCTGTATCTAGTTGTATTCCTCAAAAACAACTGAAGCTGTTCATTCCTTCCAGGAGTGAGCTTTAACACCATGTCATATCACCACATCAAGACCAAGAATCCATTCTCCCTACCTGCTTGATCTATTGAGTATTGTTGTGCTTGGTGCTGGAGCCTATCCTGAGAGAATTGGCCTACTATTACATCTTATCATACTCTGATCTCATGTCTGTATTAGAACACGATTAGAGCTTCTACATAAGGTTACATGTTCTGGTGGCACCTGGATACTGCTAGGATAGGCTCAGGCAACCTGCAGCCCTGAAACAGAATAGCTGGGTTCCGGAAATGGATGGACAGATAAGGTTACATACAATTACAGACATTCTGGACACTTCTTTGTAACCTTTGATGGCATTGTCTGGAAGATGGCTAACTCAGCAGATGATACAGTATATCTGACACTGGTGTCAAGTCCCATCACCCAAATGCATTTAATTCTAGAGAAAGAAGGAGAAAATATTGAATACTTGTGGCCATTTAAGGTAGGTCACTGTGGTGCATATGTGCAACCGTGCAGAGTGAACGATACATCAAAATATATGAGAGAAATCGTTACTAAATACAAGATTGCTTTTAGTATCTATTCACACTGTATATTAGTACTTAAATAATAATTTGTTAAACTTGCACACTCAAATCATTTAGAAAAAATAAAGTACAATTAAGAAAATAATTAAAATAATGCCACACAACCACAGCCTCTTTAAAGGAGTAAATCGGTATGACCTAAATAACAACAATAACCAGAATATTAAAAATAATGAAAGTGTGGCCTTCGCAGACAAATGGCACATACCCTCAAGTGAAATCCTCCCTGAATCAGCATAAAGGCCTCCACAGAAGAAGGCACAAACCGATCCCAGAAAATGTCATTGCCACTGGCAAAAAGACACCTGGGAATGTTGATTCATGAACTCTGAAATGACAAAGCCTGGATTTGCATTGCTAATACCTGGACAAAGAACTCCATGAAAGTCCAAATTCCTGAAGGATGTCCATAAAGTAAAGGCTGAGTGTATTTCATTTTAAAATGGATTAATGCAATTATGAATTTTTTCAACCTCCTGTTTGAGTTTCCTATGTTGGTAATACAGGAAGTATTTTATTCATTTTCTTTTCTTTTTTTTTCTTTTTTGGTACTGTCTTCAGTTTTTATGCCTCTGAAATCAGATGTTAAACCAGCAATGTCTGGAGGTCATCCATGACTGGAAAATCCCTTTACTGACTAAGGCAAATGATGTCTTTCAAGGGCAATGAAGTTTTACGAGCAAAACTAATTTTACATACAGATTATACGCAATTTATTATTGACTTCTTGGATTTATCAAGGTGCAACATTTCAAATCTTGTGTGATTTAAAATGGTCAGGGCTCAGAAAAACAGGGTGATAGATGTGTAACTTAACCTCTGCAACCTTGCAGACTGCCAGAAGTAAGAGACTTCCTCTTTAGAATGACAGATTTAAAATATCATAACAATAATTTGTCACCTGAAGGATATTTCGCTATTCTGTTCAGCTGTGATGATGGATCTGTAATTGGCTGTTTTTTTTGTAAATTGTAAATTTGGCAGTAGTTAAACAATGAAGTGGAGAATTAGATCTTCATGCATTGTGGATATTTAGGGAAGTCTGAGAGCAGACCCCAAATCCAATTAATGACAGAGGAAACTACAGTAACAAAGAAACGTGTTTTATTAGCAGATGAAGAAATAATTACAGTAGGGGAAATGGAAAATGACACAAGAGAGTAAAAAGGAAAATACTTAAAGCTCAAAGCCTTCCTAAACAATAAGGTTTCTATATACCCTGTGAGGTGGCTGGCCTGCTGACCCTATTGCCAATCTGCAATTACACCCTTCCTGTTACAGCCTCCCAAATCCAACCTCATTATAAATGTATAATAGCCTTTATTGTCACCGAATAATGTACAACGAAATTTAGCGGTAGCTCCCAGAGTAACATAAACTTGAACATAGACATAAGTATAATATAAACATAACAATAGCCTGTGCTAATTATATAAAAACAACACCAGACCATAAATGAATAAAATATATAGTGTATGAAGATAGTTGCACCCCAAAAATGAGGACTTTCTGATAAGTCCTACTTGTTAGGCACTGAGTTTAATTTAATAAAGCCCTAGAATAAAAACTGTCTTCAAGCATGGAGATCTGGGCATGCAAAGTCCTGTAATGTCTACCTGAGGACAACCAAAAAAACAAATTGTGACCTATATATCTCATACACTTGAGGGTGGGACTACCAGAGAGGATGGTAAAAAAGCAGCTCTGAGATCAACGTTCGCAGACACCGTACTTTGTGAGCACTTTGGTGGCATCTCTAAGCTGCTTCACTCTTTTGCCCACCCCTCTCTGCCTCAGCGGCAAGTTGTATGCCCACTATCCACCAGCTCTGTGAGGCTTGCTGGTGACTACACACCCAGGGCAGATGGACTCTAGCAGCCAGGAGACATGTCTGAAGTGCTCCAAGTGCTATGTCTGCAACATAGCAATCATGGAGCTGCTTTATGCCAGCTTCTCCATGTAGACCTATACTCCTCAGACAGGTCTAGATCACCTGCAGAGCTTGTCCCTCTCAGGTTCAGAACCAAGTGCACTACACTATTATTTCCACAGCACACCTAGGTAGCTGTCATAGTGCACCACTATGCCACAGCACATTGGTTGAAAAACACTGGTTGAAACACACTAGATGACTATGGCTACTTACATGCCACTTGCAGTTTTCACAAAGATGTTTTTAAGTCTTGTACCCATTGTTGTCCCCAACGATTCGACACTTTGAAACAACACCACATCCAGTGAGCCATTTCTGTTTATCATAACAAGAGCGGAAAAAGTGTGTATAAGCTCATCCTCAATCATTTGCTTGCTGCTGAATTCTTAAGTCAGGTCAATCCAGTCCAAGCTCCTTTACCTTTTTTTGTTTTCTTCAAGTGAACGATTTCATTAAAGAAATAACCGAATTTTCATTGATTTCTAAAGTTCCACATGAAGTTGCCATCTCCCTAAAGCCGCGCTTGCTCATCTACGGTTACGTTAATGGTGAGTGTAAATTGTGGAACTTGAAATAGTGTGTTGACAACTTGTCCAATCACATTAGATAAAAAAACTTAAAACAATACTTATTGGCTGCCAATAAATTTGGGAGTCTCCGGGGTGCAGTGAGCTGTATCCCCGGGAAAATCTGAAACAACCAATTAAAGGGCAGCCTCAGGTCTGCCTGCTTGTCAAATAATAATAATAAATTACATTTATATAGCGCTTTTCTCAGTACTCAAAGTACTATCCACATAGGGAGGAACCGAACCCACAATCTTCCACAGTCTCCTTACTGCAAAGCAGCAGCACTATCACTGCACCACCTGTGAGGACATGATCAAAGACTTACATATACTCTCATTTGGCCGGCGTCCTTCACTCAGGAAATATAGGTACTTACACAAAAATTAAACAAGTACAAGTCTGAACGCATTTTTAATGGACACCAGGCACGCTGTGCAAATAAACACATTTATTTCATGATTATTTTATATTATCTAAGTAATTTATGTGAGTTTTTAAAATATTAGGAGGGAGGCCAGTGCCCCAGCACCCCGCATCACAAACTGCCACTGAACAGCATCCTCATATAAGTTGCATGGTGTTCAAGATGGGTTAATGCAGAGTGAAGGGTGCAGAGTGATCTATTGAATCCTCTGTAGACCTGTTGGCAAAATGAGGTTGATCTAAAGTGGGTGAAATGATTGACTTGACATGCTGCATGACCAGCCTCTCAAAACACTTTATTATTATGGATGATGTAAGGGCAGTTGGTCTGTAATCATTTAGGTTACTAAGGACTGGCTGCTTAAGCACTGGTATTATGGTGCTAAACTGCAAGAATGAAGGGATCATGGATTGTGACAGAGACAGATTACAGATGATTGTAAATACCTGTGCAAGCTGGTTGCCACTACACCACCAAGTAAAAGTGCTGACGAACAATAGGCCAGTAACACTTCTGGGTAATGACAGTATGCTAGTCCATCACAGGTCACTTTAAACTAATATCCCTAAAATCTGTGAAAAATGTAATTCTCCCTGATCACCCTTTTATTCCTATACATGAGGAACCTCATATATCCTTATTATGTCTGCACCAATTGCTCACCGATAACCGCTTTTGTTTTGCAAATGCGTCAATTAGTGTCACTCAATCTGCACACAGCCATCTTCCATCCAGAATTTTCACTTTCAGCTCAAGACTGCATTGAAGTTTTTATCTAGCAATGAGAAGTGAGGAATTATAAAAGTAACGATATATCGTTATTTGAAATACATACATTTCAAGTGTGTTTTATGTCTACAACGATCTGTGTAAATGTGGGATGACATAAGAAATGTGAGGCAAGAAATGTTGTACACATAGCTAAAAGAGAAAAATTTTTATATGGTATAGTAATAATGACATAATGTTGACGTGAAGTGTAGAATGTGTAAAGACTGAAGTATCAAATACTTTCACAAAAATTATAATAAAACAACTTTGCTTTTATTCAAGAATAAACCTGAATAAAATGAAATTGTTCAAATCCCATGTTGCCGTAAATGTGTAAAAACTGAAGTTAAAATATCAGTTGGTACAAAATAAAGACGTTTGCATGCATGCGTGTGTTTGTGTGTTTCAGACCCACACTCACTCACACCTTGCCTGTAGCCCACAAAATAGAAGAAGGAAGAAATCAAAGTAACCAAGGAAATACTGGCAAAACTGTGTCTGTTTTACACTGTAATTCCTCAATATATACCCACCTAACTACAACAACAACAACATTTAGTTATATAGCACATTTTCATACGAACAAACAATGTAGCTCAAAGTGCTTTACATGATGAAGAAAGAGAAAAAAGTCAAAATAAATAAGAAAATAGAATTAGGGAGCACTAATTAACATAGAGTAAAAGTAAGGTTTTTTTTTATTTCTTTATTTATTTCTTTTTTAATAAAAAAATATTTTTTTATTTCTTTTTTTATTTTAAGGTTTTTTTTTATTTCTCAGGGTTGGTAGCGAGATCCTGCCCCAAGTGGAGGAGTTCAAGTATCTCGGGGTCTTGTTCACGAGTGAGGGAAGAATGGAGCGTGAGATCGATAGGCGGATCGGTGCGGCATCCGCAGTAATGCGGGCGTTGCATCGGTCTGTCGTGGTGAAAAAGGAGCTGAGCCGCAAGGCGAAGCTCTCAATTTACCAGTCGATCTATGTTCCTACCCTCACCTATGGTCATGAGCTATGGGTAGTGACCGAAAGAACGAGATCGCGAATACAAGCGGCTGAAATGAGTTTCCTCCGCAGGGTGTCTGGGCTTTCCCTTAAAGATAGGGTGAGAAGCTCAGTCATCCGGGAGGGGCTCAGATTAGAGCCGCTGCTCCTTCACATCGAGAGGAGTCAGATGAGGTGGCTTGGGCATCTGATCAGGATGCCTCCTGGACGCCTCCCTGGTGAGGTGTTCCGGGCACGTCTAACCGGGAGGAGGCCCCAGGGAAGACCCAGGACACGCTGGAGGGACTATGTCTCTCGGCTGGCCTGGGAACGCCTTGGGATTCTCCCGGAAGAGCTAGAAGAAGTGGCCGGGGAGAGGGAAGTCTGGGCAACTCTGCTCAAGCTGCTGCCCCCGCGACCCGACCTCGAATAAGCGGAAGAGGATGGATGGATGGATGGATGGATAAAAGTAAGGCCTGATGGCCAGGGAGGACAGAAAAAACAAAAAAAAACTCCAGATGGCTATAGAAAAAAAAATCTGCAGGGGTTCCAGGCCACGAGACCACCCAGCCTCCTCTAGGCATTCTACCTAGGCATTATTGGCACATACAGTATGTACTGTGTAATTTGTGTTATACATTCCTATGCAATGAGGTGTTCCAAAAGGAGAACTGTACCCTTACCATTACATGAGCTGCACAGTAAGTGTGTAGTAATAATAAAAATAATGCTATTTTACACTGCAGTTACACAGTTAATTACTAAGTAATTAGACTGCCAGAGCACTGTAATAACTGTAAAGTGATGCTGAAAAACACACAGAGCAATTCTTAGAAGTTTACATAAAAATGACAAAAAATTAAAACTCTGAAAGTGACTAACTATAATTTCTATTAAAAACTGCTGTTTAAGAATAACTGGATTGAGTGTATTTTGTTGATTGGACATGTATGAGTTTTGAATCATAACTCTTCTATTGTAATGCAAATATTTAGAAATGATGATTACATAAAAAAATGATTACATAAAGAACACTTCAATTTTCAAGTAAGTTAAATGTATTTTGGAAAAAAAGTTAAATAAATACCAAATTTGTAGGTTTAACACTAATTATATTCCTCTTACTAACTCTTCTGAAATAAATGCAAGTGCAGGAAGGGCAACAGTCCTAGACTGGGCACCAGTCTGTCACAGATCCCAGTCTCACATGCTCCTAGACTTACTCTGACAGAGCTAATTTAGAATTGTCAACACAATTTTGATTTCTATAAGTTACAGATGGCCTCATAATTGTATGACACAGCTAATAAATGTCACTGTATTGTAATCCTGTTTGCTATGTACAGCATGTATACTACACCACAAGCACTATAACTGAATTAAGTTGATTAAGAAATGCTTGGGTGGCGCTTGCACAAAATGGATGGTGCTATATAAAATAAAAAGGTTATTGGCACATGGTAATAAATTCAGAAAGATTGTGTAGGTCAAAGAATAATAGTGTACGTGTGTTCATGAAGGCAGATATTGTCCGTTGGGACAAAGCATAGCCTAAGGTCCTGAGACAAGGATATATTAGACTCGTAACAAAATGATGTATAGTCTTTATATTCTTAATATTGTTAGGAAAGCCTGATTTATGAACGGAAATTGAATTATTTTTTGAAGTGAGTGATTCAGATAGTTTTCAGTAAAATACAACAGTCAGACTAGAACCTCATTACATTCAGATCAAAACTGAGGGTGGCTGCCCTGTGTCCACTCCTCAATAGCATCCAAACATTTATGCTCCCACACACCCATCTGGTGGTCTCTTTCCATATTTATATTTAATTAGCAATGAAAGTCAAAGCCAATCCTTCGTTCAGTCCTGTTTATAAAGCAAACCCATTTCAACTTTAAGGATGCCTAAAGCCTTCCTAGGGATTAAACAATAAAACCTGACCTTACTCATTTGAATTTAGTTGCCCTGCATTCATAATCATTTGTGAAGCTTTCTCTCCATACTGGCAACGAACCTTTCTTTACTAGAGGGGTTTTCACTGCAACTCATCCATCATTTTTTTCATTTCTTGTAACTCTGAGAGGGAAGTTGCACAGCATGTGAAATATTGAATTAAGGGTGATTCTACAGGCCCAGTATGCATAATACATATTTAACAATAAATAAACATCTTCTTGAACAGGCGGTCTTTATAATCCATTGTATTCCTTAAATGAAGAAAGATGGAGTTTTTAGCAAGAATTTTCTTTCAGTTAGTCATTTAAATGTTTTTTTCCTTGCTGTTTTGAGCAACATGCCTGCAGACACAACACCAAAAGCAAGTTTTCTTTTTTTTTCTGACAAGCTTGAGATCATCCATGGAACTGTTAAAGGGCTGCATTCTTGTTTTACATAATTTGTGTTCCATAAATGTACTTTTTAAACTTTGTAGTTATAGGCAGCCTTGGGTCTGAAGAATCAGTGCAATGCAAGGCTTGTTTTCACTGGAGCGTCTCCATTACCTTTGACTTTTCTTTTTTGTGACTTGCTCTTTTGGTGGTATTGAAAATTTAATTTGATTAATAATCCCCAAGCAAATAGATAGATAGATAGATAGATAGATAGATAGATAGATAGATAGATAGATAGATAGATAGATAGATAGATAGATAGATAGATAGATAGATAGATAGATACTTTATTAATCCCAATGGGAAATTCATATTCTCCAGTAGCAGCATACTGATACAATAAATAATATTAAATTAAAGATTGATAATAATGCAGGTGAAAAACAGACAATAACTTTGTATAATGTTAAATGTTAACGTTTACCCAAGGGGTGGAATTGAAGAGTCGCATAGTTTGGGGGAGGAACGATCTCCTCAATCTGTCAGTGGAGCAGGACAGTGACAGCAGTCTGTCGCTGAAGCTGCTCTTCTGTCTGGAGATGATACTATTAAGTGGATGCAGTGAATTCTCCATAATTAATAGGAGCCTGCTCAGTGCCCTTCGCTCTGCCACAGATGTTAAACTATCCAGCTCCATGCCAACAATAGAGCCTGCCTTCCTCACCAGTTTGTCCAGGCGTGAGGCGTCTTTCTTCTTAATTATATATATATATATAAATACATGCTTGAGTTCATCTGCAACCAACAAAAAATGGATTAACAGCTACAGTATCCTCGGTCTCTGTATCAATGATGAGAGATGGATTTCTGGTATGATTATCCTTTTCCACTTTTTAAGTTTATTATTCTGAAAAAATAGGATCTTCTCCTGAAGTGCTAGTGAAAAAAACAACTCAAAATACACAGAATTATGTAACCAGAGTAAAAGCTGCACTTCAGATTCTGTAAGTCTATTATTACTTATTGAGAATTGAATAAAGTAGAATAGAAGCCATAACAGTTAAAAAAAAACTTCCAAACACCTAACACATTGTTTGCTTTCAATGCAATTGTTTAGGCACTTTGAATTTTTATTTGGCTTTCACCCTGTAAACTTATTATTTTATTTTTTGCTCCTTTATTCAGTCCACTTGATTAAAAATTACCGCTATATTTGCAAAACACTATGCATCAATTTGTGTGAGAGAATGTGTAGTGTCACCTATTTCACCTAAAATGTGATTGCATGGAGGTAACAGTGAGCTTATATTCATTACTTAAGTGCCAACTAAATGTGACATCATATCTATATTAGTGAGAGATATGTAGAAAAAAAATAACTACTCTTCACATCCATTATTAGCACACACCACATTACATTCCGTGAACTCCATTTATTGATACAACTATGTGCAAAGCCATATAAAATTTGACTGTGGCTTCCATGGACTGACTTTTCTATCAAGTAAGCAAAAATGGTCATACGATGTAGATAGAAAGAGTCAATATAATCAATGTAAATAGAATTGTTCATACTTTTAGCAAGTGATAAAGTTAAATAATAAAAACACTATGCCTTATAACTTACATTAATACAGAGACTTAGTGCTCACATTAAGAAAAATAACACCCTTAGAATATAAATACATGATTCTAATAATGCTAAGCTATTTTTACATTGTTATTAAATTATTCGAGATTATAAGTTATAACATAAAAGTAAGAATTATGTCTGGAATTGAGGGTTGTTTTAAGTGACAGGTAACATGGAAGCTGTAGCCTCAGATGTCTTCTGAACATGAAACTTTGCCTAGATATTTTTTTGACCTTGCAAATTAGACTTTCCAAAATACAGAAAAAGGCTGGTAAAGTTATTAATTGCATTTATACTATAGGAAAGGAAAGAGGCACAGTGGTTAGCTCTGCAGCCTCATATCCTGGGTTTGAATCTTGTGTCTGGTCACTGTCTGTGTTATCTCTCTCTTCAACTGGATACTTCAGTTTTCCTTTCCTACCCCTAAAGATGTGCAGGTTATGTTAAGTGGTGACTGTGAATTAACCCAAGTTTGTGTGTGTTGGTGTATGAGTGGGCCTTGCCGAGGACTGGTAGCCTGTCTAGGGCTGTCTTCTGGTTATGCGTGAAGTTGTTGCCAGCCACAAGTCTAAAATGGAAATAAGTAAATTTCAGAAAGTTACATTATGTTACTTGTTTCATATATGAAGTAAATCTTTTATAAGATTTTAAGACTGACCTGTAAGCCTGTTTACTGTTTACAAAAAATGAAGTGGAGATAAAGTGTATCTTCTTTAGTTTAGTTGGTTAGGTAGAGCATTTATTCAGCTGGAGGTGGGACCATGAGTGTGATATGTTGAGGATAATCGTAACTTAGGGAATGGCTAACAACAAACAGTAAGAAAGATTCTGATCACTGTAGTTTTAGAATCTCGGAAATCTACATTTACATGGCTCAAAATGTAACAGCATTCAACATGTGAATTGATTTTAATACTGCATTAGTGGGAGATCCCGATCTCTAATGATTTTGTGCACTGTGCAAAGTATGACAGTGTTTCCAATAAGGTACACCTTGCCAATGACCTAGTGCATTTTCTACACTAAATAGATACTGTGCCCCAGTGAATTGTTACTTCATGTGGAAACTCTCACAGTGATCAATACCAGAAAGCATGACAGAAAGAAAGGCAAATGCTGATGCAAAACAAAGCAGCCAGTCAAATACTGACATTGCCTGTTATTTTTCCTGTGTTTCCGCTAACATGAGGAATCCATATTTGTGTACTTACCCACACAGAGGATATGAAGGGAATTACTATACTTTTAACTGTTCATTTTGCTACCGTTATGGACTTTATAGTAATGTTTTGAGATTTTACTTGGACTGTTTTACATCACACTGAATGCTTGTTACTTTCATGTTTTTGGATATTCGCTTATTCATCTCATTTTGTTATGATCTGAAGGTGCCAATTTGTTTATGATCAACAGCCTAAACTTCAATAACCTACTACACTTCAGCCATTCTCCAATGCATTTTTGATTGCATTTTACACTAGCGTTTAGACATTCAAATCAAGTTTTTCTTAAATACAATGCTCATAGCAACAATGGCTTGATCTTGGATTTATCTACGTGAAAACACAGTAAGGAATGAAACCCATCAGTGACTGTCTTGATCACACAGTGCTTGCAGTGCATCTTCAGGTCACTGCAGCTTCTACATAATGAGTAAGAACTAAGTGAGCATAACATCTACAAACATTTTACAGTATAACAATCTGTGCACATATTTCTGAGCAGCAGTACTTCTGACAAAGTAGCAGTTACATGGAAACACCAAATCATAGGAAAAGTCAAAGATGTGTAAGGGGAGAAATTTTTGTAACATAATTGTATCTATTACTTCTACATTTTAATTTTCTTGTTGTTGCTCATCATATTATGCAAAAGGTAACTTTTATTTAAACCAGTGCAATTTAGTAGATTTACATTTTTGTAAATACAGGTATTTGTTTTGGAGAATTTAGAGGAAGAATAGAGTCTCCTGGGAAATTAATAATTAGAAGAAGAAGGCACTGATATTCCAATATTCTCACTTTGGATTAGACAACTCTTTTTTCAGATCCCTTTTATTCTGTTTTTCTAATGTAAAGGAGGCTATAATGCAGTGTCTTTAAAATGTATTCATTCCCTTGGAAATTTTCACTTTGTATTATCATACAAAATTGAATTACAGTGGATTTAATTTGCCATTTTTAAATCTGATCAAATAATAATAATATGACATATATAGCACCTTTCCATGCTGAAACCATTCAAAATGAATAAAAGGGCATATACAACTTTGGATACAAATAATATCCACATGAAACATGAAATAAAGAGAACTACAGGAAACACAAAGCTTTGAATTAGAATAAAAAACAATAAATCATAATAAAACTATGGATTATACAAAACACTACAAGAAAACCACGAACAAATAGTATAATATGTGATACAGACAAATTGAACATTTTGGCAAAGTGGGTAAACTGCTGGGTGGAGATCAAGTGTGCTTGTAAAAGCAGGTGGTGGGGACGATTGTCAATAAATAAGGGGATAAGTATCACACAGCGATGTCGATCTCTTTGCTGATCCACTCGCACCTAACAACAGCAACCTGCAACCCATCGGCAGCAGTCTGCAACCCAAAAGTGGGGTGCAGCCCAGTGGTTGAGATACACTGCTGTAAATTAATTACAAATATAAAACACAACAGAGCTGATTTCATAAGTATTCCACCCCTTCAATTCTGTATATAGTAGATTACCTCTGGTAGCCATGACAGTTTTGGCTCTGTGTGCACAGGTCTCCATCAACTTTGCACATCCAGACACTGCAGTTTTTTCCGCGTTATTCTTTGTAAAATTGCTCAAGCTCTATCAGACTGCATGGGGATCATGAGTGGACAGCCTTTTTCAAGTCCAGCCACAAAGCCTTGGTTAGGCTGAGATCTGGACACTGAATCAGCCACTTCAAGAAATGAACGTTGTTTTAAGCCATTCCTTTGTAGGTTGGGCTTTGTGATTGGGGTCTTTGTCTTTCTGGAAAACAAATCTTCTCCCACTGTGCAGGATTCTTGCAGACTGTACAAGGTTTTTTTTCAAGAGTTCCCCGTATTTTGTTGAATTTCGTTTTACCCTCCACTCTCACAATCCTTCCAGGACTTCAAGTGAAGAAGCCTTCCAACTGCATGATGCTGGTGTGTTTTTGATAAGGAACATTGTTTACATTTGTACTACAATCAATTGATACCCCTTGATTTTAATAAGAGGATCTCCATTTAACTAATTATGAGACTTCCAAAAACTACTGGCTGTGCCAATGATGCTTTAGGTGTGTTATGTTATGTAAGGTAAATACTTACATGATTATTATTTTGTGTTTTATATTTTTAGTTAATTTAGACCAGTTGATCAGTGTCAAAAACACAAATTAAATCCACTATAATTCAATGTTGTATGACAACAAAATGTGAAAACATCCTAGAGGGTAGGCACTGTAGCTTTTTCAGCACTAGAAAAGCAGGGAAAGGGGGGTTTGAAAAAAGATTTCTCTGAACCAAGTGAAAATACCAACAATACTGATGCTGTCTTTTTAAATAATGATGATGTACGCACATTAAAAGTAACAATACTGCTGGTCATGTGGATGCAAAATACATTTTTGTTGTAAACAAAATGGGTGTGGCCAAAAAACAAGAACATAATAGTGACATTCATGTAAAATTAGTAAAAATTGGTATAGAGGTGACATCATGAACATAACAATTAAAATAAAAAGCTCTAAGAATAATAAATATTATAGCAAAATCACCACATGATAGGAATCCAAACACCAGCTGGGCCAATACATAAGAATTTCATTATATGTTTTACAAGTGAAAAAGAAAATGTAGGGTTTTGGGCTATCAAACCATACTTTTATGATTTATCCATCTTCAGTCCTACTAAAACCAATTCATGGTCACAGAGGGCCACTTATCACCATCACTGGACACCTTTATGCACAACACTAATCCACTGTTACTCACTGAGGAGCAGTTTCAGGGTCACTGCCTTGGCAGGGCCTTCTGGGGCCAGGCTCCCCATCAATATTAGTTTAGCCTATAACAGAAGATCTTAAAAACATCTTTGTATATATGAGTATACATTTTTGATACAAGAGTATTAAAAGAGATAAATCCACAGCACATACCACGAAGATGTGCAGATTGAACATAAACAGAGACCATGCTATTTAGTATATGCGAGTATTTCTCTATCCAGATGTATTCTTTAATATTTATTGTGTTCTTAATAATACCTTTCCAAGTGCACAACTATCATAAAGTATGAGAGAAAGCCCCGCAACTGTGAACATTTTTAAACTGAACATTATAAGCAGAGGTAGATGTCAGTTGAATTTGCTGCTGCAATACACTTTGTTTATTAATATTAATATAATGAGAGAGAAATAAGCACAATCAGGGCTGGCCTGAGGCATAGATGATTTATGTGGTTGCCTAGATCATGCTACTTTTGATGAGGCTAAAATACTGGGCCATGGCACAAGTGATCTATAAAACTATGCAGATTTTTACAATTAAATTTTGAAAGGAGAACAAAAGGTGACTGGGGCTGTCAAGCCTTAGGTTATAGAGTACCATACTGGAAGGACTGCCTAGGGTAATAGAAGCCAGCCTTAAATAATGTACCAGCAAATTATATTTATATTTAAATGGCATTAAAACTCAATATTTCGTAAAAAAAACTGAATTACTTGGAACCCTTTTTTAAAAGAAACAAGTAACTGATCAAAAACAGCCCTTTTGCTACTATTGCAGTAAAACGCAATAAGTGATATATTACCTCCTCTACTTTGCACAACACCTTTATTTAAAATTTACATTTACACATGCAAGTTGACTCACATTTGTTGCAAAACAAAAGTACTTAAGAATGAGTTCCCAGTGGTACATGGAAAGATTATTATATGTGACATTTGTGAAACAGTGTGCTGCATAAAGAAGATGGCTGTTTATAAAATTACCCAACTCAAAAAATGATAAAGTATCTGTTTTGATTCACTACCTTTTTTATGGTACTTCATTCATTTCAATAGTCCTGCAAATTATTCGATATTGATTTCCAAAAATTATAAATAAATACGAAGGAGAATAAAAAGTAAACAACAGCAACAACAACATTTATTTATATAGCACATTTTCATACAAATAATGCAGCTCAACATGCTTTACATGATGAAGAAAGAGAAAAAAGACAAAATAAATAAGAATTAAAATAAGAGAACACTAATTAACATAGAATAAAAGTAAGGTCCGATGGCCAGGGAGGACAAAAAAAACAAAAAAACTCCAGACAGCTGGAGAAAAAAAAAAAATCTGCAGGGGTTCCAGGCCTTGAGACCACCCAGCCCCCTCTAGGCATTCTACCTAACATAAATGATCAGTCCTCATTGTATTCAGGGTTCTCATGGAAGAACTTGATGATGACGGTCATGTGCCCTTCTGGCCTTTAATCCATCAATGTAGGGACATCACGGTACTTTGATCAGGTGGTGGTGGCACAGGTCGCCACCCCAGAAAACCGGAAAAAGAACAGAAGGCAACTTTCCTTTTAATAGCAGTAACTGTGAGCAGATGAACACAACAGTTATATCAGTTCTCCACATAGTCTCTCTGCAGATTAATGCAGTTTTTGTTTCATTCCATTAACATCTTCATAGCTTGGGAGAAGAAGGCTTTTGGCTGATCCCGAATCCAGATCTGCACTGCTTCTTTAACTTTATCATCAGACATGAACCTGCGACCATGTAGAGTCCCTTTAGGCGGACCAAAGATGTGATAGTCGCATGGTGCTAGAACAGGGCATGTTGAAGACGTTCAAACCGCAACTGCTGCATTTCCTCTGCCATTGGGGACGTGCATTGTCGTGGAGCAACATGAATGTTTTGACAGCATTCTCCTTCTTTTGCTGCAAATTGCAGGTTACAGTATCAGGTTTCAGTCCTTCTGCTCAAAGAATATGTGACTACAGCACGTTTTTCAAAAATGGTGCAATCTCGCTGTGGCATGTCCATGTTCATTTGACATTGGTTTCAACTAGACTAACCTCAGACTACTGTGTTGTGCATGTTCAAACTACCCATAAGCCATCTCAAAGTGTTGTATTTCATCAGCTTCTATCTTCTTGCAGTTACCATGTCATTTTCAAATTGGCTTTCTTTGCTGATTTATTTTTGTGTTTATCTGACAGTATGCTATTTTTATTGCAATGCTGTTTATTGGTTGTTGTGGTAACCCTAAAGACACTAACAAAGAGCACATGCAAAGTTTTGGTTTCATTATCAATAATTCTGGACAACCTGGAATTCTGCAGTGTCGACCATTATATTGTCGCAATAAAAATATCACAACTTGCGACTTCCAGGTATCACATGCTAGCAACAACTGAGAAGGCTTCACTGGACCTCAAAATGGCAGTGCCCACAAAAAATAAAATGACCTTGTTTAATAATAAAACTATGATATGGAAAAATTGAATTCAGCACTAGTCAAAATTTTACAATGTCAAGAATAACTAAAACTAAATACAAGTCTAGGCTAAGAAAAAACAAAATCCCACGAAAACATAATATGAGAATGAGGGTGATGTATTTAAGCCTCAATCCTTGCCCTTCCTTTTCCTGCTGTTTATAATGATTTTTCTTATTTCTATCTTGCTAATGCTGATTCAGAATATGAAAAGTAAAAGTTTCATACAGATACTGTAGGCAAAGCTAAAAACTGCTTTTTAGAATTTTAATGGCATACCATGGATATTCATTAATAGATAATTTGGAAGGTAATATTTCAAAATGATCTGGCAAATGGTAGTAAGGGTTTAGGGGTACTGGAGGAAAAATGGAGGAAGATTTTAAAATAGTCTAAAAGAATGTATAAAATCAACAAAGGCTCCTGCAGGTTGGAAAAAACCACTAATATAATTTCCAATGCAACACGTTTAGAAAAGGTACTCATACATTGTGGAAAGATTCCAAAGAATTTGATAAAATACATAAAATATACAGTAGTTTAGGTGGGAATGCAGTACTCAGTTTCTCAATTTAAGTTTAAAATTTATCCTATTAAAACATTTACAAATCATAACTCTTAAAACCCGATTTACAAGGCACAATTAATGGACGACAATTTTATGCCAAGCCATGAAGCACTGGGACAGACATACAGTAAAAACCTGAACAGCAGGGGGTCTGCAGCTGCAAAGTGTACCCTACATCACATCTCAGTACATATTAAAGTGAATTGCCCTTTAAAAATTGGGATTTGCCAAGGATTCACATGGTTTACAGTTTCCAATTTGCTTCATTTTACTTGTGTATTGTTGCATCATACCATGAAACCTGATTCCCCCTTGTGTGTATTTTAGTATAAGGAATAAAAATAGTATTGATGATATTCCAGGGTTCAGTCATTTAAGAAACAACACAAACAGCTATTTTTTTTCAGATGAAGCTTCATCTGATTTAAAAAAAATTATCTTCAGGTTTTTGTGCCTGACAATGACTGTTCTAATGTGCCAACTTGCTAACAAGCATGCATTTATTTTCCAAAAGATATTTCTAACACTGCACAAATATGTATTCTTTCACCCTGTTCTGAATAGTATGAGCTGCTTTTATCAGCAGTAGGGGCCTGGTTATCCGACCTCAAAATCAAACCTTGGAGTTGTGAGACAGCAGAACTGACCATTGTGCTACCCAAAATAAATCAGCCCACTTTGTTTTAACATATCAGAGAGCCTGGTACCTTTAAAATGGACTTTGTAAGGCAATGTTCCAGATGTAAAGCAATGTTGCAGAAATGTATATTTTATATTATTAAAGCGCATACACCTCATTCATAATTCTCATGGTTACATCATGGGCCAGAGGTGTAAACTGAGCCTACTATTTTGTGTTCATAGATACAGCTCCTTAGCCATGCAAAACTGGACTACAGCTTGTGTATTGAGTACTGCATGGCTCAGATTCAAATAACACTAATAAGTCTGGGACCTTCTAAGAAGTCTGCCACACAATGGCAAGGTCTGTAACTATTATAAAAACCTTGTGTCAGAAACTCCTGTTTATTGAAGTTATCTGTAAGCACACTAATTCCATGCTCTCAAGAGCTTACAGTAGGTCTTGCATAAAGCAAAATGCCATTTAACAATATTGGAATTTGAGTACAGAACAGTATATAAGGATAAGTGATTTAAATGTTATAAAATAAAGGCATTGGGAATCAGCCCTAGTTACAAGCTTGACTTTATTTCGTAACACTTTGCTTTTTAAAGAAATATTAAAGTTCATTTTTCAGTCTTAAAAACTAATTTGTATGCCTTTTAACTTAATTATGGATTGTTTGCCTTTAATGTGTAGAATAATTTTAACTCATGGAGTGGAAAGAAAGCTTCAGGGCGTACAGTTTAGTAAGCTGATTTCCTCACTTCTAGTTATACATGATATGGATTTTAAAGAAGTATCAGGAGGCTTTTATTCTGTATATATTGTATTCCAAACTTATGCTTTACACCTTTCATTATCTAAATTCTTTCCACAGAACCTACTCCATCCAGCCATTTTCTGTGTCAGCTTTGAATGTTGCTTGATTGCTGTAAACCTGTGGGGTAAAACGTGGAACAAGGGTGCCAGTTCATAAAGGGACACTTGCACTGACAAACTGTCACTTGTTCATGCCAGGCCAACTTACATTTCCCAATCAACATTTTATTTGAGATGTAGGTAAAACTAGAGCACTCGGTGAAAACCCACACAGAGAAATGACAAAATCTGCACAGGCAATAACTAAGGCAAGGACTAGATGTCGAATTCAAAACCCTTAGCAGCAAAAACAATATGATGCAATTCATCAGTAAAAAAAGCAGTATGAAGTTGCTTATTCTCAGGGTGAAATTTTCTAGCTTATAAGGACAACAAGCAGCCTGTCAGAACTAAATTACAAAATGATATGCAATATACTGGCTTCACTGTATCTGTGGCTTTTTATTATTAACTCAGACTCTGAATGATATAGCAACCAAGCGAAAGGAAATTATGTGTTGGAGGATGAGCACTGCAACACTGTTTCTAAATTCATATGACTGCCCTGCAAAAAATTGCCATCTTTCCACTTTCTTGAATTCTCAGATTTATTTCTTTTAAGTGAATTGAGTTTCTATAAATATTGCACATGTTGCTTAAATTAGGAAGATCACCTAGCTATCCTGTTCCCTCCATTCACTTTACCTGCATTGTTTTAATTTTATTTATAAAGTTCTATATTTATTTAGTGTTCATATATATATTTATATATACATTATATATAGACTTATTAAAGTTAAATTATTGTCTTTATCTCATATACATTTTATACACATATTTACATATATGCATCACAGAGCCCTTAGCTCCCGAGACACAACTACATGGCACAGTCCTGGGTTCAAAGACAAGACATTTTTATTTTACAGTACCTTCACAGACCTTCAAATCCTCTTCCACAATAGTATACTCCAATGATATGTTTTCTTATCTCCTTCCACACCTTTCACATTGTCTCATCCACTCTCCTCCCGACTCTGATCACCCTATAGTTGAAGACTTACTTCTTTTATGTTGGAACTGGGAGTAGTTCCAGCGCCACAACATTGCACCTTAGAAGTACTTCCGGGTCAATCAGAGGCCCCTCAAACAAGGGCAATGTTCCCCGGTAGCTCACCCTGGTGGCTCTTGGGAACCCTAACAGGGCTGCCTTATGGGACTACAGTTCCCATAAAGCAGCCCTGTGGGTTTTCGTATAGTAGTTCTCCCAGTGGAATGCTGCTATCAGCTGTACCGGGGGAATACATAATCTTAGTCTGCAAACACATTTTGTTCTTCGGGGCAGTTGTCCCATCCTGGTAAGGAACCAGCACCCATCCCAACCAGTACACCATTCCATCCTCAACCTTCCATTATGGCTTCCCGGTAGGAAGAACAGTTCCATTACTTCTGCTTCCTGTGTCATGAACCATCTATCCCATATGGTACTCATAAAAAATATATATATACTGTATGTAAGTGTGAATGTTCATAAAATAAATAACGGATAATATTTTTTTTATGTTTAATTTTTGTGTTTCTTTAGTATGCAAGGTCTGTCAGGCATTGTAAGGTACTATATTACATTTTCTGATAGCATTTATTTTAACATTTCTCACTATGAAAAATGAATCATTTGTTAAATAAACTTGAAAACGGAAAAAAATATTAATGCAACTTGCTATCTATGTAACCCAAGGGCATCATTTGCTCAAGTTGTTTGGAAAAGATATGGTTTGCTTGAGAAGTTGATGTGTTGTGGTGTGTGCTTTCTCAGCTGTAATCGCAAAGCCTGCATTTCTTACAACACAAGAGCACTGAACTCGTTTCTTCTAATATTATATTCATTTAAAAAGACTGAAACTAATTCATCATTGTATGTACTCAATTCCTCACTTGTGTTGCCTCATGCGTTTTTATTAGTTCTCAACACAACTCAGAATAAATCTGCATTAAGAACTTATTCTGTAAGTTAAGGATGTTTAAAGGAAGCTTCAATTCAAGTTACCATCTTAAGCCCATAATTTATTGCTAGCAACTGAAGATATAAATAACCAGTAAGATGTAGGAAACAAAAGTGTATCCCTGGCTTACACATGTTCTGCATTTTCCAATTGACCAGGCAGTGCTTTAGTTGACATTGTGCTGAAAGTCAACCAGGGGCAATGAGTTAAATAATGCTGTCTAAGGCAAGGCACACTATTGCTTCCCCAGCCACCTCTGCCTATATCCTTAATAAGCATAAGATGAAACAATCTAATAATACAATACATATTGGGATAGATATATTGTAATGTTTCTAAAGTCTTTTGGGGATTCCCCAAACGGAACGACACGCTGAAGAACATCCCGAAGCACGATCGCCACGTTTGTGGAAGACAGCCTATCGGGCAACTGCAGGCTCCCAGAGCTATAGCAGCTCACTACAAAAACAAATCCTAAAAAATCACGGTCGCGCTATGAACACTTGCCATCAACGGGTGGTGCAAGGAACATTTTAAATGCAGGGAACAGTATTACTTGGCCACTAATCTGGTCACGACCCTGCCTGATTGCTGTGTCTGTGTATAGGAGAGTGGTAGATCCCGCTACAATAAATAACCGTGCTGTTTCTGTTTCAAGCGGAATAAAAGCTGGTTTTGCTAAAGCACTAAGACTCAGCCTCATGTTTTGGGGTATAAGGCAGGGACTCACACATCACAATATATAGACGACCAGGGATCTTCCCCCATTGGGACGCCTGGAATAAGGACGGACCGGGAGAGGGGCACTATCTTTCCCTGGGCATAAGATTCCATCAGGGCCACGGAGATGGAGCTGGGATGCTCAACCCTGTGGGGACCCGTGGCCACCACCAGGGGGCGCCTGGACGGTCCTGGAGCCCTGAAGGACAGCACCTCCGCCACACCAGGAAGGCTGCTGAACCAGGAACAGTGTAAACCCGGTGCAAGGGCAACACTTCTGCCACACTAGGAAGTGCTGCTGGAAGACCATCACAGAGCACCAGGAGCACATCCGGGGTGGAATAAAAGGGGTCGCCTCACTCCATTCAAGAGGCCAGAGTTGGGTGGAAGAGGATGGAGCTTGCGAGAGGAGTGGAGGTGGCTAAAGGAATAAGGACTGAGTACATTATGCTTTGGGCATGCTATTGTGTGTTGTTGTGTCACAAAATGAACAGTGCATGTGTTTTTGACATCGTGAGCCTCAGTGTCTGTCTCTGTCCAGGCTATCTTTCACAAAATATATATACAGTGTATATTTATTTAACATACAATACTCTTACAATACAGTACATCTTTTGAACAGTGAACAAAATAATACATAAATATATTATTTTTGGAAAACAGTACTTTAGCAACATATAAAACACACAAAATAAGAATTTGAAACAATAAAAATGTAAAAATCTTTCTGTCTGACCCCCCACCACCACCAAAAAAAAATAAAAAACTATTTTTATTGGGTCTTGTAATTGTGAAACAAAACACAGTTTCGCTCATCCCACACACTTCTCTAAAAACTCTGATTTGCAAGCTAAAAGGCACCTGACTTAAACATAAATATCTATAGTGTAAAAGTAAGAGATATTTAACTGACATGGTACATGTGACTGACAGCTTAATTCCAAAAATTAACTAAATTTAAAAAAATGACAAAATTTGGGCGCAATACAATAGGAGAAAATTAACAACAGTATCATGTACTGTGATGTAGCTTCAAAATGTGCATGCAATGTCTTGAGTCTCAGACGTTGCAGCATGGCGGTGTGAAGTACGTTCTGCTAAATTTTAAACTTTTAAAATGAAAATATTTCTCACAATTTTTAAAAGAACTAAATAAAAGGAGGCATTTGATGTATGTGCTGTTTTTAAGATTCATATTTATCATTTTGCAATATTTAAAAAAATACTATTGCATGAAAATACCTTTCTTTACAATAGGGTCACCGGAGGTGATCACCTTGTTGTGTCACACCGTAAATTCAAACAAAAGGAAAATAAACTTTATAAATATAAGTAAAAGTAAACACATATCTTAAAGTATGTATTTCCTTGTCAAAATCTTTAACTAGCCTGACTTTAAACTAAATCTAGTACTAGAGGTCAGCCTACCAACTTAACCCAGTGTGCCACAAGCATGCCAAGATTAACAACTAGCTAAAGAAAACTGCAACTCACTAGCAGATGCCTTGCATGTTAGCATCTTTAAATGCTTTGGCTAACCGCACTGTCTCCAGAATTGTTAAAACTAACAGGATCGCTCATCTACAGACCTTCTCTTTTTCAGGAATTGATGTCTTGAAGGTCAGTGAGTACACCACATTACAGAAGTTTTCCAGCTGAGCTTGTAATCACTGAATAATTCCCTGAGTTAAAATAAGAATTGACTTTAATTATGCTCTCAGGCAGATGGAGCAGCAGGGGACCAATGTGTCTGCCACACAGAAGAGAAGCGTTGAAAGTATTTTCTATTTACTCCAAAGTTGCAGAAGATAACTGAGGTAAACACACTCAGACTAAAATAAGAGCATAAGAAATGACACAAATGAGTCTCCATTGAGTCCATCAAGCTTGTTTGGTTAACTAATAATTCATTTTCCCAGTTTCTCAGGCAAATGCCAGCAGTTCAGCTTAAATAATGTTTGGTCAGCTCCTGAAAATGCTGCACTTTTTCAGTCCCATTCAGTCTAGACTACAACTTTCATGCATATTAGCAGTTAAACAGTGAACTCTGCAGACACAGTGCTTCAGCATGCTTGATTAAACATTTGGTTAACTAGTCCTTGAATCTCATCTACCGGTAGTTACTTTGTAAATGTTGTTGTTATGTGCAGGTCAACTTTAGAACTAGGAAGTTAATAGGCAGTTAGTCATGTTATGACTAAAATGGAAGGATATCCACAAGGGGAACATTTGACTTCTATATCAGGCAGCCGAACCTTATGACAAATTGGTAGGTAAAATGACACCACCCAGGGGCCTCATGTATAAACGGTGCATACGCACAAAAATGTTGTGTACAAACATTTCCACATTCAAAACGTGATGTATAAAACCTAAACTTGGCATAAAGCCACGCACATTTTCACAGTACCTCCAACCCTGGCATACGCAAGTTCTCCACTCGGTTTTGCAAACTGGCGGCACCCATTGTCAAAGCAGTGCTACTGTTCCTGTGTGGTTACCCTTTCTTTTTTAGATCCACATCCCTGACGCGGCTTTATCATATACTCGTACACTTAAACTAACTGCATATTGTTTATTAGTTTAAGGTATCTGAATGTAATTAACCGGTAACAATATAATGGTCCAGGGAATAGCCAAAGTATTCCAAATACCAAAGCTGCTTTAGTGTTGTTACTCTCATTGCACTTTCCTTTTCTTCTTTCAGCTGCTCCCATTAGGGGTTGCCACAGCAGATCATCTTTTTCCATATTACTCTCACTGCACTATATCTGAGTGGGGAATCACAGCTCTACAGCAGCTGATAGGAAAGAGAATTATCAGTATATAGCAACAAACACACGCTGCCTCAGCCATGCTGTCTATTGAACTGCTCTCATATGACAAACGCTTCAGAGCCTTTCCTGTACTGACCTCATGGCTCAGAAACAGTTTCATCCCAAGAACTATAAATGCATTCACTCAGTCCTTCAAGTGCTCCTTGTAGAACTGCTTGTACTTATAAGTGCAATTACCTCACTGTAAACTTGCACTACAGTTATAATATTGCACAACCTGAGCCACTTAATAAAGCATGTATTTACATATGATATCATTTTTAAGATGAAATGCAGCAAAATATGTCTATTATATTATACAGATAAAACTTTAACTTCATTTAAATAATCTATATTGTTAATAATTAAACATGTGATGACACGGTGCTGCAGCGCTAGAGAGGAGCTGGCACTCCGTTCACGGATTGTTCCTGCCACGTGCTGTATTCTTGCTGGTGCTGGCATGACACTGGAAGAATAGATGAATAGAATAATTAAACACGTACTACGAAGATATTTCAATGTTCCTTAAAAGTTCTGAAGAGTATCAAATGTTCTAACCTTACAGATGGTTTAACGTCTATTACAGAGCTGATTGTGTGGCGATTGGGTATTTGGAGAAAGAAAAGTAAGGACAGGAATTGGAGTTAAGTACGTTTGAAAGTGACAGTACTGCTACAATAAAGTATTTAATCGAAGGTCGTGCGTGGCGCAGCAAGCATCTTGCGTGAGACATGAACAATCACTGCACCACCGTGTTCCCATGTTTAATAACATACTTTAATGCCTATCATCATGAAAATGATATCACGTACTGTATACATCTCAGTATTTTAATTATTCAGAGAGCTGTAATTTTATGAATGTAATGGATTCTGTGTCCTGTCGGAGGAAGAGAAAGCCTGTTTAAGAAGCACGTAGTGATTCACACACATAGAGCACGTAGAAGATCAAATACAAAGCAAAGCATTTAACGTGCTACTTTAGTTACGATGGGATTTGAAAAACTAGTAAATTAAACAATTTTAAGATGAAGTTTATGATGTTCTATTTTAATGACAAAATAAACTACGTGATTAAAGTGGAAATTTTGAGATTAAAGTTGACAATTTTGTGCTTTTTTCCCACTGTGTGCCTTTTTTTTTCTCTATACCCTAATAAGCTTTCATATGACACTCAGACGGGCTACGACTCACTTTTTCACAGCGACTTTGATATCTGACAACTTCATTTTTATTTCAGGCACTGTGCGACTTTGTGAACTTGAGCTTTCGAGTTTCTCCGACAAGCTATGTCACTCAATCAACTTCCTTTTGTTGTTTATACCACTGTTTAAACCAACAAATAGTACGTTTTTCCTTGCCTCCACTTGGTATTCGCTGAATTTCTTCTATTTTCCCCTGTGCATTTACCATTGTCTTTTCACAGAAGGCTGAGCTTAAGGGCTATTTATATTGATTTGCATATTCAAAGAGGCGTAATTCTGGGAGGAGTTGGGGTGGGACAGTAGGCGCGTGCACATGCGTTATTTTTCACGCTGACCAGGATTTATGCAGCGGAAGAACGTGGAAGTAGGCGTTCGGACAGATTTATGCATCTGGATTTTTTTGTGCGTACGAACATTTTTCGCTTTTGTGCTTACCCCATGTTATAGTGTGAGTTCTATGCACAACGTTATACATGAGGTCCCAGGTGTCTGTTTTACAATTGTAATAATAATTTTTCCTCTACATCGCATCATTCGCAATAAGCACCATTACAGGGAGTTTTATTTAGCAAATATGACCAGAAAAGTTCTCAAGATACATCATAGATGTGTTCACATGATCTATACCTACACTGTATCTCAATTTGCAAGCACTTTGGGACAACTGGGTGCACAAAAGATTTAATATTGAGGTCTGCCCTATATAAAAAAGCAAGAACCAGAATGAATGGTGCTCCGCAATTCAGGAAGACTGGATTCAGCTGTGGTGTACTTGGTGATTTAATGAAGGAATCTTATAGTGACAGGGACAGGAGAAAGCGTATGAGTGATTAAACAGAGGTAGTGCTCTAAAGAGTCATTAGGAAATTAAAGGTGTTCAGTGAATCAGAAAGAGTGTTGATGTAGAGATTGATGATCCAGAAGAAAGTGCATATACGAGGTGTGTCTATTAAATAACGAGACTGTGATTCCACCTAGTAAACAAAGCAGTTAGAACCAGTTATAACTGCATGTGTGGTGACCTTGAACATGTCTGAACCTGCATGACAAGCAGCAACACTCCATGACGTTCAGTTAATTGTGAGTCGCCATTTAGTTTGGTTGTGTTTTCTGTAGTGTGCCGATAAAATGCTAAGTTTAAAAGTTGTGTAAAGATGGTCCCAAGGGTTCTCACACCAGAGCAAAAAGAACGTCGCAAGGAATGTTGTATTGACATTCTGCAGCAATGTATATAAGTCATACTTTGTATTGTTGGTTCTGCTGGTATGTTTTGTGACTTCACAAGGAGGAAAGATATGCCATCGTACAATGGAAGTAAGGATTCTGGATTGTGTGAGCAGATGACGGTGTTTCTTGTTAAGGAAGAGAGATGTAAATGGAGGAGCATATGTGAACATTTTATGAAATCAAAAATTTGCATTTAATTATCTTATTTTCAATATTTTCTGTATCTATAGATTAGTTGACATATCTCAAAAATGTCCTTTATAATTCGCTCTCAAACTGAAAGATTATGGGTGAAAAAATAAAAACAGTGGTACACTTTGAAACAAGAATGCAATAGCAGCATACATTAAAAGGATACTAGAAATAAAGAATAAAGAAAATGATGCTAAAGAGGGAAGAAATCCATATACATACTAGAAAAAAATATACTGGAATCAAATCTAAGGCCACAGATCAGTTGTACCATGCCATTACCTAAATTTACAGTAAAGATTAGGTATCACAAATATGGCAAAATCAATTATACTGTACCCAATGTAGAATTCATTAGTCCTGAAAACAATCTGTAAATTAATGACCAAATTTCTAAGAAGAAGATGTTATTAAAGGTAAACAGGATCCTTTGCTTAGCACTCTATGAGACCACAATCCCCACAACTTGTTACCGGACTAGATATAACCATAACTGGCCAGTGAATTTATACATTATCTCAATGATATGTGAAACTCACCTGACAACATTGAAAAGCCTAGTCTATATTGCACAATACTAGACAATTTCAGGAAGTGATGTGTAATCTGCTTTGAAAAATGGCAGGTAGACACAGAAAACCTATAAACTTCAGTCATTCGCAGAAAAGAATGCCATGATGACATAAAAAAAAATTATCATCCAATAGGTTCCTTCTTTATACAGTACAGTGAAACTTTGGATTGCGAGTAGCTTGGTCTGCGAATATTTTGCAAGACAAGCTAAAATTTTTAGTAAATTTTAACTTGATAAACGAGTGAGGTCTTGCAATACGAGTAGTACGTATACGCTTTTGTCCGTGGGGATTGTGGGTAATCATATCCCATGCTCGTTCTCAGTCGGCGTACCTCACTCATATAGTCAACATCCGTATGAGCGTATACTGTTTATTATAGCATGCTGACCACGTGCGAGTTCCTGCCATGCAACCCAAAACATGAGGCTGAGTCTCAGTACTTTAGCAAAACCAGCTTTATTCAGCATGAAACAGGAACAGCACGGTTATTTATTGCAGCGGGACCTACCGCTCTCCTATACAGAGACACAGCAATCAGGCAGGGTCGTGACCAGGTTAGCAGCTAAGTAATACTGTGCTCTTGCATTTATAATGTTCCTTGCATCACCCATCAACGACAAGCACTTATAGCTTGACCGTGATCTTTTACGGCGAACTGCTACAATGCTGGGAACCTGCGGTTGCTTCAGGACGCTCTTCTGTGTGTTGCCCCACTGGGGGGGAATCCCAGAAGAGGTTAGAAACCTTACAGTGCGTAAAGCATTTTTTTAATTTAGTGTCCGAGTGTAGTGACTCTTCAGGCAAAAGCAATTGTCATTGGATAGGTTTCCTTGTTAAAGTCGCAAAAAAAGAAGATTCCAGTGAGCCAACAGATGCAGGGATTCCGTTAGTTAGAGTGAAGATTTTGTATTAATCATTTTTATATAAATATTTGTGGGTTGTGAAATGAATTATCTGAGTTTCCATTATTTCTTATGGGGAAATTCACTTTGATATACAAGTGCTTTGGATTAAAAGCATGTTTCCGGAACGAATTATGCTCATAAACCGAGGTTCCACTGTATCTCCTAGTGGAACTTAGAAGAGAATAAAAACTTAAAGGTCAGAGATAGGATGAACACATTGAGAGTCATGCTGTGTTCAATTGTTGGTCATATGCTGTTGATGATAACCTGGAAATGCAACATTTTACAGTGAGACAGTGACAGAAAGTTCTCTATCTGTCAACAATGAATACCATACACTGCATCCGCTGATGGAATATTCTGTTGAACTTTCAAAGGAGAGAAACAAACCTGGAAGTTTCAGTGAAAGCAAATCCCATGATATTCAACAAAAACCTTAAATACTTTATAGAGACCTGACCAAAAGGAATGAGGCACAGAGAAGGAATACTCTTGAACGTAGTGAATCAATCAAGCAGTTTTTATTTGTGGAATAACTAATTTAGTTAATGTATAGGGGAAACAATTTTCCAAAGTTAGTTCACTTTTAACAGGTAATAACATATTCTGTCTATTAACTGAATTTTAAGTTATTAAACAAAGTTGGTACTTTATCTTGAAGGAAAGATTTGGAAATGTGATAATTCAAGAATGATGTAGGGCTGACATTAGGCTATGGCATTATAATCCCATTAAACTACCATAGCAACATTTACACCACGTATACCATCCTGACATGCAGCCTTCGTCCCTATGGTCACATTAATTCCGCTGTGTAGCATTTATTACAGATTCATTGTGAACTCCCTATTACAGGTTTTTTTTAAGTAACTCACACTTGTGAATTATTTAGATCTGGATGAACTCCCTACCCACCCTTCTGCCAAAGTATTAGACTGATTTCTTCATTTTTACACAAGTTATATCTTTCCTCTAGAAATCCACTGTCAGGACTGATATACATCGATCAGGCACAACATTAAAACCACTATCAGGTGAATTGGATAACATTGATTATCTCGTTACAATGTCTCCTGTCAAAGGATGGGTTATATTAGGCATCAAGTGAAAAGCCAGTTCTTGAATATGATGTGTTGGAAGCAGGAAAAAAGGGCAAACATAGGGATCTGAGTGACTTCAATTTGGGACAAATTGTGATGGCTAGACTACTGGGACTGTGCATCTCCAAAATGGCAGGTCTTGTGGGGTGTTCTCAGTGTTCAGTGGTTAGTACCTATCAAAAGTGTTCCAATGAACGATAATCTGCAACCCAATGACAGGACTGTCGGTGTCCAAGGCTCACTGATGGGGAGTGAAGGCTATCCCATCTGGTCTGATCTCACAGAAGAGCTACTATACCACAAATTGCTGAAACACTTAAATGCTGGCCGTGACAGAAAGATGTAAGAACATACAGTGTGTCACAGCTTGCTGTATAGTCATAGACCAGTCATAGTGCCCATGCTGACCCCTGTCCACCACCGAAAGCAGTGGAAGCAGGTGGTGCAGTTTAATGAATCACATTTTTCTTTTAGATCATATGGACAGTTGGGTGCATGTGTGCCATTTACCGGGTGAAGAGATGGCAGCAGGATGCACTATGGGAAAAAGGAAAGCTGGGAGGGGCTGTGTGATATTCTGGGCAATGTTCTGCTGGGAAACCTTGGGTCCTAGCATTTATGTGGATGTTATTTTGACATTTACCACCTACCTAATGATTGCTGCAGACCATGTACAACCCTTTATGGCAATGGTATTCTCTGATGGCAGTGGCCTCTTTCAGCAGAATAATACTCCCTAAGACACTGCAAAAATTGTTCAGAAATGGTTTGAGGAACATGATAAGGAGTTCAAGGTGTTGATTTGGCCTCTAAGTTCCTCAGATCTCAATTCAATCAAGAATCTATAAGATGTGCTGGAAAAACAGGTCCAAAACATGGACTTGATCCACCTCACAACCCACAGAACACCTTTCGAGGTCTTGTGGAGTCCACGCCTCAATGGGTCAGAACTGTTTTTTTAGAAAGGAAGTTTTAATGTTGTGGCTGATTGGTGTATAGGAGCATCAGTCTACCCAATATGAATGGTGGAATGCTCATTTTATGATATATAAAAGCCACTATGACAAGACAATCAAGAACAGTAGTAGTGGAATGTCTAATCTGTAGGTAGCAAAAGTCTTGGCCAAGTCATTTAGAATACACATCTGAAGTAGCTTCAAAAATTAATATTCACATTTTGGCAATTCTATGAAAAACAATGTGAAGAAAGCATCATCATATTATTCTGTCTCTGTTAGTGGCAGCATGCAGTAGTGCAGCAGTTTCTCTATCTCCCGATATTAAACCTAGTAAAAAGATGGATTTTGTGGCATGTCACTGTGTTAGTGTAACAGGAAGGTTAAGATGTAGTCCACTTAAACTTTGGGACATCAGCAGCAACATGCCGGCGATATGACTCCCACTATAACTCAAGGTAACGTTCAGCACACTGAAAGAGGGCCAAACATGGTGGCTTGCTGGCTAAACTAAAAGCTAACGCTAGCAGACCAGCTGTACCGTCAATTTTCCTAGCAAATATGCGTACACTGGATAACAAAATAATGTGGCTGAGACTGAACAACTGAGAGATGAGGAATTGTTGTGTCCTCAGTTTCACCGAAACTAGGCTTAATAGCAACATGCCGGACTTGGGTTTTCAGGTCAAGGGGCTGCATCTTTTTTGAGCAGACAGGCATCAGCTACAGTATCAGGGAAATTTCTGCTCTGCATATACAGTATATCAACAAAGGTCGGTGTACGAATTGTTCTTTGGTTATCAGCTATTGTTCTTAGGCAGTAGAACTCCAAATAGTAAAAAACAGACCCCGTTATCTATTGCGGGAGCTCATGGCTGTGTTTGTAGTCGCTGTTTGTATCCCCCGAGTGCTAATGCACTGTGGGAGCTTTGTGTCAGTATTAGCTCACTTCAAGACAAGCACCCAGAGGCTCTTTACATGATTGCAGGATACTTCAATCACATTAAATTGACAGATACTTTACCAAAGCTTCACCAGCATATTAATTTTGACACCCAAGGGGTGGACACACTTGACAAAGTGTACACAAACAATAAGGGGACATTAAAAGCCATCCCTCCCACCATCTTGGTCTCTCTGACCATATCTTCATTTTGCTAATTCCTGCATATTGCCCAGTGTTTAAGTGCAGGAAGCCAATACAAAAGTCCATCACTGTGTGGCCTATTAATGCTGCCCCTATGCTTCAGGGCGGTTTTGAATGCACTGACAGGCAGATGTTTAAGGAAGTAGCAACAAGTGGGGTAGTTGTAGACCTAAAGGAGCATGTGCTACTAGTTACAAGTTATATCAGTAATTGTGTTGAGGATATTACTGTCACCAGTACAATCACCACACACCACAACCAAAAACCCTGGATGAATGCGGAGGTCCGTTCACCACTGAAACCTTGGAATTTGACTTTCAGGTATGGAGACGCAGAAGTAATCAGGGCAGCAAGAATGAAACTGGTGGTGAAAATAAAAAGGGCAAAAAACAACTACGCTCTTAAAGTACAGGGTCATTTTTCACCAATGACCCAGGAACATGTGGAATGGCATTAAAATGCCGTAATGGCATCACACATTATAACAGCAAAGAGGCAGAGTGCCCAATGGACTAGTCTCTAAAGAGAAACTGAACACCTCCTCCTCCTCCAGACTGATCCCTCCATCAGATGAGCTGTGTCAATAGTAGATGTAAGGAGGTCCATGTTGAAGGTTAACCCCTGTAAAGCTGTAGGCCCAGATAAGATCCCAGGCAGGTTCTTAAAGGACTGTCCTCACCAGCTAACAGAGGTGTTGACAGAAATTGTCATCATCTCACTGTCCCAGGCATCTGTACCAACATGCCTTAAGACCTCTATTATCATTCCAGTCCCAAAGAATTCCACAGTATCTTGCTTGAATGACTACTGTCCGGTGGCTATCATAAGTATAGTCTCAAAGTGCTTTGAGAGGGTAGTAATGGCGGAGATAAAAAAGTCAATCGATGAAAAAGTGGACACCCAACAATATTTATATAGGAAGAATCGCTCCACTAAGGACACCATCTCCTCCTTGATTCATCTGGCTCTCACCCACCTGGAGATGAAGGACTCCTTTGACAGATTACTCTTCCTGGATTTCAGCTCTGCCTTTAACACCATCATCCCCCAAACGCTGGTGAAACTGTCACTACTTGGATTTAACTCAGTGCTTTGTAAATGGTGTGGCACGCGACTGGTGGTGATACCCAGCTGGGACGCTCAGGAGGACCGGAGGAGGGCTTGCGCCTCCTCCAGACCACGAGGGGGCGACTGCCCTGGTTGCTTTGGGGACCATGGGTAGAGAACTTTGAAGCTCAGCCCTGTAGGGACCCGTGGAGCCCTGGACCTCGGCACTTCCGCCACACCCGGAAGTGCTGGGGGGAAGAGGATCGGGGACACCCAGAGTGCTTCCGGGTACACAGCCAGCACTTCCGCCACACTGGGGAGTGCCGGCGGAAGATTGTCGGGAGGCTCCTGGAGCACATCCAGGTGGCTATAAAAGGGGCCACTTCGCTCCATTTGGGGGCTAGAGTCAGGTGAGGAGAAGGACAGAGCTTGAAGGAGAGGAGTGGAGGCGGCCTGAAAAGAGTGAGGCAGAGTGGGGGAGTCTGTGGGTTTGTGGTGCACTTATTCTTGTAAACAGTTGTAAAATAAACGTGTGGTGGTGTTTAATACGATGTCTGCCTGTCTGTGTCCGGGGCTCGTTCCACAATGGATTTTGGATTTTCTAACAAACAAGCCCCAGTCAGTCAGAGTTTACGCCATTACATCTTCTACCATCATTCTCACACCAGCTCCCCGGGAGATGTGTTCCGAGCCCCTACTCTATACTCTGCTGGCCTATGACTGGATATCTCACTATCCAAACAATTGAATAGTGAAATTTGGAAATGATACATCAGTGGTAAGACTTAACTCTGCCTTGAGGGTCATCGGCAGCAGCCTACTGACTATCGAGAACATTAAGGGTATACTCCAGCAAGACACGTTTGATCCATACTGTGCCCATATGTGATTGTACCCCCTTCCTACTACCCTGCTGTACTGCAATCACACTGCGCTTAACCTTCTAGGCATAGGCATACTTTCTTCATGACCATGCAACTGTGTAAAGTCAAAACAAGATCTGAACATGGAGTGACAGCATGCATGTCAAAATGCTTTTACTTATTTTGTGTTCTCTTTGTAGTCACGTAGGGCAGGATAATGCTCTACCCTCTTACAGATTTATTGGGTGTGCATAGTAGTGTTTTGCTGCGGGTTGGAAAATGGATGGATGTTAATCATGCTGCACATACAAGAAGATTTTTAATGGAGACAAATGATGTTAAGGGAGGAATTTGCAGCTTTTTTTGCTAACTACAATGCATGTTCTTAGGTAAGGTGAGAATAAATACCTGTGGTATCGAATGAAATGAATTGTCACATTATTTACATCATATCTGTTTTCCGTGCTCAGGCACGTTTAGCAATAACACTGTTCCTGAATGCTACTGAACCATGCTCGGGTCCACCTCTTCCAAGCGGACCAGGGCTCAGTGCGGTGGACCCAGCACATAGTGATCACACTAGTTAAACTAGATTTTGTGGGGTTACATGCAGACAAATGTGCTCAGGCATGGAACAAATTGCTAGTGTGAGTACACCCTTACACCAGCAGGTGCAAAAGCAAAGCCTCCTCCATTATGGAAGATGTCACTCATCCTGTACATGGACTGTTTGCCTCCCTTCCGTCAGGCAGGAGACTGCGCAGCTTATGGGCTATCTGTGTGACTGATACTACACTTTGCATTTTAGTTTTAGTAGTCTCAAGACCTAAACTATCTGCTGCTACCTTTTTTATTTGCTTCTAATTATAGGGCATACTGCAATAATATTTCTTTAGCTATAGTTATCTTACTTCATTTTATGTGTTAATGCTATTTCGTTCTAATTTATTGTGTTATCTGTGGTACCTTTATTATGAAGTTTAATGTGCTAAGGGCTACATATGAAGTCCGTGTGGGGTTATCATGTGCACTGTTTAATTACCCAGACCTGTGTACCGAATTTTGTTTCTGCATATATTTGCTGGAATGACAATAAAAGATCCTTGATCCTTGATCCCTGACACCTTGAGTCAGTTATTAGAGAAAACCTGTGAAATATCCTCCTCAAAATTGACAGCTGGCATATATTTACCAATACAGTGTTTCAGCTTAGCTCTTGGAATGATGGTTCACATAACTATAGGTCATCAGAATATTATTCTATTCTAAATGTGCGCTAGAACAAGGCAGGAGTGTGTTATTGCTTAATAGATGGACAACCCTTAGCTTTTTATATGCTGTATATAGTTTTTCATGGACACCCACCAATATTATTTTAAGACTTTCAGGGGTTCCAAAGGGTTAGTTAGGGGATCTAAAAGGCCTGACACCCCGACTGATTTTCTGAGTTCCCAAATTTCACATGTCGTATAAGGGTGGTTGCAATACTTATATATATATATATATATATATATATATATATATATATATATATATTTCTCTTCTGGTTCGTCCTGCTTCCACTTCAAAACCGGTCCCGCCCACACGCAGCTGACTCGGCATTTCTCGATTCCTATTCGTTGTCTTTTATGTCATGCACTATACTGGCCTGCTGAGCGTAATACATCCAACAAGTACTCGAGGTGCTGCCACAACGGTAAAGTAGCTTTACCACCCTTGTGGGAGCCACCTGTGTCTTTACAACAGCTTCTTACACAGCAAACATCAGAAGCTAAAAATTATCGTGAACACATTCGAGAATTCAACTCTTCTCTTGCATTTGCTTTCATGGGTGCATAGATAACTCAACCTCCTGGCCACGGACCATACCGATTTGAAATACACGGGCAAATTTATCACCAAATCTCTCCACTATACGCTAACACTTCTACCTCTCCAGGATATGGACAGTTGTATGTTTTTGACACAGCGCAAGCTACTGCAGTACGCTTACGTTGTCTCTACACTATCAACTTCCACACGTGTTCAGAAGCCATTAAGAAGGCAAACAGAATATTAGGTTATATAGCACGATCTGTGGAGTACAAGTCCAAGAGGGATATGCTAAAGCTTTATAATGCACTGGTGAGGCCTCATTTGGAGTACTGTGTGCAGGTTTGTTCTCCAGGCTACAAAAGGACATAGCAGTACTAGAAAAAGTCCAGAGAAGAGCAACTATGCTGATTACAGGGCTACAGGGGATAAATTGTAAAGAAAGATTAAAAGAGCTGAGCCTATACAGTTTACGCAAAAGGAGATTAAAAGGAAATATGATTGAAGTGTTTAAAATTATGAAGGGAATTAGTACAGTGGATCGAGACTGTTACTTTAAAATGAATTCATCAAATTTGTTAAGGGTAAATTTTGCACAAACATTAAGAATTTTTTAATAACACAGAGAACCACAGGCAAATGGAATAATTTACCAAGTACTGTGGAAAATGGTAGGACTTCAGGGAGTTCTAAAACTAGACTTGATGTTAGAAGAATTAACTGAATAGGACTGGCAAGCTTTATTGGGGTGCATGTCCCGTTCTTGCCTAAATTGTTCTAAAGTTCTAATGTTCTAATATCCAGAAGTATTCATTTTTGCGGGTTCAAAACTCCGGTGTGGTGTGGATGAAATACAAAAATGGAGATAAATGTCTGTTTTTTAAACAAAAAAGTAATAGTGTGAACGAGGGCCTAAGAGTATAATCCAATTGCTATGCATGTAATGAAGGTGTGGTGAAGCTTAAACTGTGGCAGGCGTTCCGATTCAAAGATGAGCGACAAATGGTGAAAAGGTACCAAATCCATTTCTACCATGGCACTCAATATACATGATCCACCTTGAATATTAGTCTGAGCAGTCATAGCAAGGCCAACCTTCCCTAAGCCAAAATGAAAGTTATTTTCATGTCATGGAGAACCTAACATAGAGTTACCTAAAGTTTAATTGTAGCCAATTACTACAGTACATGGTTATTGCTATCCATTTTAATTAAAACATCACACCAAGCTTTGACTGCAAATGGAGTATAATGATGACTGACAGTATAATTTTTATGAAGCAAAAACACAAAATACCTGTCATAAATATAAATAAAAAATTATGAAAACCCAGTGCTCATAGTCCTTGGTTTTTCATATTAAATTAAAGGACATTTTCTAAATGCACAGTGAGTCAGTGGGGCTTGCTGTTTTAGAGCGGTACAGATTCCAAGTAAATTATCTTCCAATTTAAAACTGAAAGATAGTGCAGATGCACTGTTGATTAAGGGAATTTTCATTTTAGATGAGCTTTATGGAAATGCTTGTTAAGTGGCCAGGGAGAATGACACCCTGATAAAATGCATTTGTCTTCTGTGTTTTATCTTTGGTTCTATCACCACCTGGCAAGCTGGATGTAGTTCCTGTCTATGATGCCATGGTATATTACACATAGTGCAGATGTCATACTCTACAAATACTACAGTCTCAAAATTTATTTTAGGAAATCTGAAGAGACATTAAACAGTACTTTTATCTGCTCTGTCCTTCTAACCTGGATCAGAGTTAGCTGCAAAGCCAGAAGGGAAATTCAGAGGGAGACTGGCAGCGCTGATGCACTTCAATGAAAATGAGGCCCTTTACTCCTGGCTTCAGTGCCTTTTAGTTTAGTTACTGTACAGCTGTGAAATTGCATTTGAACTTTGGCTTCTATTTATCACGGCTTGCTACTGCAGACAGAGCGTTTCTTTAAAGCCTTAACAAAGTGAGTTCACTGCGGAACTGCCTTGACACTTCTCAATGAATCCTTCAGTTCTGTTGGCCTTTTCATTTATGTTGGGCTCAGAACCTTCTGCTGGAAGGAATCATTATATTTTGTACACATTTTTTATCAGAGAATAGTATATCTGGCTAGATGAAAATCTGTCTTAGGATATCAAGGGAAAGTGAAGACCCTCAACACTCAAGACCATGTTTCAACCCTGATGTTTGCAGCCAATTCTTTACTTCCTAGACCTAATTTCAGCCTTTCCTTTCACTTGGTGGATAGAACTGTTGTTTATCCTGCCTGATAAATATTTAATTCTTTTATTTTCAACACCTATACAGTGTCAATATTAAACACAAGCAAAAAAGAGTCCTTAAAACATTGATCTAGTCATTTTGTGATTCATTCTTTCTATTAAAGGGAAACTTGAGACTATCCTAATGACAATCTGGTACAAATCAGGAGGCCTGCTTCAGGTCATTTTGTAGTGCTATGGCAGTGCTCATCCTGTTCCTCCTTGCTCAAAGGAGCAGATAACAGTCCTGCTAATGGGTTAAGGACCTTCTTCAGCCCTGTCCAGCTCTCCTAGGGTAACTGCCTTTCTCCTGGAATCTCCTCCATGCCCTTGAGACTGTGCTGGGAGACACAGCAAACTTCTGGCAAAGGCACATATTGATGTGCCATCCTGGAGAAGTTGGACTACCTGTGTAATCTCTGTAGGGTCCAGGTATTGCCTCATGCTACCAGTGGTGACACTGACCATAGCCAAATACAAAACTAGTGAAAAAACAGAAAGGATGAGGAGGGAAAAATGTCAGTGGCCTCCACCTGTTAAACCATTCCTGTTTTGGGGGTTGTCTCATTGTTGCCCCTCTTGAGCACCTGTTGTTAATTTCATTAACACCAAGACAGCTGAAACTGATTAACAACCTCCTCTGCTACTTAACTGACCAGATCAATATCTCAGAAGTTTTATTGACGTTGTTATACTCTGATTAAAAAGTATTCCTTTAATTTTTTGAGCAGTTTATATATATAAACACAGACACATAAATATACATATATATATACTGTATACTATATATATATATATATATATATATATATATATATATATATATATATATAAATATATATATATATTCTTATATAATACGTTACTGTGGCTGTTCATTTGTCTGTCCAGGATTTTAAATCACCTGTAGCTCACAAACCGTTTGACCTATTGACCTGAAATGTGGTACACATATACTACGTGACATCTACTATCCACTTTCAGGGTGATGATTGATCTCCAAGGTTACTCCTCTTTTTATTTTTATTTTATGTTATTGTAGAATCAACTCTTGGCAGTGGCCAGCAGGGCGACCGTGCGGCGCATGCATACAGGTGCCATTCTCATCCCTACCACCTTGGCCATCGCTTCCCCTACCTTTTCATATATTAAATCATTCTTGAGGCAGATTGAAGACTTAAGTGCCAGCTTAAGTGAAAAATTATGGAAAACGTACTAAGTAATTGCAACACAAACACTGACTTAATCAGTTTTAATGCAAAAAAATGCTGACAAAAGAAAAGAAGAAGCGGGCTGCTAGGGTGGAGAAAAGAAGAACTGCTCAGGAAGCAGCAAGCGCATAAACCTTTGAGCAAGCGAATGCTAAACGTACAGAGAGAGTATGAAAACTATGAATGCTCAAGTCAAGTGTATTCACTGCTCTACCTCTCACCACGTGTTGGAGCGTACCTTGCCTCTGCTTTGCTAGTGATACCTGTTTGTTCAGCAGACTTTATCATCTAGAGATTGTTAAAGATTAGCGTTTGATGTTTTTGAGAGACAGATCACAGCTACTTGTGTTTTAGAGGGTACCAGCTCAACGGCAGAGATATCATAGCCACGTGCTCTTCTCTCAACGATACCTTGCCATATTTTCACCCAATAGCAAAACCTTCTCAATACAAATTATTACATTTTTTTTTTTGTAAAGTTTGTCCTGTTTCACTACTATGTAGGTGGAGCCACAGGGGACAGTTAGTATATATGTTACAATGCCTGGTTTTCATACATTGCTGGTAACATATGTTTATATATATAGACAACTTTTTTTCTAATTTTGGTTCTGTACATTACCGTAATGAATTTTAAATGAAACAACTCAGATGCAGTTGAACTGCTGACTTTCAGCTCTAATTCAGTGGGGTGAACAAAACGATTGCATAAAAATGTGAGGCAACTGAAGCATTTTTTAACACAATCCCTTCATTTCAGGGCATCAAAAGTAATTGGACAATCGACTCAAAGGCTATTTCATGGGCAGGTGTGGGCAAGTCCGTCGTTATGTCATTATCAATTAATCAGATAAAAGGCCTGGAGTTGATTTGAGGTGTGGTGCTTGCATGTGGAAATTTTGCTGTGAACAGACAACATGCGGTCATCCTTAAGCTGCGAAAACAGAAAAAACCCATCTGAGAAATTGCTACAATATTACGAGTGTTAAAATCTACAGTTTGGTACATCCTGAGAAAGAAAGCAAGCACTGGTGAACTCAGCAACGCAAAAAGACCTGGACGTCCACGGAAAACAACAGCAGTGGATGATCGCAGAATCATTTCCATGGTGAAGAGAAACCTCTTCACAAAAGCCTACCAAGTGAACAACACTCTCCAGGGGGTAGGCGTATCGATATCCAAGTCTACCATAAAGAGAAGACTGCATGAAAGTAAATACAGAGGGTGCACTCCAAGGTGCAAGCCACTCATAAGCCTCAAGAATAGAAAGGCTAGATTGGACTTTGCTAAAGAACATCTAAAAAAGTCAGAACAGTTCTGGAAAAACATTCTTTGGACAGATGAAACCAAGATCAACCTCTACCAGAATGATGGCAAGAAAAAAGTATGGAGAAGGTGTGGAACAGCTCATTATCCAAAGCATACCACATCATCTGTAAAACATGGTGGAGGCAGTGTGATGGCTTGGGTGTGCATGGCTGCCAGTGGCACTGGGACACTAGTGTTTATTGATGATGTGACACAGGACAGAAGCAGCCGAATGAATTCTGAAGTGTTCAGAGACATACTGTCTGCTCAAATCCAGCTAAATGCAGTCAAATTGATTGGGCGGCGTTTCATGATACAGATGGACAATGACCCAAAACATACAGCCAAAGCAACCCAGGAGTTTATTAAAGCAAAGAAGTGGAAAATTCTTGAGTGGCCAAGTCAGTCACCTGATCTTAACCCTATTGAGCATGCATTTCACTTGTTGAAGACTAAACTTCGAACAGAAAGGCCCACAAACAAACAGCAACTGAAAGCCGCTGCAGTAAAGGCCTGGCAGAGCATTAAAAAGGAGGAAACCCAGCATCTGGTGATGTCCATGAGTTCAAGACTTCAGGCTGTCATTGCCAGTAAAGGGTTTTCAACCAAGTATTAGAAATGAACATTTTATTTCCAGTTATTTAATTTGTCCAATTACTTTTGAGCCTCTGAAATGAAGGGATTGTGTTAAAAAATGCTTTAGTTGCCTCACATTTTTATGCAATCGTTTTGTTCACCTCAATGAATTAAAGCTGAAAGTCTGAGTTGTTTCTGAGTTGTTTCATTTAAAATTCATTGTGGTAATGTACAGAACCAAAATTAGAAAAAAGTTGTCTCTGTCCAAATATTTATGGATCTAACTGTATATATATATTATATATATTGTCACACATGTGTGCCAGAGGATCACCTTTCTTGCTAATTCTTGGTAAGCAATATCACCCCAGGATGAGAGGAGGTGCTGTTGCTAATGGTATCACCTCTTTCTGCTACAAAAGCACAGAGAAGACGTCCAGTGAGGGCATCTGACTCCACCCCTTCTGGTGGGAGGTCTATATATTTAAGGCACTCCCAGAAGGTGGCATCTCACTGTGGGGCTAGTACCCCAACATTTATTTTGGATCCTTTTTATATAGATAGATATACACTGTATATAATGCTCCACAATCCATTCTTAATGCTTAACCTCAAGCCTGTTACTTTCCACTAGTGCCCTTAATGAGAGGGTTTTCTTTTTTTTTTTTTTGAAGAATTCTGATGAATTCACATTTCTAAATTAGGACTGTGCAAAGTTGTCTTGAAGATGATACTGGCTGATTTTTTAACCAATCTTTCTTTGAATTGACTAACTTAAAATAATTCTGTTTCTTTACCAGTGTCTTTAAAGTAAATTGCAGAGTAGCATACTCTGGCATGATAATGTAACATGTCTATCAAGGAAGGGTACAATTTTATAGCAACTCCAGCTTTGTCTGTTCAGTTCTTGAAAACAAACCACTGTCTCTTTTATGTGCTTTCGTTCTTTTATTTTAAACAAAGCAGCCAGTATCTGAACAGACAAGCTGTGCAGAGCTGATTTTTTTACTCATAATTGCACTGTGGTGTAACTGCATGGTGCCATACATCCAGAAGCAGTGGTAGTATTTCAATTTTTGATAACAAATTACTTGCAGGATTTAATTAAAAACTTAGTATTGTGTGTACGTAATATAGACAGTAGACAACAATGTCAAAGGATTCATATATTAAGACAAAATTTAAATGGTTCAAAAACATTAAGGGAAAAGTTAAACATTCCTCTGCATCCAAAGGGCAGTAATTGCAAACATTCTTCAGCAACTGTGCTCACGTGATTCAGCAGAAGAAATCTTATATGTACTTTATTTGTCCCCAAGGGCAAATTAGAACTTTACAGAAGCTCGAGAGAGAGAAAGAGAAATATATAAATAAAATATAAATAATAGAACAAACAACAACCCCCTAAACGCACATAAGAACTTCTGGCTTGGATACTGGAGAACTGCTGCAAACAATAACAGGGCTATAGGTGGCAGTGAGATGGTCAGACCTATTCAGATGTTCATTTGAAGGTGCTAACATTTGAATAAAGCATGTAATGCCATTAGACATTGGTTCAGAATTACTCATCGTTCTGTTGCTGAGTTTTATCAAGGTAGTGTCACATATATCACCTTTATTGAACAGCCCACATTTTTGTTAAACTGTAATGTACTCTTGGAACACAGAGAAGTATAAAAGAAAGGGCTGAGCAGGATCTTCTTCCTCAGGGGACTGTGTTCCTTTAAAGTGGGAAGTGACATCCTTTACATCTTCTATAATTTTGTGATGACCAGTGTGATTTTCTATGTCATGGTGTGCTGGGCTGGTAACAACATTTCAGGAGAGGCCCACCGAATCAAGAAGCTAATTAAAACGGCAGGCTCAGTTATGGGACGCACTCTGGACCCCCTGGAGGTAGTAGCAAGGAATTATAATAAAATGAGTGCCAGTATGAATAATACTGCACATCCTCTCTCTGGAACACTAATACCGAGGACTTTCAGCCAATAAATTATTCAGCATAAGTGGGTGAAGAAAAGCTACTGGGGCTCCTTTATACCAACAGGAATATATCTGCATAATGCCTCACTGTGACTATGACTGCCAAGTCAGAAGTTTTCTTTCTTTTTAATTTTCTTGCTCTATAGTCATTCCAGTATTTGTTCAGATAAAAGTGTTTGTGCATATTTATTTATTTACTTAAATTTCTACCTATTTATGTATTTTTTTATTTAAAGAGTTTCTGTAAAAAGCCAAATTTCCCCCATTATCTACTTAAAATGCTGTGAAAAAGTTAACTTAGTGAGGAAGAAGTACAACTCAACTGGTTAGGCTTAAGCTTTGCCTGAGCTTTCACACATGCTGATAGTTCACTAAGTTTAAACACTGGTTTCCTTCACCAGGGCTTTGGGCTGCATCCTGGCCTCATAGCTCCTCTGCACCAAGGTTCTAATCTAAGTCTGGCCACTCTGAGTGTGGAGTTTGTGTGTTCTTCCATTGTCCATGTGGGTGTCCTCTTTTTCTATCTGAAATAAAAATGCATGCTAAGTTAATTGGTGACTTTAAAATGATATGGACTTTAATGGCAATTTTAAAATCAGGTGGTACTTTATGGTATGCCACTTTGATCTCAGAGATAAAAGATCTTGTCAAGAGAGGTGCTAAATTATTCTGAATTTTCATGAGCTTTCTAATAGCATGAAATGATAAATTGTAAAATAAAATATTATAGTAATCAGCTTATGAAAATCTTGAAAGAATGACCAGATGTTTAAGCTACCATAGGATGGAGGAAAGGATACACATGAGCTGTATTACACAGAAGGATAAAAGGAGGTTCTAGTTATTTTATTAAATGAAAAATGTTAAAAAGAATGTGCACAGTAATTCTTTGCCTGTTTACTCGTGTGAACAAATTAAGGGTAAAAGCAAAGGGCAAGACTTTTTTCAAGTGTTCTGATGACTCACTTATAAAACTTGAGAACCATCTAGATTTAACAGCACAATATTTTCATCTACTTTACTGTTAGTCATGTTTCCTTTCTTAGGTCTGCCTCTGAAGCACCAGCAATGACAACATTCAAATTACCCACCTTTTCTTTTACAAATTTTATTCAATATACTGACACTCAATCCTGGGTTGCTTCTTTTTTTGTGGCCAGTACAACCAGGATAAGCTTCTCTGTGCAACACTAAGTTAGGATAAAATGGGTTTTAATATGGATGGATAGATAGCATAACTTTATTATCTAATAAATGACTCTGCACTGATGGCACTTAGCCTCATTCTGGTGTATTGTTTCTTATAATACCAATGAATTTCTATTTATTATTGGCTGGTGCTTTTATGAATACTTGTATTTAATCATGCAATATTTTGATGGACCTTGTATTGTAATTTGTCTGATTTCTTTGATGTGTGTTAATTTTTAAATAATGTGAAACATAATAGGTACTAAATTTTAAAAAATTATTAACTGATTTCCTGAGGCAGTGGTAAGTGTTGCACCTCACAGATCCATCATTCTAGGTTTGAATCCTGCACCCTGTTACTGTCTATGTGGAATTTGAAAGTTTTACCCACATCTACAAATGTGTAAATTATAAAGATTGTTTATTCTAAGTGGGCTAAAAGGTGAATAGCTAAGTGTGAATAGGTGTTGTAATGGATATACATCCTTGTGGGAGCACATATGACGGATAAGACTGTAGTCAGATCTGCCCAGTGATAGCCATGGGTTTACATTTAAAGGCATCTTTAACATTTCAATAGAGCAAGTCCAGCTTGTTTCCTCAAGTGGAACATGACACACACTGAGTGAAGTTTGTCATTGTTCCTTCTAAAATCACAGGGTTAAAGTCCTTGTATACATGTATTATATCTGCGTAATCAGAGTGATTCATCATTAGAGTGTTGCTAACAAAGTGGATCTCATCGTACAACAAGTGCCTTACAACACTGAGTTGTATTTAGTGGGTTTGAGAATGAATGTATTGTATATCTGTGGTGGGCTGGTGCCCTGCCCAGGGTTTGTTTCCTGCCTTGCGACCTGTGTTGTCTGGGATTGGTTCCAACAGACCCCCGTGACCCTGTAGTTAGGATATAGCGGGTTGGATAATGGATGGATGGATGTATTGTATGTATGCATGTAATTGATCTCAGAATCGTCATGTGATAAGTGGGAGATTGCAGACTATATATATTATCTAAGATTATTTAAAAAGGATATCTGTGTGTCATCAGCCTCAGAATTAGAGTAAAGGTCAGCATATTTCATCATATCACAAAACAGCAGCATACAAACGTTAAAAGGTAAAAAGGTTGCATTGAACTATGGAGGATACCAGACATAAATAATTTAGAACATGAAGCAATGTTGAATATGTTCTATGTCTTATATTACTGTACTGTTCAAAGCTTACAGTCACCATGCACATTAAATTCTTAATCAGAAGACAGTGGCCCACTGTGTCACAGGCAGCACTAACATAACTTACTCACACCTATTTAATTCAATTCAGGATTATGTGGGCCAGAGTGCTGGGCACAAGGCAGGAAATCGAGAAAGTTTAAAACCATGATCTGCAATTGCTAAAGGGTTACTAATAATAACAAATGAGAATCGCTTCAGTCCTCTGGAAGCTGGCAAACTAGTCATTCTTCGGTCTGCTAGAAAAAAAGAATACATTCCAAAACCTTGAAAAACATTAAACATAAATCGGTCAATAAGTTACCTGACTAGAATTAAGAGCTGGCATAATAATTAAGCAGTCTTTAAACTGGTTGCATTCACCCTCTTATTTGAAGCTTAGGGCCTAACAGCTTTAAGTAGCAAAAGTTTGCTCACAGGTCCACTGAAATCATCAAACAGCTACTGAGGTTGATCGCCAAGTAGAAGTGAACTCAGAAGCTGCTTGATTGTTTTAGTATTTGTGCATAATATTTCTGATTTGCATTTTGCAATTAAAAACTTAGTTACATTAAAAGTAATGGATATTAATGCCAAGCATAGGTAAGATGTTAAAAAGCCAAACAGCTCATAAAAATAGACGCTTTTGCTAACATGATTTTCATAGTTTATCTTCATTTCTACGTAAACAGTGAAGTATGGTGGCAATGCTTCACAACGTTTGGTTCTCAGGGGCATAGCCAGGAATTAATTTCAATGGAGGATAAGAAAGTACATGAATCATTTGCATGATTTTGAAATCATTATTAATAAAAACCGATCAAACCCTAAATCTCCTCCCTCACTAACCAAAGTTGAAGTCCTATTTTAGTTGACTTTTATAGTAGATTCTAACAAGATTACCCTCACTGTTCTCTCCCATATTAGCTTAGGTTTCTTCTGATTACCTTTCATTACAGTCTTAAAACAAGCCTAGAGGTAAATCATAATTTGAAGTATGTGTCTAATGCCTTTGTCCATTTCAACAAACAAGATTGGGAGAGAGTACAATGTTTTTTTTACTTTTTTTATGACTGGATAATAAATGAGTTATGTGACAAGCTCAGAGTCATACTGTGAGCCGAGAACGAAATAGTCAACCTTGAGGGTTAATGTCTAATGTCGTAGTGTAAGTATCTGAGTTATGCGCAGGACTGCTTTCAAACCCTGAAACAAGTTAGAGGGTGACTAAAATGAATGACCATAGACAGAATTTTTATGAATAACTTTTACCCAGGAGACAACTTGTAATAAACTACAAAACAGGAGCTTGCTTTTCTTCATACGTGTGATATAGGAATGACATGTTACACTATCAGTTATCAGTTACACATCTGCTGTCTGTCTGCTAGAGAATCCAATGTATTCTTAGGTGAGTTAGCTGACCTATGAAATGGATATTCCTAGAATTGCAGGATATGAACAACTAAACTTAAAGCTAAGGAGTAAAAATGGTAGCCAAAGTATGCGCAACACTGCATACTTTAAGACACACATGAACCCCACAGAGATAGAATTATGTGGAAGGAAGCTATGACAGTACATTTTGCTTTATATAAGAGTCAAACATTCTTCCAATTAGTATTACATGTTTAATACAACTAGATACAGTAGGTATTTTCCATGTCACATGAATGGGTTTTGTAGATAAGTGTCTGTGCATCCATGTCTAAATGTTGGAAGAAGCGATAGAGACAATAAAAAGAGAAAACTAAAGAGGCACTTCTGTGAACTATTTTGTAACCATAATACACTTTTCCCAAATGTACTAGTACTGCGAAACACTCCATAGTAAATCAACAGGCTGTAAGCAGAAGCAAGTAAACAAGAAGTGTCATAATTAGGGTCAACACGCAGGAGTTAACTGAGCGTTAAAGAAATGGTTGTAATGAAAGCCAACAGCTATTGTGGCCCTCCAGGACCAGCGATGAGTAGTACTGCCCTTAAGTGACTCTGTGGCACAAGCGAGCTGAGATTTAAAAGGCCCTAGTGTGACAACTACTGCTGCCTGGCTTTGCAATCCTTAGTCTATAGTCAGCACCTTTCTGCTTTATGTAAAATGTGTCATTTAAAACAGCTATAAGAAATAAGATATTGTATTTTATTCAGAATAAATTTTTATTTATTGACTAGTTTTCTGAATACAGTTATCCCTTTAGACAGTAGGTTCTTGTGGGGGGAGAGAGTACAAACTAACCCTCAATAGGAGGACATCAATCTGTTAGAGTACAGTTGATGAGCCAAATTTGAGTCACCAACTAACCTAACCTGTGCACAGAATTGTCTAATCTAATAATCCCAATCACCAGCAAGTACAGCTGAAGTTTATACACTGCCTATATGTTACCTCCTGCAGGTTCTTTGCTATGTTAGCTAGGACCCCTTGTTCCATTAGAGTGTTAAGAATTTCTCAAGCACATTTCAACATGTTAAGAATGCTTGCCAGTCTCTTCTCTCTGACCTAATATCTCCAACGTTTTGTCCTGTATTCTGTCGCCTATGATTCCATTCAAACCATGAATATTCCTCCTTCTGGACCAGTCCACTCTTCCTCTCACTTCCATACATATTTCTTTGGGCCTAATTGCCACTAAGATAGCCTAAGCCTCTCCTGATTCTTACTCATTTCAGTTTTTTCTTAATCTTGCCTTGTTGAAACATTCTGTGTCAAAGAAAAAAGGGTCACCCAGCAGTAATACTGAGAAAATGAACACTGGTCAACACCTCAGTTTTCGCTTTTAGTCCCCTCTACTTTGGGACACTTCTAGTCATCGCAAACCCTGCTTTCTGGAGCCTGATCTTGCCTACGCACCACCAGTCTAAATGGACATCTCAAGTTGTACTCAATTGTTCTCTTTCTGTACTGGTCTTCATTGAGTGATGTGAGAGGTGTGGATAGGGATAGATGTCAACAGGAGGGCATTGTCGATGTCTTTTAATATTACACAGATCCTGTTCACTGCTGCACCTTTAATATAAGTGGTTTTGGACTAAACACAGACACAGGTAGACAATGCCCTTCCTGTAGATGACAGGGGCAGAAGCTATGTGTCAGCTGGACTAACTGCTTCACCACACAAATACATCTAGTCTTTTGGTTTTTTTTTATGTATAGACTGAATTCCTTTCGTCTTCTGAGTCATTATATAAGATTGTGCTAAATAAATGAAAATGCTATATACAAAACACTTGCAAATAGGCAAGCTTGTTAACAGTTTATTTCTGAAGGACATCCTTTAAAGGTAAAACTTTTTTTCTTCATTTATTTATCCACTTACTAATAAACAGAACAAACTGCCAAGTCACGCAGTGAAAGCCGACACATTGGGGTCCTTTGAATGTTGCATTATTACTTTATAAATAGAAAAGTGCTGAGCTCTGAACGGTTTGTACATTTTCTTGGATTCTTAAAAAAACTGGCCTACATCAAACCAAGATGGTTTCAACCTTGCCTTTCTCATCTTGTTTAACATGAGTGTCTAGTCTGCAACTTCAAACACTGCAGCCCCACACCCTTCTTGCAGATCTAATTCATTTCCTTTTCAAACTACAGGGCTACACCGTTATGTCTGCAGCCTAAAATCATTGATGTAGTGCAACACCATTGAGTGATGTTCAAAAAATGACAAGGAAATACATTATATTCACGGCTGAGATGTGTTTGTCGGAAAAACATGATGGAAGAGACATTTCAGGCAAGAAATAAACTATGGACAGGGGTAAAACATAGTCGTATCATTTAGTATCTTGGCCTTTCTCAGTATTCTCCCTGCACATTCACACGTAATGAGGATTCTTCTTAAAACATGGGTAGTGCTAAAATGCCATTCAAATATCAAGCAATGCTTCATTTCTTTACAGTCAGCTATATATACCCAACAAGTTTATTTTTCTTTTTATATTACAGGACTGTTTCTCAGTGGGAATTACAATTTTATCAAAAAAAGCAATCAGCTGGCCATGAAGTGTAAAACATTATTCACTCAGTGTTTCAGTGCAGGCCTTCAATAACACAGTGCACCGAACCTTGAAAAATGGAGCCAATCACTAAAAGATTACATAGAGAGTAATAGATGGGCTACAGTGAATTACAAGCTCATAATTACATCGAGGCTCAAGTGGTTTATGATGAAGTCACCAGAACCCTAAGATCCATGGCTTTTGAAAGCTAAAAATGTTCTCAGTGAGCCTTGTAAAAGTGTTTTATCTGCATAAGAGGATTTATAGTGTCATTTCTAATTACTGAACATTTGTCAATACTGTTGTTTTTTCATAAAAAGGAAAATTAAAGGGACAAGTAGTGTGATGAAGTTCTTTAAAACCTTAATTTAAGGATGTACTGCTAATGCAGTATGTATAGTATAGAAAGATTTTTCTACTGGATGATGCAATTTATAGACCTCTTTTCAGATCCAGCTTAATCCAATGTAGAATTACAGGGGTCTGAAAATGGATAAGTGAATTATGGGGCATCAGTCCAACATAGTGCACACTCAAAAGAATGAAAGAAAATACATAATTAAACAGAGCTGGGATGGGGGAACTAAAGGTGCTGAACAAATCCCCACATTCCTCATGTTTCCTCCCTTACTGGACTGCTACAAATCTTTCACCTGTGTGTCAAGTCAGTGGCTTATAAGAAAAAAACACTTTCAGATGGACAAAATGTGTCAGTCTGACAGCCATCACACTCGGGATACTCCTGCTTACATGTGCTTGCAGTCTTGCAGACTGTGTGACATCTCGGAAAGAAGGCCCACTCACATACAAGACGAGCTCTCCATTTCCAGGCTGTTCCTCTAGTAAAAAAAAAGCACAGCTAAACAGTCAGGGATGTTGAGATGGGTGTCATATCCTCCAATGTACACCTCTACTGAACTGAAAAACTCTTTCTCACCTCTTTCTTTTGTGTCAAAGTTATGACTCATAGCTAGAGGCTGAACGTCATTGCAGAGACACCAAGAAAGTGCATGAGTCTTGTCAGGTCATCAATCAAACAGGTAGGCTATAGTGGTTTCTTTGTGCATGTGGCATAGAGCACTTACAGGCTGACTGGATATTCTGAAGGCATAGATACAATAGAATCTGAAACCATTATCAGAATGCCATACTGGTAATACAGTGATACTCCTCCAAGGATTAAGACACAACTTTGGCAGCTGTATTGAGGGAAACTAGTTTATAGCATCCCGGTTCACCTCTGAGACCCCACTCTCATAAGAGCCTGAAGAAAACACTCTGTATCATCACAGAGGGCACACACCACAGGAACAAACAGGAATAAACTGTTTCCCCCTCAGCTATCCGGTAAGACAATATTCTAACATTCAGTGTTGTACCAGCAACACTGAACTGTGAATGTCCATATAATACAACTGTTTAAACTGTGCCAAAGAAGACATAACATGAGCATCTGCAATGCTAATCAGTTTGTACTATTGATTCAGTATTACTGACTATTCTGTAGCTCACTTATTGTATTGTTAAGTTAGTACTTGTTCTTTCTTGAGTATAGTGTAAGTTTATTTGATATATTTATATTTTTATTTCATATTGTTGCAACCTTATCATCATTGCTATGTTTAGCAATCTGTGTCTGCCATACTCTTCTGCTGTACCATATATTTATTGTTACTATGTATACTATATATTGTTACCATATGTTTATTGTTATTTATTGTGAATTTCCCCTTGGGATTAATAAAGTATCTATCTATCTATCTATCTATCTATCTATCTATCTATCTATCTATCTATCTATCTACTGCATTTTTGAAGTTTTTGTATTGGTGTTACCAGCAAAACCAATTTTGTACAGCAATATAAGGTATAATGCCAATAAATATACATGTAAATAATGTATATATACAGGCAAACCTACGGTTGGTGTAAATGAGCGTATTTACATGATTGTGCCATGTAATGGTTTGGCACCCCGTCCATACTAGTCAAACCACTAGTATGCATTGTGCACTGATTCTAGAGCAGGGCTGGGCAATGTCGGTCAAGGAGAGCCGCAGTGGCTGCAGGTTTTTGTTCCAAACCAGTTTCTTAATGAGAAGTCAGTTATTGCTGATGAAGTACTTATTGCTCAAGTGACATTTTGATGCTTCATTTTAGTGGTCTTGCTTGTTAAGGTTCCCCACCCTTAATTGCTTATTTCAATCTTAAAGAGCTGCATTCACTGTTTTAATGGCTCCTTATTAGCAATAAGGTGTAAATGACAAAGCAGCCAATTGTTTTCCATCTAACTTGTTTCCATTCACATATCTGTGGTTTCATCTTGCACTGTTTGATTTAATAAAACACTTCATAGAAAAATGTGACAGACTGAAAAATCAAACGTTTTAAGCTTCAAATCATTTGGACGACATCCTTGGAAAGGAAAAAAATCTATGATATAAGAACCTTACATTGTAGACTAACATAAAATTAAATAAGGTCTGTGATTGGCAAGGACTGGTTTCTAATTAAGCAATTGGGTTGGAATGAAAACCTGTAGCCACTGCAACTCTCCAGGACCGACATTGCCCACCCCTGTTCTAGAGTCTTGTATTGCAGAGATGTTTTGCTAATGACAAAAATTACCCAGGGCATAGAATGTGGACCCAAAGTAGTGGAGATTTTATTTTCCAGAATGTAAAGTTGTGGTGTGATTTATACTGATTACTAACTGACTCTTATGAGCTGTTAGTATTGTGGACAGCAGCCAAGTTGACTTAATGTAAATTAATTTTTCAGAGTATGCATGTATATAATGCATTCACACTGTACATGAATACGTGCATACAGACGTGGTGCATGATGCAATGTGAATAATGTACACTAGCAGTAGTAAGCTAGCACGTAGAAGGTATGCAGTATGATACAATGATACTAGCCACACTTACAGTACTTATCAACCCAATAAAACTTTTGACTTACTGACCCAATAAAACTCTTGCCTGAAGGAATTTACCTTACAGACAACATCTGAGTTTGAGTTGTGAGAGCACAATTTATGTATGATAGTATCTAATTCATATCGAGATGCTGGACATATTTATTTAGTCATATGGAGATGCTAGACGTTTGAACAAATGGCAGTTCAGCATAAACAAAGCTCGCTGTTACTATCCACTTAATTCTTCTAAAATAACATCAAAACTAGTTTTGAAAGTCCCTAAAATCCTACTGTCTACCACACTACTTGGGCATACTTACTTACCTACCCAATAAAGGAGATGATTTGTTTCCTGCCTTCCATATGTTGCCCCCTGGATGAACTTTGGCCCATGACCCTGAACAATATTAATGGGGTTTGATAATGTATAAATGGACGGTTGATGGATAGGATGGAGGGCCAAAATATATACTGATGGTGCTGTGTGAACTCCTAATTCGTTACATGTACACCATTATTAGACCCATCTCTGCACCATATTTTAAAAGTGCAAGTCATAGCCGCAGACTCTACATTCAGGCTACTTTCTTCAAGCCAGGCTGTCATTGTATCTAATAACTCCATGAAATGCTAAATTACTGAACAACCCTTTTATTTTAAACTGACATGTTCTTTTCCAGTTTTATATGCAGAAGTTGAGGATTTTGAATTACCTCGCAGTTCAGGGCTTTTTAACACAATCCATGGAGGTTCTCATTGCACTGTCTCTGAACTGCATGATGCTTCCATCCAACACGGTCAGTTCTGACTAATAATCTCTTATATATATTTCCAACAGCCAACATGGCATTTCTCATTTCCTATTCATCCTCTTCCAAACCCTTCCCCACACTGCCTGCATAATACATCCAACAATTACTCGAGGTGCTGCCACAACAGTAAAGTAGCTTTACCATTTTTGCGAGAGCCACTTGTGTCTTTACAACAGCTTCTTGCACAGCAAACATCAGAAGCTAAAAATTATCGTGAACACATTTGAGAATACAACTCTTCTCTAGTGTTTGCTTCCATGGGTGCACACATAACTCAACCTCCTGGCCACGGACCATACTGTTTTAAAATACATGGGCAAATTTATCACCAAATCTCTCCACTATATGCTAACACTTCTACCTCTCCAGGATATGGACAGTTGTATGTTTTTGACACAGCGCAAGCTACTGAAGTACGCTTACAAAATAAAGCAAACTCAACTATCTCTGATTACATCAACAAGATCTGCGTGTGGAACAATACAAAGGACTATCAGATGCCCTGCAAGCAAACACTGAAAATAACAACGTACGTGTAGGCAAAATGATCATATTACCATCCACATTTCCAGAAAGTCCAAGATACATGCAACAAAACTATCAGGATGCCATGACCATAGTACGTAAATATGGAAAGCCTGATTTATTTATCACTTTCACATGTAATCCTGCTTGGCCTGAAATTCTACATGCATTGTCGGATACCCAAAGACCAGAGCACAGACCTGATATTGTAGTACAAGTCTTTTGGATTAACCTGCAGGAATTACTTAGAGACATTCTACAACAACATCTTTTTGGGGTTGTTATTGATTATATTTATGTAATCGAATTTCAGAAGCTTCAGTTGTACGTGGCTTTTTCTAGGGTTATATATTTCGACTCATTATCTGTCGTCTCCACCAAAACACCTATTCACAACTGCATCTTTCAAGAAGTATTTATTTCTTCTTGATTTCTGAATTCCTTTCTCACCATTTTCCATTCCTATTCTTACACCACCGTATGGTACGGCAGGCATCGGCTAGTGAATAATAAAAGTTTCTCTTTCAGGGCTCTTTGTATGGAGCAATGTCTGCTTATTGCAGGTTAACCCCCACATTTTAAAAGTATTTGGAGCAGTACATGGCATATCAAACAGACAAAATACAATTCTGTGAAATCAGAGATTTCACAAAATTGTTAATTTCTTTGAGGTCAGAAATCAGAAACTACAGTTGCTTACATGTATTTTTTAGAATGGAAGCATGGACAGGTTAAGTGACTTGCTCAGGGTCATATATTAATACCTTTTGAGCATGTCTTAGGAACTACAATACACTAACTGCCACTAAGACATACACGTTAAAAATGCTACAAATATCGAATACTAAAAAGGGTTGTGTGGGGTTGGCAATAGTTTTAACACTAAAGATGGCATGTCTGTGATGTGGGGGTATAGGAGGATCAGTATTCCTCTTAAATGCTCTTGGCTTTGAGAGTTAAAACTGTTACGAACTGTTGTATGAGGATTTCAGGTAAATTGAAACACTATCTCTAAGTTTGCCTGTAATATACGGCACTCAGACACAGACAAAACACACAAAAATCACAGGTGGCGCAGTGGTAGTGCTGCTGCTTTGCAGTAAGGAGACTGTGGAAGATTGTGGGTTCCTCCCTGTGTGGATAGCGCTTTGAGTACTGAGAAAAGCGCTATATAAATGTAATGAATTATTATTATTATTATATATTATATAAACAAAGGTAAACAAAAACTCATTTAGTTTTTATTTAGAAATATTGACATAATACTATTATAGAATAGGATATCAGGTATGGACACCTTAAACCCTTCACATGACTATTAGAGTTTTCAGTATGACTAAAATATACAGTGAATATATTGATAAAGTATACAGTATATGAAAAGAATGAGGACTTTTTTCTTTAGATTGGTGTGAAGGGAGTACCAAGGGTGATTTGTGCTAATCTGTTGCATGCCAGATGCAGCTATGGAAAGACACTAACTATAGTATATTTAGAAATACATACACAGAGTGGGAGGTATGAGGTTCCTCTAGGCTGTCTTAAGGGAGAGTATTCAAACCATATCATAGAAAGGCTCACTGATTGTTACTGAGAAGAAACATGATGCCCAAGACTGAACATGCAGTATTTCCAGTAAAGGCAACATTTTCATACAAATCCGGACTTCTCAGGCATGTAATCTCCACTGAGCCTTAAACAGTCACTTCACCTACTTTGTAAGATTTCATTGCCAATTACCATAGTGTTTATAAATCATGGAGTAACCAGTCTAAGGCTGTTAGTAGGGAAGAGGAAACTTTTTCAAAAATATTAACCCAGGTAGTTGTTTTGTACACACTGACATTGTACAGTCAGGGTGATTCTGCCCCTCCCACAGCACTTTGTTTTATATGGTGTGCTGCACCTGCAGTGCTGCCTGTCTATTTGAGTGACATATACACACAGATAAAGAAGTCTGATTTTTCTTCCTGTCTGTGCCATTTTGCTTGGACTCTGGTTAACTTCAGGTACTACCCCATCATAATTAACGGCACCCACTATATATAAAACAACTGCAGTGATTGCACCTCTCAATATTTGCTATTAGATGCTGTCTAACAGATAATCCTGCTAAACACTGGTGAGCTTTAAAAATAAAATGGGCATCTAGTTTTCTTGAAAGAGTAATAAATCTCTTTTACAGGACACATTTTCCAAACAAACAAAAGCTGCTGAAAGCAGTTTTCAACATGGCATATGCTACTTATATAAAAAAAAATATCTTGAGGCTGAAGAGAATGAAGTACAGGGAGAATCAGACCAGAGGTATCATGTGCATAGGGACTCAGGGGGGCATGAGCTTATAATTGGAAAAGAGCTTTATAAGGAATAAAATGAACTGAATATGCTCTCTCACTTTCTGGGAAAAAGATAGATAAAAGCCAGAAACTGTTGCAAATATTACAGAAAACCCGGACATTATCATTATTAAATTTGGAATACTTCAGCTACTTGTTATATTTATGAGTCACCTAGCAGATACCCTTGAAAAAAACTAAGGAATGGACAAGAGATGCTGGATGTCAAACAAATGTTTTCAGAAAACTAAGCAGTAGAAAGGATAAAGCCAACAAATAGAGAGCTTGTAAAAACACTTTCTGTAGTCAGCTAATAGAAGGCTTACGTTATCCATATATTCATTATATATTTCTAATATATAGTTAGGTCCATAAATATATGGACAGAGACCAAGGGATTGTGTTAAAAAATGCTTCAGTTGCCTCACATTTTTATGCAATCGTTTTGTTCACCCCACTGAATTAAAGCTGAAAGTCTGCACTTCAACTGCATCTGAGTTGTTTCATTTAAAATTCATTGTGGTAATGTACAGAACCAAAATTAGAAAAAAGTTGTCTCTGTCCAAATATTTATGGACCTAACTGTATAATGTCACCTGCAGCAGCATAGTGGTACTAAGGTTAATGTTTCTTCCTCAAATGGTCTACTTATTCTATGAGAAGTTTGCACATTATTCCCATGCCTGCAGAAGCTTACAAAGTATAATTTCCTCCCAAATGCCAACCATATACACTTCAGAAAGCGTCATCCACCCAAAGCTAAGCATGTTCCGCCCAGGCCTGTACTTGGATGTGAGACCAGGAAAAGCTTGGGTTGCTGCTGGAAGAGATGTTACCCTGTGGTCTGAATGTGGATGCCAATGCCCTAGTGCAGTGACAGGGACACTGTGCTGTAAGCATGGTACCATCCATTGGATGAGAAGTAAAACCGAGATCCTGCCTTTGTGGTCGTAAAAGATTCTTGGGCATTCTTTGTAAATAGTGGAGTGTATCCCGATGTCCAGGCTAACTTGTCCTCCATGGCCTAGTCATTCTGGCCCCCTAATCATCCTCTGTCTCGAATTGACTATCTCTCTCACCACTTCACCACCTAACAGGTAATGTGTGGTGAGTGTACTGTCACAGAAATGGCTGCTGTCACATCATCTAGGTGGACGCTACATATTAGTGTTGGTTGAAATGGCTCTCCACTCACTAAAGCATTTTGATTAGTGAGAAAAGTGCTACATACTGTAAATGTAAAGAATTATTATTATTATTATTTATATATGTAGATTGAGCAGTTTCTCTATGCTGGACTAGTGTGCATGGGTGTGCCACATGACAGACTAATATTCCATTCTGAGGTAGTTCTGCTCTTCTACTCAATGCTGCTAGGATGGGCTCTGACTCACTATGAACCAGCAATGGAATAACCATCGTCAGAAAAGGCATGAAGTGTGAAAGAACGCTCATTAATGCCTATGCTTCCTCAGACGTTTGAGTAAAAGCTCAGATTTCTCAATCTGTTCTACAGCTGACCAGTGGAATCCATCCTCACTGGCTAAGTATCATGGTTCACAAAGATATTACTAGTACCTAGATACCTTCTGTCCAGACATACTTAATATACACCATCTTAGAAAGTGAAACAACATCACTAAAGACCTCACTGCAGATCTTATACTGCAGTATTTTTTCTCCCTGGACCATCCTGGTGAGCAATATAGGACCACTATATATATATAATATTTTGTGCATGCTGTGTTATTTTAATGTGTCTTTAGTTGTTGTTACTGTTAATATTCTGAGGAGACATGCAAGTAAGAATTTCACTATATTCACATAAAATGCACATATGGCAATAAACCTGAACTTAAAATTCATAGTCTATTCTACCATACTATCTACAATATTATTATTATTATAGTGCCACCAGTACTGTCTTACCATGTAATTTCACCATGAAACATTTGACAACTCTGCTTCCTTAATTGTAAACACTTCTTTTTTATTATACACATAATTATATCTTCCAATTCCATTTAATTCAATCTACTATAGTACTATTGTGCTTTTTTTCTGCAGTATTCTCAGAGCCCTTGAATGTTCACAACTCTAATATATCAACAGTAAATAACAAATCATAAAACACATACATTAACAAAAAATTAAAGCAAACTGAGCAATTTCAATGATTAAAAAGAACAAATCTTGACAATATGAAGTCTTTTAAAATGATAATTGAGATATGGCCAGTTAACGATGGAGGAGATGATAACAAAAACTCCAGTCAACAGAATTCCTTAAAAAAAGAAATAACTGTCATTTATAGACACATTTTTTATGACCAAGGCCAATGGGCCATCCTCTCGCTCTTAGGCATTCTGTAATGTCATGTCTATTGTGGACAGTGTCATAAGGCGCAGATTATTTGTCACTTGTAACACAAAATACAATACCACATTAACAGTGAAAGCCATAATATTGTCTCAACTTGTACAAAACCCAAACAATCTAAAGATAAAGTAAAAAGCAACCTCTATATTTACCTTATGCTCTCAGACATACAAGTCAGGTGAAATCGCTTCTGTCTTACTGGATATACAATGTCTGCATTTCACCTTCACCTTCCGCGAAACAGAAAGAGCTGCTTCAGGTCTGCAAACATCTTTATCTCCTGCTTATGATTTTTTTTAAATGGTCAGGTAATAAATGTGACGGGAATAAAGTAATATGGAACATATTTAAAATCCCCTTCATAGTATGTCCTTTGATGACACTGCCTTTTTCTGTCTTTCAAATGACAGCTGCAGTTGAACTGAACAGAGTATTAGAATAATGATTCTAATTCTTTATTCATGCTTGGCATTTAATTATTAATCTAATATTGATTCCAAAAATAGGCCCAATGTGTCTATTCCCTTATAAAGAGTAGGCCATTTATTTCAGGACATGGTGACACAATTTAGCACCACTATAGATCAGGAGTTCACATTATCGGATTCAAATGCATATTCTGATTAAATAATGTTACAGTAGCCAATTTAAGAGCAAGAAACTATACAGAACAAACGTATATATCAGTGAAATACTTTGCAAAAGAAATAACCATAAGATATTCTGAGGTAAAATCAAATTTTCATAATATACACCGATAGTATTCTAGAAGCAATATTCATTGACTGAAAATTTCTACTCCAGCGTTAATTTTGCAGTTAAACTGTGAATTACATACTCACAGACATCAGTGAACATTAAAAGGAAACCCATTTAAGAGACTAGCAAGAAGAACTTCCTTACACAAAATGTTGTGGGAATTGTGAACAGATTGCCAAGTAATAGTTTTTGAAGTGGAAATTTTTGCCAGGTTTTAAATAGCAACTGGATGTAATATTGGGAAAACCTCGTTATTCCATCACAGAACAAGCCTAAGTAAGTGTATAGTCTCTTCTTGTCTGTAAAATTTGTTTTGATATTTCCCAATCCATTTTCTAAACTTGCTTTTCCTGTTAAAGAATTATGGGGAGTTGGAGCTTCTCCAAAGAAGTCTGAATGCATGGCATGGGGCAAATGGAATTCTAGTTCATCATGGAGTGTACACACACACACACTCATTCATACTGAGCCAATGTATAGTCTCCAACTGACATAACTCACGCATCTATGGGACGCAGGAGGAAACCAAAGTACTCCAAGAAAATGAATTCAGATGTTAACTTAATGTGTGTTGAGCAGACCGTTTATCATTTTCTAATGTGTTTGTAAGACCTCACAAACAGGATATTTGATGTTGCAGGCTTTATAGCTTGCTGTGTAGGAGCGTTGGAGGAATGCAAGTAACTCTAATATTGCGAGCCCTAATGTGTGATAGCACGGCAAATCATGGCATTAGTAGACATTTTAATTTAGGGCTGGAGAGTGTTTCTCCACTAGGTTTGCAACGGCAATAATTTTCATTGTAGCCAGCCTTTTAATCAATGGCTACATTTAATGTGTACATGAACAGCTTAATTTAATTATACCCATTGTTCATTTCTGCTTTGAATTCAGAATTACCTTGTAAATTTAAAAGTGATTTACTCATCTTTATTTCTCATCGAGTATTTAAGGTATGGTAACATCTAAACATATTTTTTTTCCTTTTCACTCACTCAAAGTTTTTTCAGCTCAGTCAGATAAATGCAGTACACTGAACTGTAATACATTATATATTATTCAAACTGCCTCTACAGGTTCAAATTCTGCACCAAGTCACAATCTATGTGGAACCTGCTTGGTCTCGTCAGGTCAGCATTGTTTTTTGTTTTGAGCATTCTGCTTTTACTACTTCATTCCAAAGAACATAAGAAGTATGATAAATGAGCTGAGGCCATTTAGTCCATCAAGATGCACATCTTATGTTAACTGGAAATTCTAAACTGGCCCCATATGGCTCCAGCAGACCCCTGTGACCCTGTGTTAAGCTATAGCGGGTTGGAAAATGACTGACTGACAGACTGGCCCCATATGAGAAGGTACCACATTGGACTGGTGTCCCCATTGAGTGTTGGTTCCTGCTTGGTGCTGTCAGCATAGGCTTTGACTCTGAACTGTATTAAGCAGTTTTGGGAATCCTATGAGAAAAATTGAAATAGTTGGCTTTATAATTTTAAAAAAATATTTTACAGTTGCACATTGTTATATAAAATACATCAATACTTTTATTGCCTTTGTTTTTAACTCTAACAGCATTGTAATTTATTCTTACTTACAGTAACATTTCTCTTTATAAAATCACAGAGTGCAGTACCTATTGCAATTATGACTTTAACATGTTCAACATAAAGACCCCTACAAATAAGAGGCAGAGAGGACCCACTAAACAAATATGTTGATAATGTTTTCTCTAACCTGGCTAATTGTTGTATCACTGTAAATATCAATCTGTTCATCCATTTACCAACATTCTTAATTCAGTTCATAATCACGGGGAACAATTTTTTGCAAAGCAGGAACTAGGCTTGTTTGGGGTACCAATGTATCCAAACTCACCCTCACCCTTGTACCTACATTCATCAATAGAGTTGCCACAAAACTAATATGGACATTTGAGATATTGTAGGAGAAAAAACAGTATACCTGGAAAAAAAACTTTGCAGATGCATAGAGAAGGTGCAAAATACACCCCAACAGTGATTGGACTGTAATCATGTATAAATAATGTCGATCGATAAGCACATGACTGTAAGAATTTCACTGCACTCGGTACACATGACAATAATGACCCTATAAATAAATTTGTACGATACGGAGAAGTGCTATAGCACACTGGCATGTACTTTATTTTTAAGACAGATTATATTCTATTTGGTATTACAAAAACTGCGCATAGGTTAACAAACACAATAGACTGAAAATAAAACAATAAAATGTTATACTCTCCAATTAAATATCCATCTATGTTTTTTCCAAACCCATTTGTTCTAAACAAGGGTCAAAGTAGGTCTGGGCCTAACACTCTTAAAAATAAAGGTGCCAGAGCTGCTCTTCTGAGCAATGCCATAGGAGAACCATTTTTGGTTCCCAAGAGACCCATTCACATTTTAGATCCATAACAGGCTCCATACAGTAATTAACCACGGCTAGATGGCAACAAATTCTGGGTCCCAGTCCGGGTGGTTTGTTGTGTGGTGGGTACAGTAACACGCTATCGATGCATGCTACAAGATTTTAAAATGACTCTTGATGCCTACACTCTTAAAAGTACTTGTTCTTTAATGACATTTTTTGGTTCTTTATAGTGTTGAGTGGCTCCTAGTTAAACTTTTGTTTGTCAAAGCACCATTTCGTTCTGGAAAGTGTTCTTTGCATATGAAATTAGTCCTTTGTGCTTTGAAAAACTTCCTAATATGTAGGAAAAAAAAAGCTGAAATCTTTAATGTATGATAGGCTACCTAGCATGACACTAACACATTAAGAAAATCTGAACTTAGCCTGTTATGTTATTGTATGCAGCAACTGTCTTGCAAAAATTAGGTGCCTATTATTTCACAAATCTGTTACCATCTGTTCGTTGTTATTTACTGTATGGACCCTTGACATCTTAATAAATAAATAGTTCTATCTGTTACTTTCATGTGGGTGGTTCTTTTAGGAACCAAAAATGGTCCCCCTATGGCACTGCTCTGAAGAACCACTCTGGCAGCTTTACTTTGAAGAGCGTACAATACCACAGGCCAAGTACCAGGTTTTCTTAATTTGTTAGTGTCCTGTTAGGAAGCCTACCATACATTAAAGATTTCAGGTTTTTTCTACACATTAAGAACTACTTCAAAGCAAAGAAAAAAACTTTATATGTAAAGAACACTTCCCAGAATGAAATGGAGCCTTTCAAGGAATAGCTCTATGAGGAAGCGCACAACCCTGTAAAGAACTATAAGGTACCATTAAATGATAATATTTGTAAGACTGTAACAGCAGTTAATGAAAGTGTTAAAGTCAACTGTGCACACAAAGTACATGTTAATATTAAACATGGTGACATTTGTATATGTAAAACATATTTGTATAGTCTTGAAGAGTGGAAAGAACATTTTATTTTTATAGTTTTGAAATGGAGTGGAATAACAAAGAATGGAAAGAATGGCCAAATATGCATTTTTTCTACATTACCACTGAAGGTGCAAAAAACAAAAATACAAACAGTTGTTTGCCAGTATTTTTTATTTTTCTAACTATACATGAAAATATATCAACTATAAATTTTGACATATTGCAATTGTTTTTCGCAAAACACATACAAATCTGGCCATTTCATTTGTAAAGAAGCAGACAATTTCCTTAAATGTTCAAAAATGATTACAGACACATCATACTTTTTAAAATGTTACACTTCATTTTACTTTATTTTTTATTTTAATTTTATGAAAGAACTTCTAATTCAAAGGGCAATTTATACGGAAGTTGCTTAGCTTATTAATCTTAGTGATACTGCCTTGTGTTTACATTTTTTTAATCAGATTTTAGATGCAGTGTCATTCAATTACCAGAGAAAGAGCACGTTACTAGTTTAACCAACTCTTACACCCAAGGAAAAATTGATAGCACTTCAGTCATCTACACGCCATTGCAAGCAAAAGAAAACTACATCGCATACAATTTAAGAAAACTGCCACAAAATATTTAGCAGGCAATTCATCTGCCTATAAATGTTCATCTGAATATTTATAAGCATCCTATTAGCATATCCTTTTTTTCTCCTTGCTTTTGAGCTACAACAAACCCGACACTCTTAATAACTGGGTGTGTGCCAGAAGGTGGGACGGTGTTGTATTATTATTTCCATATTGAGAACTAAAAATCTGCTCTTGATTTAAAGAAACACATGTTGTCCCATTGCCTGTGTACAAGCAAGCTGGCCTCACCTGAAGGTCACAAAAGGCAAGGTAGGAAGAGGTTATGTGAAAAATGAAAGTAATGACATTACGCGTCCTTCTTAGAGGCTGTTTGCAGCTAAATAACCTTTCAAAACTTTAAAAGGTTTTACTTGACTGCATGTCAGCTGGCACCAAATGGTACATCTCCTTGAACCTAAGGCATCATTTCAGATGCTGTTTGCATAACTACGCCCATTTCTCCTTGAATCACCTACATTAGTGAGTCCACCTCCATAGATTAACATTTTCATTAAAGCTTGAATGAAAAACTTTGAAACAAGCTCTGAAGACAAGATAAATGAACTATGCTGCTCTAGCAGTCAAAGAAACTCCCCTTTAACTTTAACAAATTTAAACAAATTTACACAAACATAAGATAACCTTTTACCAAAGTCAAATTATGCCACTGAAATTATTGAATACATTAAGCCTTCAATATGGATATGCATATAAAATATGATTTAAGTTGCTTAGAGCAATCAGTGCCTATCAATAATGATAATGATTAATTATTTCACCGATTTATGTGCAGTTCTGGATCTCAATAATTAAAGGATAGTGTAATTTATCAGCCTTTCTGTCTCGGTTTTATTGCTTTCTACTTTAAATAAGTTATATTGCAAATTTTGTTATCAATTTTAAACTGACTGCAGCAAAAAGTAAATCAGGACCACAGCAAGACTGGGATGCTGGTCACACACAAGCACAGGTCTGTCCACTCAAGCCACATTCACAGACTCATTCACAGTGAATGTATGAACACTTAGGAAAGAACTCATTAAAGCAAAAACAGGCCCAGCGTCTCGTTACTGTCTATCGTTAATACTGTACAAGCAAAAAAATCTGGAAATGTGTTTGAAGAAACACTTTCCAATTCGATGCAAGATGTCTATATTTTAGATAGCATAGTCAGATGTGAACTGTTGGCATTTGGATGTTCTTAATGAATTTGGAAATTGAAGTATGTGTCTTTTCCACTAGCATATACTGTAATTTTGTCCCAGAGACGGATTTACACATAGATTGTAAATTGAACATATATTATGTTTGAAAGAATTTGATCTTATTTCTTTATATATGCGCTCGTTTATATATATAGACTTTAATTGAAGCAAATAACATTCCATACAATCAAGTGAAACTTAACAAACCAAATTCAACCACCACCCATAATTTCTTACTGGGGAATATGACATTCATGAGCAGACATAATGAATAACAATATCATTTAATATAAAGATGGAGCGTTTCTTAGTGTAAAAGAGGTCATTTTATGCCAGCATGAATATATTAGTGTCCATCCATTCATCCTTTACTTAAACTGCTTTATTGCTTCTGTGCTAGGGGTGATATTTTGTATTCACAATTTTTATTAAGAATAATAGAGATGATTGGCTAATACCATTCTGATTGCCAAGAATATCAATGGATTTATCCTGATATCACTGATCATAAAATTGTTAAATTGAAAAAGTAACTACAACCTATGGATCCGGTCTTGAGCTGATTAAATGAGTTTTAATAGAATTACAACCCAATTGTCTTTTTATTTTGTGTAGGGATTTTTAAAGTGCCAGTGCATAATCTCTGTCTTTTATAAATATTGTTTTTCATACCTGTGAAAGAAACAAATCTGTTTGAAAGCAGCTGATCGTAATATCATAAATGAAAGGTTGCCACAAGACAAAGATTCAGAGTGCATGCAGAACATGTTAAATGCATATTGCTGCTATCATACCCTGTAATATTTATTGGCTTCACTTTTATTTTTGCTACAGGAAAACAGAACAGCAAGGAACAAACTTGCTTATGCTATTATCTTTAACTAGTAGCTATTCTTATTTTTGGTTGAATAAAAATAAGAAGCTATCAGTCATCAAAAATAAACGGGAAATGATCATGGCAATTCATCACCCAGTTGCTGACTGATGCAGGAGAATGAATGAAAAAGACTGACAATCACAAAAAACACACACTGTGTGCCCCTTTAGGTGTCTGTCTGGCTGTAATAGGACAACAGCATCCATGAACAGGGCACAACACACAAGAAATTATTCCATCCATTTTAGGAACTTGTTTAATTCCGATTTGGGGTCAGAGGAATGAAAGTTATTAAACACAGGTAAATGATTGGACTTAACATGTATGTCAGATTGAAGCGGTTTGTTGGCTTCAAACACCTTAGAGCATAATTCATTGTATGTCAAATACTGCATATAAGAAACTGACAACGTAAAGTAAAATGAACGCTGGTTACCTGCTGTTCAGCTTTACTATTATACACATTTAAAGGACAATGGTGCCTTCCTTTAAACTGAGAATAAGCTTTGCTTTGTACAATTATTTAAAAAGCTTAACATTAGCTTTTAAGTTATAATTCCTATATTATATAAAGCAACAATAGAAAGCTTGATACTGCTTTGAAATGAACTGTTTTAATGACTTACTTAACAAGTGTGTCTAATGACATAAAATGGAAGCATGTAATGCTCACAACAAAGTGGCTAGTGTTCTTTTTCTTGAATAACTGCATAACAGCTTTTACAAACGTAGGTGATCAGAAGTTTCACATTATAAAGATGTGATATATGTATGTGTATATAAATGAAAAGAAAAAGTATTATAGCATAAGCATAACAGCATTCTCACACCTGCTAATCCACTTACGTGACAGGCGGCCGATTGAAGAACAAACCCTGGAAGGGGCGCTATCTATTTCAAAAAACGAGCGATTTTCTCTCCTGTTGAAGGCTTAATCGCTAACGGGTATGATGGCTGTAAAATTTTCCCAACTTTTCGACCACACCATTGGTTGTTCTTCCCTTCTTATACATCAATGACATTGCACAGTCTATTAAAATGAGCGCTATGGCGTTGAGCAGATCTTATAATCGCAAATTAAAAATAAATAAACACCAAGTAAGAAGATAAACTGAGCGACCCGACCTCTACACCAACCTCTTATGCAAACAAAACTGTATTTACGTGTCCTTTTACTGTGTGCGTTGTGTGTGAAAGAGACCATGACTAATGGTATATCCTGCGGATGCGATCCTTTAATAACTTCCACAAAACTGCTCTGATGAATCAGTATCTTCCCTGCTCTCTCTCATTTATTCTGCTGACAATAATAAACTTTATTACTTAACCCTGACAATGAATGTGTCTTGCGAACATCGAAAGCTTACTGATTTAAACATTTAGGCTCGATTCTTTAAAGGCTCTGTTAAAACACAGTTGTGAAACGCCCGCATTTTTTACTGTGCCTTAACAACAATGTGTGATTATACTGACAGCATTCATCCATTATCTGACCCGCATTTCGGATCTTGGAGCTGCTAAGACAGGAACCAGCTCTGGACGGCAGCCAGTTATAAGGACATAACCAGATTAATTTCATTTATCGATGTAGTAACGATAACTGTTTCGTGTATGATTTTTTCCAGGTATCTATAAATCCCGTCTTAAATTGTCTCGCAGTATTTGAAAACTTATGTTGATGATATATGCGGCACTCTAGCAATCCCTTTATTTCGCGATTAACTTTCGTATTTCCAAACGCCCTGTGATCTCAAGAGAGTGTAGTCTGGAGTATATCGCGTGAATCGGTGCTAATCAATTAAAATTATCAATTAAAATATAATCCAGCCAGCCACCTACCCACCCATTCCTAACACATTTAAATGAACTTAATACACAACAATTTTATTCTACAAAATTTCAGCGAAAGGGCAGGAATTAAACTCTTCACGCTTAAATCCAAAAATGAATTTCCACGTATTCTACAGATCAAATTCTATTTAAAACTGATAAGTTAAACTTATTCTAAACATTATTTTATTTTATTTACATTGCAGTTGATTTCCGAATGTGCATTTTTCCATGCGCGCTATAATAATTCTAAGTATGGTGCGAGTCGTAAAAAATAGCGGACAGATAAAAAGAAATCCAAAGTTGAATGAAGTTAAGATTCAATATGTGTAAGACACTTAATGTTGTGCATTATGAAGCTAGATGAATTAAACTAGTATCGAAAGGCTTTTGTAGCACATCTGCTAAACAATTATCAGTATTCATCCCTCTGTCTGTCTTTTACCGATTCTTCCCTTTCCAAGTCTGTTCTACTAACAGGCGCTTTCTGCAGTTTTTGACGACACCGCAGTTTCCTGATGCGCTATCTGCACGTGGTGTGGAAATCTTTTTTCCCCTTAAGTAATCTCAGCTCGTATTGTTCGCACTAACTGTAAGCGTCTCTCGGTTTCTTGCGATCACTGGCCTTAACAGCCGTCGCTACGGCTAAACTGGGACTGACTGAGGCTCCCACGGCGCCTTTCCTCACCTGCTCCTCATTCCTCATTCAGCATCCGATTAGGTGCTGCACATATGGGTGGAATATGTGACGATGTATTGTATATATCAAAAATAATATTTTCTACATTTAGTCATCCATGCAACACACCGAAAGATTGTTGTTCTTCGGCCGTTCATTATGCGCTATCGCTCAAAGAAAGTAATCAGATATATTAAATTGTAACCATGCAATTATGAAGATCGTGTTAGTGATCATTATTGTATATTTATGTTGAACAGTAGTGAAAATTTTAAAAAGTGCAAAAAATTATAAATACGATGGGTTGGTGATTTAGGGTGCGCAGTGGATTTGAAAAGGTTGTAAAGAGCAAATAATGATATTTTATTAGATGATCAGATTATGTCGACAAATGGACTACAGTGTGCTAAACTTGACCAGTTGTGGGTTTAAATCCGGGGTTAAACAAAGCTTTTCGGTTGATAAGATGAAGGCAAGCAAGGGATGGGTGGGGGGTTGGGGTACTTAGTAAACGCCATGCCACAAAATCAAGTAGTTTAGCATTTGGAACTGCATGTAAAATATCACAAATTATGTAAAGTTCGGAAGGGCATCTTGTTATCCCAATGACAAATACTGGCCTAGATGTGTGTGCGTAAACTGGCATTTTTCATAAATAATAATTCAAATGTATGTGTGTGCCATATCTATCTATCTATCTATCTATCTATCTATCTATCTATCTATCTATCTATCTATCTATCTATCTATCTCTCTCTCTCTTTCTTTCTTTCTTTCTTTCTTTCTTTCTTTCTTTCTTTCTTTCTTGATCATCTCTTTTCGTACCCGTCCTATCTATCTATCTATCTATCTATCTATCTATCTATCTATCTATCTATCTATCTATCTATCTATCTATCTATCTATCTATCTATCTATCTATCATTAGTATTAATATGCAGGCCTTTAGAAAATCTGTGCTGACGTCTCATTACTTTCTGCAGAATGCTCCACGGGAATACAATGATCATAATTTCAAAATAAGCAAATATGTTTTAAAACTAAAAGAAAAAGTACAAATAAACTAGTACAGTACTGCATATGTGGATGTGACTGCAGTACAGAGGCCATATGTATTGTTACTCTAATAATTATCAGCTTCCCAGTAATATGCAAAAAAAAAACTACACTTATGAGAGAGCTTTAACATCAGAAGTGCACACATGGTCAAAAATACCAAAATACAGGTTATAATGGGGGAAAAACTTCTTAAAAGAGGAGTTTCAGCACCATGTGATTATTAAAATGTCATTAATGTCATTTCGCAGAATCAATCAAGTTTACATTCCACTGTATGCTTGTGGTAATACCATATGCTCAACTGAAAACACCTAGAATCCGATTCTTAGAAACCCGTGAGATGCAAACTAAGAAAGAAGGCAAAATAACAACAAGCGTCGCAAGGGGAAAAACTAAAAATGGAAACGTACCTGTCCGTACCGGTGTGTAACACATCAGATATTAATATTCCCCGTATAGTTAAAACATCTTGATTCCAACTGAAAAGCCATTCATTAGCTGAATTTCGCAAGCTGTGCAGAGATCTGTGCTGACTATGCGCTAATTTTCACAAATAATCGATAGTATTCAACTAACCTTATCAGCACATAGAACTGATGGTAGATTAAATAATAATAAAGGGCTCCGATTGAGCCGAATTAAAAGGCGCAACTTGACACAGAGTATTGATCTGGGTGCGCATGAGTGCGACTCCAACACCGTTACAAAGTAGAATTGATCTCAGAGGTGTCTACAATTAAAACATTTCATACTTTTCGAAGATCCGCCTTTAAAGTGATGCCACATGCACTCTCGCCTTCACAACTTAATTCTGTCTTTCTTCGTCTTGTGCTCGAGCTGTTGCTGGCGCCTCATTCTATATTTTTTCCAGTTGGCCAGCTACATTTTTACCCTGAACCTGCAAATCGCCTTTATAAAGTAAATATGTCTGCTTAGTCAGCTTTCTCTCAATAATTTAGAACGAGCTAAAACAATGAAGGTTATACAATGCCAAGACGTCAATAAACTGTGATTATTATTATTATTATTATTATTTACTAACTAATTGTATCACTTACCTGCTGCCCCTCTCCCTTTCAATACCTTTCAGCCTCCTTCGTATTACAAAAAGACCATTTCTTAATCCCTTAGCATTCCAGTTTGTCCAGCAGATAACGGTTGTCTCTTGGCCCGAATTTGACGAGGATCCACAAAGGCTTTATCCAGGTCTGGAGTGAATTGCTCTGTTGCTGGAGGGAAGAAGCGGCGCGGCGCAGCGCAGCGCGCCCTCAGATCTCTCCAGAGTCACGGAGTGGGCTCTTCGCTGCCCAAGAGCGCACGGCTAACCGAGGCAAAAAGCAGCTTTCCGTGATCACATACAGCTCATTTTTTCATCACTCATGCATCTACGTTTCCTTCCTTCTTTCTTTATTCGTTTATTTTTTACATCCCAGCCTTTGCTTGTCTATGCCACCTTCACCGGAGAAAGATAATTGGAAGAGTAGATAGCTGTTCCTCTAGGCGCTTTTCTTAAGCGAAATCCGAAAACTTGGTTATACAGAAAGGGTCTCCCCGACTGTCAGGTGACTGTTAAAAAGTACCATGTGTCTGAAGTAATTTCGAGACGACAGCCAGCTTGGGGCTACTGGTCCTTTCTCCTCTGTGCTTCGCTGGAGACTAAGCCCCTTCGCTCCGCATTCAAAAACAACTTCCTACTGCAGATTCCACATCCCCTGAAACGCTGTTTACGATGGGCGCTCCAGTCCCATTAATAGATAATATTGCTCTGCTCAACCGCTGTTAGACCTTCCTCTCTTCTATCTGTCAGGAGCATCATAAAGACTTACCACCGGGCTCGTTCCAGATCGTGGACTGAATAGCAACTCTCTTTTAGAAGCAACTAGCCCTTTACGTCCGAATCGATGCGCCAAGCAGAAGCGCAAGCCATTAAAGGCAGAAAAGCACTTTTAAGAAGATAGAGGGGACTGAAGAAGGTTTCTAGACGGATCCTCACATTTTTTTTAAATATTATTATGATTTTTTGTGATCTCTATATCGAGATGTAGGTTTCACACTTATTTATCTTATTACAACATGCAAATGTAAAAATTTAGAATAATAATAAGTAGTTTCAGATCTTGAGGGTAAAGGTATGAACACACATATTTTATTATAATCCGATATATTGTAATATTTTATTAATTCTCTGTATAAATTTAAGCGCACCCAGTGGAATTGTATAGTCGTCGCACACAGCACCAAGCTTTAGTGTAATCGCATTTTAAATACCGGATTATCAGACAGTGCTGCTTTCTTATCCTCCCACTGAACATTAGACCACTGTCAACATTACAAAGAGCATGTAATAGATCCTAGCAGATTCCTAAATTAATAGCAGTCTAACACATCAAGTACAGTGCAATGTCTCCCTCTTGAGGAATTTTCAAGAATTGTGTATTTATTTTTAATTGGCTGTCCAGATGCAAAGAAAACTTAGTAATGCCATATTGTTATCAAAGCTAACAATCACTTTTATCAAGAGTTGTGTCAGACTAAACATAGAAAAGTTCAGTTTTTATATTATTTATTGCCATACAAAGATGTAAACTTTTGTATTTAATTGAGTAACATTTCAGACTTAATATAAATGAATAAAAGGCAAAGTACTTTCTGAATACTAATAATCAAATGTGATTTAAAGTAACATTTTTATAATTAATGCCTCACTCAACATTAGATTTCTTAAAGTATACAGTATATGTTTCTCTTTCTATAAAAAGTTGCCCCTGTTTGTCAAGTTGACATAAAGACTGGCATACAGTAGGTTTCATCGTAATGAGGCAATATGTGTGAGTGCACCACTTGCTGAGTGAGTTATTGTGCCCAGCAGAAAAGGGCATTGACCCAAGAGAATCAACAAATTGTGATCTCAGAACACTTGTACTCAAGGTGTAAAATATGGTCATCCACAGGGCGTCTGGTATCCAGAATTATCCCTTTTAGACTCAATGAAAGCCACAAAATCAAAAATGTGGGAGGTGCCTTAAAATATTTTTAAAAAAATGTTATGGTGTTATAACTCACTTGGTGCTCATTACTAGGTCTGTGAGAAATATTTTAGCAGTTGACAGCTCTTCACAGGCTGAGTGTGACTACATGCTTGAGTGACAAGAATCTCTCTGGCAAGGAATGAGAGCACATCTTTTGACAAGCCTCAAGAGGATTTTGAAAACAGGGCAAAGACGTTTAGAGAAAAAGCATATAAACAGGATCCCCACACAGCTGCTAGTCGTTGCTTTGGTCTCAGTATTGCTGAAATGTGTAACAGTGGATACAAGAAAGTGATAGATATTGATGAAATGGGCAGTGTTCACTCAGAATGACCTGCTTCTACTCTCCATGCTTTTAACTAACTAGAGCGTGCGTTAGAATAGCTCACTGAGACTCTGGCTGCTTGCCCAATTTCTGACACATTTTCCTCCTAAAATTTACTATGAATAAACATTTATTACCAACCTTTCATGGGGGTCATCAGCTATGTCCTCTAGCAGATGGTCTCACACTGAAATCTCAAGTCTTACATAGTAGGCTTCCCGTACTGAGACCTCCTCTAGAGCAGATGCTGGCCATCCTCTTATAATATATCATTTTTCCTAATTAAAAAAAAAAATCTTTGATAATTAAAAAATGTCACACCATTTATACTCCTAATGGTGATTATTTTCATCCAAGACCTTTAATAGTATGGTTTCTTAAGTACACAGACAGGTGACAGCTCTTTGTTAATTCCAAAAAATCCAGATTTACTCTTTGAAGGCCACCAAATTAATTTTTTCTTGACTTCAGTTCTCCTACACCTCAAACAAGAAAGGCTATGAGTTCAGTCATGACAGTAGCCCATATGGCTGGTTTGCTGTTATTTCCTCTCTACCCTACACAATTAAAATAACAGTATATAACATGCAAGCCTCCAAAAGAGTAACATAAGCCATCTATTATTTTCAGTCCACTTGTGTTTTTCCCTTACAGTGGCTGTTTTTTCTTTTTTACCCACAACACTGTGCATCAATTGTACTTAGTCTGGTTCCTGCTCTGACTCTTCATTTTTTGGTTTTATAACTCAGATCTGAAACTAGTAAGACTTTTTTGTTTATTATACCCATAGCTTATGGTTATAGTTAATGGTCTGGAGATCTTTTTTAGTCTCATCATAAAGACATAATTGCTAACCGACCTTGACACTTCAGGAGAACTGTTCTCTTGAATTACCCTGGGTAGTCCCTACAACTGCCTCATGATGGTGTGGCCTTTTTGGAGTCTAGTGCAACAGAATATTTGTTAACCCTCTGAGCCTAGCTGCCATCAGTCTAATATGTGGGATTCCATTTGCTTTTCAGTTGTTTATTCACTTGGACTGTACTTCTCATGATGCATTGTTATGTTCAAAAGAGAAGAAAAGAGAGGAATTGGAAACTTGCATGCTCCAAAAAAACATGTTTCATTCATTGTTCTTTCTTCTAGATATTTTTTTACAGCTGTATTGGGCTGAGAAGGGTGGACAACTGGTGTACTGTACTTTTTTTGGGTTTTGGGTTCATAGCAGAGCTTTTTGGTACTGGTACCCCCTTTAAGTGGCACTCTTTTGAGGAATTCCCAAAGCCTGAGTGCCTGGAGAAGCAGTGAGTGTGTGATGGTGCAGCATTTCTGTTTTTCTTCTTCTTCTCTCGTTATCATTTTTTTGTTTCCTATGCTCTTTTTATACTGTTCTTCTCTCAATGTAATGGGTAGCTTGACAGTTACATCCTGGAATGTCTGGGGTCTCAGTTCTAATACCAAAAGATCTAGTGTCCTTGACCTACTTTGGTGTAATAAAATATACATTGATTTTTTACAAGAATCTCAAATTTTAAGCAAAAATGTTCCTAGACTTAACAATAAGAGGTATAGCATGGCTGTTTTTTCCTCAGCAAGCCCTCGGAAATGCTATGTGATCATTGTTGTTCATCCAAACTTGCAGGTTAAAATTATTAATTTGGGTTCAATTGCCTTGGACAGATTCACTGTTATTTCACGGAGGTCGGTGGTTTTAAAAATATGTTTTTGTTGCAGTTACTGTCCCTCACTGTTTTCATACTTGGTATTGCTAACTAATCAGATTCTTCTTTTAGAAGACTTCAAGATTATTTTAGGAACCAACATAAATTATTTTATTAATCTCCTTTTATAAAAATGTTTCACTTCCTTGCATCATTGCTTACCCTATTTCACCTAGGCTCTGAGCAAGATTTGTCTCTGATTTAAACTCAGTGATTCCTTCTATTAAATTAACTACCTGACAAAGATGCTCTTTTTAATCCTCTTGGCATTACTGCCAAATGCACTTTCCTTTTGCCATAACTTTCTCCTGCTGTTACGAAGGTTAGTATTGCCTCTAATGCTCTCAGTGACCACAAAAGTATTCTGTTTACTCTGGTTCTCCCTCAGCTTCATCCCTGAGCCCTTTACTAGAACTTTAACTTGAAAAAATGCTGACTTCTGCCACAATCTTGAAGCTCACCACAATGCACTTATTTCTTTAAATTTTGGTAAAGTAGTTGATCCTCCATTTGTTTGGTTACCTGCTAAAGGTGGTATTCCTGATTTCACCATTTCTTTTTCTTGTTCTCTGTCTGGCTGAAAACAAAGAAAATTGCTGAACCTGAAGCATGCCTGTCTTCTTTAGAACATATGTGCGGCCTCTCACAAATAATTCTCAACATTAGTCATTAGTTATTCATACCAGGCTAGAATTAAATTCCCTGATTTTATAAAAGGCTGAATTTTAAACCCAGAGCACGAGATCTAGCTCTTAGGTGTCTGGGGCTAAGCCAGTAGATTATTAGCACTCAGGAAGTGACTCCTTTGCATCCATTTCTGGCATTAGCGATAAATCAGAACTTTCTACTAATAAACTCAGTGAGATTAATGAGTGTATTTTTAAAATTTTATTTTGAGTTATTTGTGGAAAATGTAAATTCATCGATATCTAACATTAAGTAATGTCTTTCTAAAACATCTGACTCTTCCTAGGCTAACTTATGAGGAAGCTTCCTTTTTCAATTCTCCTTTGTTTATTTCAGAGATGAAGAAGGGCTTTAGGCTTCATGAAATTTCCAGGTCCATTAATTAATGTTGGATTAATACTGAGGTTCTATCTACCATACTTTCTGGGATCAATTATCTAGCCCACTTTTCAGATGCTGAAGTTTTCCATCTGTTCAACTCAAAATAACCGAGTCAATCAATAAGTATTAGTTACTGTGCTACTTAAACAGGGCAACAGTATGAGTTATCATTAAACTTCATTCGTGAAGTTTGATGCCAAGTTATTGGCCAAATGTCTTACTTGGTGCTTATAAACTGTCATACATAAATTAGTACACCCAGATCAAAGTAGCATTGTTCAAGTGTGTCATGTAACTGATAACATTCCTTATCTTCTTTATTCAGTTGATGTAGTCCCATGAGATGTTGGTTGGGGTTTTCAAACAGGCTGTCCATCCAAGGCACCTCGGAAATATCTCACAGCTGAAGTCAAAACCAGCTATTATAGCCAAAGGTTTTACTTACTCTCTTTCATCTCAAGACGGAAATGACATATGTTTTTCATTTTTTGTTAAATAAGATATTGCAAAGTCAGATTTTCATTTTTTTTTTCAGTTTCATCAACCTTATCTAAAGGCTAGCTTTGTTACTCAGCCTTGCCCAGAAGATTTCGTAAGACAATTGGCCTCAGTTATAGAGCCCTCGGTTAACAGGGTGTATTAGAGGTACAGTACAATGTAACTAAGTAGTTTATTTTTTTCCATGGGCTAATATTATTGGCATACAGTATACAACATATGTTGTAGTGGTTAAGGCATTGGACATATGATTTTAAACCCTGAGGTTGTGGGTTCAAATCCTGCTACTGACACTGTGTGACCATGAACATGTTACTTCACCTGCCTGTGCTCCAGTTGGAAAACTAAAAGAAATATAACCAATTGTATCTCACATGTTGTAAGACATCAGCCAAATAATAAGTAATAATAATAGCATACTGCTTACTCTTGAGCATGCTATACACAATTGTCCATGAGTAAAACACCCCTGCATTAGATTAACTGCTGCTTTTTTCTGTTTTTCCTAGTGACCTTGCTTTTATTAACGGTCATTGTAAAACACAAATTTACAGAAAAGTGTATTCTTTTGAAATGGTTTTCTTTGCTGCATTAGGGAGCTGGAGCTTGATATAGTGGAATGGATAACCAAGATGAATGCCAGTACCCCATCTAAGAATGCCAGCAGTCAACAAGAAATATTAGCACTTGCTAACAATTGAACTTTGCATCTTCCAAGAGCTTCATTGAACTCTTCTCTTTCCATTTCTGAACCTAATAATGTCTCTTTTTTCCTGTCCAGGACACTGCCCCGTCTTCAGTCGTCCATCCACTCTATTCATAGATATAGATATACAGTAGATAAAAATACTTTTAAAATGAAAATCAAATCTTCATATGTTAAAAAAAAAAAAAGCAGTTCTTGGGGCATACTTACTTTTTCATATAACTATATATCAATGGGCCTAAGCCCTTAGGCCTATCAGGAGCTGACTCAGTGCTCCAGCTAATCCTCCTTTTCTTGGCTTTCCATTAAACACGGGATTGTTTCCCTAAACACTCTCACTTCCCTCTCCTTAAAACTAAAGTCCTTTAATCCCTTATGCTTTGAAGATATGGAACTGGGTTAGAGAAGAGTCTGACTACAGAACTCCAGCAGGAGACCCTGCTTTGGGGTTAGAGAAGCATTTAGGTTCCACCTCAAACTGGCACTTGGATACCCCTATTTTTCATAATGAAGTTTGTGTATTGGCGGATGCCCCGTTTTCATTTCAGCTGGGTATTAACACCATGAGTGATGTCTTTGATGATTCAGAATTTAGGTTTTCAGTCCTTTGCTTTTTTTTTCTTTTACTTTCAGCTGTGATCATCACTTTAGGCATGTAGAGTGTTTCTTTTCCCTCTCTATCTGCCTTATCGTCATTTTATCATGTGCATATCACACAAAAATAATTCTATTTACTGCATTGCACAAAACTTACTAGTTCTTCTATTTCTATTCAAAATGGCAACAGGTTCTCTAATTCTGCAATAATTTATCCTGAAATAACATTGTTAAGAATATCATTCTGTCCTCTAAGAATCTCATCCATCAGCATATTTAGTTTAAATTTCTCCATTCCGTATATATCTTATCACTTGTAAAAGGTCTGCAATTATTTTATTCACGGTTCCCTTTTGTTTAATGTTCCTACACATATTTTAAGACCGACCATCTTTCACTCCTGTCTTTTGTATAATATTCTTTCTCATGAATCATCTCTCCCCAATTTCTTCTCTTAGACCAAATATTCCTTCTCATGGATATTTCCACATTCTCTCTCTTCATGCAATCCTGCAGAAGTTGTTTCACTTACTTTACTAAGTTACTGCCAAGCAAGTGTTGCCCTACTTTCTTTCTCTGTTGATTGTTTCACATCTTCATGGTACATGGTACTTCTGAAGCTTTTAGCATTCTGGATCAATCAAGCATCTCACTCCAATATCAGAAAGGGGCTCTTGCTCACCAGTCTTGTGTGTGACTGAATGTCTGGTGGTTGGTACCAAACATAGATTGTTTTCTTTGTGTAATTCTCTTTTTTTAGTCTGGCTCGGGTTTGCTGCCATCTCTGTTTTGTCACAAAGGCCACATTCAGTCATTTTCCTTCATGTATATATAAATGTTCCTTAGAGGGTATAGGATAGGAATAGTTAAGTTTTTTAAATGTATGCATTCTTGTCACTTTATGTACTTCATTTATTCTGTTCAGAAAAAGTTTGTTGCAAAAAAAAAAAAAACAAACCCTAAAACTGGGAGTGTTTACCTGATAATAAGAATCCAATAAGAAAGCCATGTGTCCCCCAGTGTTGTGGCAGGATGGTGAAACAGATCATTTTTATTTTGCATAATGAAAAATTTAGGGTTGGACACACAGTATCTAAAAGGATATATATCTTTCAAAAAGTGTCTGTTCTGGGTGATGCTGATTAGAAGTACAGAGTAGTGAGGCCTTTTTGCAGATAGCATTTTAGCGTATAATGTGATTTGCCCACTTAATATTAAAATAATAATAATAATAATTCATTTTATTTGTATAGTGCCTTTCCTATGCTCAAAGCATTTCACAGAGTCTCAGAAAGAACATCAGGTATATGTAACATTGGATACGAATGTTTTCTGAATAGAACACTAAAACAGAGACATACAGGATATACAAAAGCATTAGATATAATAAAAGACAATAAACCAGAGTAAAATACTAAATTCAATACTAAAAGAAAAGCCTAGCAAATAACATCATTTGTGGTATAACACACACACAAATTATACTGAGCTTCTGGACAGAGATGATGACTGAAGGAAGAGGCAGAATGTTAGACTAAGTTAAAAGCCTTCCTGAACAGATGAGTATTAAGTTGTTTTATTAAAATAATGAATGAAGTCAGCTGATCTGATTAATTTAGGGAGATCGATCAAGAGTCTGGGTGCTATACAGCTGAAGGCCCTGTCACCCACAGAGTGCAGGTTAGTGTGGGGCACAACAAGATTGCCAGAATTAGAGGACCTTATTTGGTGAACAGAAGCATAGTGATGGAGAAGGTCACCGATGTAGTCCAGTGCAAGGCCATTTAAAGCTTTGTAGGTTAATAATAGAATTTTATATTCAATCCTGTAAGACACAAGGAGCCAGTGGAGGAGAAGCAGGGTGGGTGTTATGTGCTCACTGTTGCTGGTCCATGTTAGAACTCTTGCTGCAGAGTTTTGAATAAACTGGAGCTGTGATACATGACTTGAAGTGGAACCTGCCAGTAGAAAGATTTAATAATTGATTCGGGATGTGATAAAAGTATTCACAAGTTTCTCAGTATTAGAAAAGGAGAGGCATGAGTGAACACAGGATATGTTACGGAGGAAAAGTAAGAAAATTTCTTAATGTGGTTTACGTAGGTGAAATAAGAAAGGGAGGAATCAAAGATGAAGCCAAGATTCCTTGTATTTGAAGAGGGTCTGTTGAGATCACTGTCAAGAGTGATTGAAAAGGAGCTCATTTTCTTAAGTTGTGCCTTAGTGCCAATTTGCAGGAATTCAGTTTTGTTGCAATTTAATTTTAAAGCATTCTGCTCTATCCAGGTTTTAATTTCACTGAGGCAAGTTGTGAGCTGAGAAAGCCCTGATAATGTTTCACTTTTAACATTGAAATAGAGTTGACTATCATCTGCATAAAAATGATAACTCAGTCCAAAGCTACGAATAATATGGCCAAGGGTAAGCATATACAGTGCATCCGGAAAGTATTCACAGCGCATCACTTTTTCCACATTTTGTTATGTTACAGCCTTATTCCAAAATGGATTAAATTCATTTTTTTCCTCAGAATGTTACACAAAACACCCCATAATGACAACGTGAAAAAAGTTTACTTGAGGTTTTTGCAAATTTATTAAAAATAAAAAAATTGAGAAAGCACATGTACATAAGTATTCACAGCCTTTGCCGTGAAGCTTGAAATTGAGCTCAGGTACATCCTGTTTCCCCTGATCATCCTTGAGATGTTTCTGCAGCTTAATTGGAGTCCATCTGTGGTAAATTCAGTTGATTGGACATGATTTGGAAAAGCACACACCTGCCTATATAAGGTCCCACAGTTGACAGTTCATGTCAGAGCACAAACCAAGCATGAAGTCAAAGGAATTGTCTGTAGACCTCCGAGACAGGATTGTCTCAAGGCACATATCTGGGGAAGGTTACAGAAAAATTTCTGCTGCTTTGAAGGTCCCAATGAGCACAGTGGCCTCCATCATCCGTAAGTGGAAGAAGTTCGAAACCACCAGGACTCTTCCTAGAGCTGGCCGGCCATCTAAACTGAGCGATCGGGGGAGAAGGGCCTTAGTCAGGGAGGTGACCAAGAACCCGATGGTCACTCTGTCAGAGCTCCAGAGGTCCTCTGTGGAGAGAGGAGAACCTTCCAGAAGGACAACCATCTCTGCAGCAATCCACCAATCAGGCCTGTATGGTAGAGTGGCCAGACGGAAGCCACTCCTTAGTAAAAGGCACATGGCAGCCAGTCGGGAGTTTGCCAAAAGGCACCTGAAGGACTCTCAGACCATGAGAAAGAAAATTCTCTGGTCTGATGAGACAAAGATTTGGTGTGAATGCCAGGCGTCACGTTTGGAGGAAACCAGGCACCGCTCATCACCAGGCCAATACCATCCCTACAGTGAAGCATGGTGGTAGCAGCATCATACTGTGGGGATGTTTTTCAGTGGCAGGGACTGGAAGACTAGTCAGGATAAAGGGAAAGATGACTGCAGCAATGTACAGAGACATCTTGGATGAAAACCTGCTCCAGAGCGCTCTTGACCTCAGACTGGGGCGACGGTTCATCTTTCAGCAGGACAACGACCCTAAGCACATAGCCAAGATATCAAAGGAGTGGCTTCAGGGCAACTCTGTGAATGTCCTTGAGTGGCCCAGCCAGAGCCTAGACTTGAATCCGATTGAACATCTCTGGAGAGATCTTAAAATGGCTGTGCACCAATACTTCCCATCCAACCTGATGGAGCTTGAGAGGTGCTGCAAAAAGGAATGGGCGAAACTGGCCAAGGATAGGTGTGCCAAGCTTGTGGCATCATATTCAAAAAGACTTGAGGCTGTAATTGTTGCCAAAGGTGCATCGACAAAGTATTGAGCAAAGGCTGTGAATACTTATGTACATGTGTTTTTTTTTTAATAAATTTGCAAAAACCTCAAGTAAACTTTTTTCACGTTGTCATTATGGGGTGTTGTGTGTAGAATTCTGAGGAAAGAAATGAATTTAATCCATTTTGGAATAAGGCTGTAACATAACAAAAGGTGGAAAAAGTGATGCGCTGTGAATACTTTCTGGATGCACTGTAGGTACGGAAGAGTAGAGGGCCGAGGATAGAGCCCTGAGGAACCCCTTGTGTTATTGACATTGAGCTGATCTGCTGTTCCCAAGACTAACAAACTCTTGCCTGTCAGTCAGACAGGACTTAAACCTCTGGAGGTCAGTGCCAGAGATACTCAGCATGTTCTCCATTTTGGACAGTAGAATGTCGTGTGTGACAGTGTCAAATGCTGCACTAAGATCTAACAAAATTAATATGCCTGTTTGTCCAGAGTCTGCTGTCATAAGCAAATCATTAGTTACTCAAAGAAGAGCAGTTTCAACGCTGTGATGTGCCCTGAAATCTAATTAATAGCATCATACATACTGTAGCTAATTTATTGTATTCCACAGTGCCAGAATAAGATGTCAGTGTTACATTGGAGTATGAACAGGGCTCCCAGATTACCATGAGTTATTTTCCACATTGTTTGTATTGCCATCAAAGTACAAAGAGAATGACCTGTATGGTGGTGTGGTCAGAAGAATATGGCATATGTTGGATGTATAAATGTAAAAGTGGGATGATGCTGGGAAGATTTGGAAAGAATATGAGAAACTCAGAGAAACAGCACAATAGCACAAGGAATGAATCATAGTATAGATTTCAATGGATTGCTCTCTGTTATGTACATAGATATTCTATTTTGTGGATCCCCAGGTATTGTCTTAGACTATAGGTCAGTACGTCACAGAAGATAAACTCTATTTTAGAGTACGCATTACGTTGACTTACTGACCACACACCTTAACTAACTGCATCAGTGTCTAATTGTAGCAGTCTGTGTGATTTTAGCAGTCTGAACTGCCATGAAATGCATCAGCTAGTCTTTAAATATGAAGATGAATAGGTCAAGAAGAACAAGACAAGAGTTCTGTCTAGACAATATTCATATTATAACAGAATAGCTGTTTTCATAATGTTGGATACTATCCCATATGACGTTTAATAATTTCTTGTTCTTGTTGAGGTTAGTTTGACTGTGTGGCAATACACTGAGGGTATTTTGTCACCCTTATTGTGAGCTTTACTTAAAATCTCAACCACATCTCTGAATGTCTAAGTGATTTTACAATGTTTCCCTGCCCATGTGTGATAGTACCCATGTAGAATATTTTGGGATCCCAGATGCATTCTGCTCCATACCCACCACAAACTAAGTGGAGGGTATGGAGCATGCATCCCATGATGCCTAGTTTCCCAATTGACAAACATGGGGGTGTTTACCCAATAACAAAAATCCAATGAGAACGCCATGTGTCCCCCATAATGAACCAATAAATTGTTCCCTGGCTGTAGTTTCAGCATTAAATCATGTATTCTGTATCCTGTTTTTCTTGAAAACAAGAAAGTTGCTTCTTGACATAGCTGTGTGTGCCTAAAAATACCCACATATATACTTCTTTATTTATTTGTTGCTTATTTTAAACAATGACAATTTTTAAATGAAAAGGTAAATATAAGGCAATAGTGCAGAATGACAACTTTGATTTTTGTGTATTGCTCTGAATGTTGCATTGAATGTAACTTTGTAAGCATTATGCATTTTCAAATTTTCTTTGTTTTGTTTTATGTATTGCTATTAGTATTTACTACTTTTCAGGAACACAAGGATGTTGTTGTCAGTTTTCTGGTTTCTAGCTAGCACAATTGATGTTGTTAGCATGTTTAACATTAGAACGCAGTGACCATTTCAAGTGAGGATTTTACATGGGAGTGACAAAGAGGTCATGCTGAGCAAATTAAATTTCTTTAGTAATAGCCAGAGAAGGCTACATGAAAATCTAATAAAACTTGTCAAAATTTTCAAAAGCTTTAATAAAGTTGATCAGAAGAATTCTGTCAGTTAAACAGTGCATCACATACTCAAGGACATCAGTGGAAATTAGGGTGAAGTGCACTAATGAGGATATCAAGGAAGCATGTCTTCAATTAAAGGTTCCAGGGAATGTGGACCACATTACTGAGACATGAGGTTGAAAAGGTAACCTTGATTAATTCTGGATGAGATACTGGGAGAATTTAGTACAGTATTAAAACTAACCAGAGGAGCTCAATGAAGAGAATGTTTGTATAACTTTGTATCTTTTAAAGGTAAATTCACTGAATATTATTTGGGTATTTCAGTTAATTTACCTCGTAAGTGTTACACTGAAGGCTGGTATAGTCCCTATGGATTGGCAGACTGAGAATATTGAGTGTAGTTTTCAGGAAACGTGACTACATTTACATTATATTTAGTTATTTGGCTGATGCTTTTATCCAAGGAGACTTACAACATTTATGATACATTTGGTTACATTTCTTTTGATTTTCCAGTTGGGGCACAGGCAGGTCAAGTGACTTGCACATGGTCATGCAGTGTCAGTAGTAGGATTTAAACCCTCAACCTGAGCGTGTGAAGTCCAAATCCTTAACCACTACACCACACTCTCTGCTTTAAAGAGTTAACGGAATGCAACAAAGTACAGAAACATTTGTGTACAGTATATTTCAATCTCCAGTAAAAATCATTTACTGGAGTGGGAGAAGCATTTTCTGCTGACAGTTATATCCCATGTAGCAGAAGAAACAATGCAGATTCCTTCCTGACTATTGAACACTGAATCTATTTTTTGTCCTTGAACATAAATTTCAGAGGTTATGGGACTTTGCTCAGACTGCTTTGTAAGATGTGCTGCAAGAGAATGGGATTCTAGACATGTCATTGTGTACCATCAGGTCTCAGTATTTTGAAAGCAACAGTTATGCCTTTATTGTTGAATATATTAAGAGTGGATATGTACTGCCTCCTCTCCTGTTTGTTTGTTTTATATTAAGGTAAACAAGATATGGTCAGTGATGTGTTAGAGTGGGAATCAGCAGCTCTCAAAGAAAAGAATGGTTGCTTTTTGTACCAGGGTAAAGTGGAAGAAACTGACACAAATAAAACAGTTTAACAAAATTTAGAATCATGAAATACATAGCAGAATGAGAAGCAGCAGGGGTACATTGGATATCCTATCAGTACATGAGAAGGTGGAGAATCTGGGAGGACCTCTAAATAGAGCTACTACTAATCCAATTTGAGGGAAACAGTTGAGAATAACTAATAACCTCCTTTGTGTTATGTTATATATTGTGGACATCCCTTCGACACTTGGTCCGGGGGAACAGCCATGGGCAGCATACTACTTCCCCTGGAATGCTTGGTGGCAGCCCCCCTGGGTTTCATCTGGGCCACAGACATGGGTAATTCGGAGCTCATCCCTGTTGGGCTCTTTGGCCACCGCCAGGGGGAGCTGCACGGCTTTCTGAGCCCGTTTGGGCAGCAATGCAGTCACCCCTGGACGTGCAGCCAGATGCAGGTTATCAAGCACCTGCAGCACTTCCGAGTGGGCTATAAAGGGAGCCAGCAGCCACCACTCCAGGATCCAGAGTCGGGAGGAGGAGGACAATGCTTGCTGGGAGGAGTGGTGGTGAAGACCAGTGTGCTTTGTGTTTGATTTTGGTGACTTGTTTGTGTTTATGGGACTGTGCTCTGGCTGAGGGGCACAGGGAAGATGTGTCCCCCAGCTGAAGAAAAATAAATATTTGTTTTATTTTTATGTGTGCCTCCATGTCTATCTGGGTCGGGTCGGGCGCTAATATAGTGCCTTGTTACAATATATATATATATATATATATATATATATATATATATATATATATATTGTGATAGTTTGAGGTCTCCGTGACCCCTTGAACCCTCAGACTAGACGTCAGACACCAGGTAAAAGTCCAAATATGAATATTTATTTTAATAATAAAGTGCACAAAGCACCCTCCTCTCCACAATACTCAATAATAAATCAAACAATACACAATAATCAATCCTCTACACTCCCAGACACTTTGCCACCCTTCCTCCCAGCTCAGCTCAACATCTGGGATTTCCCATAGTCATTTTATAGTCCTGATCCGGAAGTGTTTCGTCCTCTCTGTCCACGTGACTAGGAACACATCCGGGTCATATAAAAAACTCTTCTTCACCCCGGAGGTACGTCGTTTCTTCCTGTCATGTGATCTTGACGCACCTCCGGGTTATAGGGCACATAAGAGTCCGACAACCTCCCTACAGCGACTCCTGGAGGCCCCCATGGTATCCAGCAGGGCTGTGCATATAAATGGTAATGGCAATGGTATTGGTGGGCCTTCTTGACAATAGCCAAGATGTGTTTAGCTCATTTCAGTTTGTTGGTAAGAGTTACTCCCAAGACCATCTCTTATATAGATAAAATGCTAGTTAACTGATCACTACAGGTTTTTAAAATACATCCTTAATTTCCAGCTAGACAAAACGTCTTACAGATATTGATTTCCTTACATTATCCATATGCACAGTGAAGTTTTAGTTGTGTCACCCTACAGTTACTCACACAGGATTGATTTTGTTATTTCAATAAAATTGGAGACATAAAGTGTTAAGTTCATGCAGGATAGATAAATTCAGCTGGATTATGTTTTAGTTGAAACCTGTAAGCATCTGCATATCTTACCACATTTTTCCTGAATCATATGTTTACCATTATTCACTTTACATCTTGTTCCAGTATTGGATTTAACTGTTTATAAGTGTATGTCTTATATGTTTGCATATATCCTTTAATGCATCAATCTCAGACTTCAAAAAATTAAAGATCAAGTAGTAGAGTTTTGATGTGCTGTATCGCTTAAATGGCCAGAGAATATCCAGAAATTCCTTATGATGAGCTGTAGTTTGTTTCTTGGAAAAATTAAGTCTGGTCTGGCTTTTCCTCCTGTTCTCATTATGAACCTAATGTGTACAAAAGGTGTGATGATAACTGTCTTATTTAAGGACAATGAAAGCTGGTCAAAAACTGAGTATCAGAATTTTTATTGGTGTTGTAATAGGAAGCCTCAAAGTTTGCAGGTTCCAAGATTAATACCAAAACTGCCCACTTGGGTGTGGGGGAGAATCCAATCAAAAATTATGACTTAGTACCATAGAGACCAAGTAGAATATTTCTAAAATAAAAAAGATTTATACATAATGAAAAATATTCAAACATAACATTAAGCTCCATTTGAGCACAAAGACCTGCATGGGTACCCTAAACAAACAGACAATCCATGTTAACTTAAAGGGGTAAAAGGCTACACCATAATCTAGGTAGCTATAAGAAACTGGTATTCTATATAAATTAAGCAAATACTTGCATGAATTTAACATCAAACATTAACTTTCTAAGACTGGCTGTTACTCTTCTGGCCCCTAATTGTTTATGCAGGAGCAGAGACAATTATAACATTTTACTTCAATAAGAGCCACAAACTATTCTTATACTTTCAATAACTAACTAATAAATAACTAGTAATTTAACTGCAAACAAACATTTAAGAATTTCTTATTTCAAACACAAGCTATTTCTTGAAGCAGGCACAGTTTATTCACAGGTCTGTCCAGTGTGCTGCTTTTGGTCTGCACACAAACTCTTTTGACTGCACCTTTGGCATCTGGCATTGTCTTGATGACTCAACCCATTACCCAAGAATTGTGGGGTGCAGTATTGTCAGCTATTAAAACAATGTCTCCTGGTTCAAAATTTCATTTTGGTGTAAGCCATTGGCAAATACTCTTTAGAACAGTGTTTCCCAACCACGGTCCTAGGGGCACACTGTGGCTGAAGGTTTTTGTTCCAACCAGATTCCTAATCAGTGACAACACCTGATAACCCTGATCTCATTTAATTAGCTGATATTATTTTTCTTTTAATCTAGATTCAGAAAAGCACAGCAGCATGATTTTTTACATTTATAAGACATTTAGAAATATTTCTGCTTTTGCCATAGATTTAAATGCTTAATTCTCTTTTGTTGATTTCATTAAATTTTGCTCTTTCTCTGTTCAGTTTTTCCCCTTCGTTGTATCTTATTAATGACAATTAAAAATGAGCAGAGCAGACACACTGGCAGACAACACTGAATAATCAAAGACCGCAACTTTTTTAGCATCAGACCCACTAATTAGTATATAATGGATTAATTAAACAATTAGAACACCTAGAAAAGTAAAATGAAAATCAAGATGAAAATATTGTTAAAAAGAAAAAAATACATTATCCCCATATAACTGCTTGGTACATTTATATATATATATATATATATATATATATAGTACTGTGCAAAAGTTTTAGGCAGGTGTGAAAAAATGCTGTAAACAAAGAATGCTTTCAGAAATATAAATAATGATTGTTTATTGTTATCAATTTACAAAATGCAAAGTGAGCGAACAAAAGAAAAATCTAAATCAAATCAATATTTGGTGTTACTACCTTTTCCCTTCAAACCAGCATCAATTCTTATAGGTACACTTGCACAAAGTCAGGGATTTTGTAGGATTATAGTCAGGTGTATGATCAACCAATTCTACCAAACAGGTGCTAATGATCATCAATGTCACACGTAGGTTGAAACACAGTCATTAAGTGAAACAGAAACAGCTGTGTAGGAGGCTTAAAATCTTGGTGAGGAACAGCCAAACTCTGCTACCAAGGTGAGGTTGTGGAAGACAGTTTCATGTCATGGCAAGATTGAGCACAGCAACAAGACACAAGGTAGTTATACTGCATCAGCAAGGTCACTCCCAGACAAAGATTTCAAAGCAGACTGGGGTTTCAAGATGTGCTGTTCAAGCTCTTTTGAAGAAGCACAAAGAAACGGGCAACGTTGAAGATCGTAGACGCAGTGGTCGGCCAAGGAAACTTAGTGCAGCAGATGAAAGACACATCAAGCTTATTACCCTTCGAAATCGGAAGGAGTCCAGCAGTGCCATCAGCTCAGAACTGGTAGAAACCAGTGGGATCCAGGTACACCAATCTACTGTCCGGAGAAGTCTGGCCAGAAGTGGTCTTCATGGAAGAGTTACAGCCAAAAAGTCATACCTCCGACGTGGAAACGACAAGCGACTCAAGTATGCATGAAAACATAGGAACTGGGGTGCAGGAAAATGGCAGAAGGTGCTCTGGACTGATGAGTCAAAATTTGAAATATTTGGCTGTAGCAGAAGGCAGTTTGTTCGTCAAAGGGCTGGAGAGCGGTACAATAATGAGTGTCTGCAGGCAACAGTGAAGCATGGTGGAGGTTCCTTGAATGTTTGGGGCTGCATTTCTGCAAATGAAGTTGGAGATTTGGTCAGGATTAATGGTGTTCTCAATGCTGAGACATACAGGCAGATACTTATCCATCATGCAATACCATCAGGGAGGCGTATGATTGGCCCCAAATTTATTCTGCAGCAGGACAACGACCCCAAATATACAGCCAAAGTCATTAAGAACTATCTTCAGCGTAAAGAAGAACAAGTTTTCCTGGAAGTGATGGTATGGCCCCCACAGAGCCCTGATCTCAACATCATCAAGTGTGTCTGGGATTACATGAAGAGACAGAAGGAAGTGAGGAAGCCTACATCCACAGAAGATCTGTGGTTAGTTCTCCAAGATGTTTGGAACAACCTACCAGCCGAGTTCCTTCAAAAACTGTGTGCAAGTGTACCTAGAAGAATTGATGCTGTTTTGAAGGCAAAGGCTGGTCACACCAAATATTGATTTGATTTAGATTTCTCTTTTGTTCATTCACTGCAATTTTTGAAAGCATTCTTTATTTACAGCATGGTAGCATATTTTTTCACACCTGTCTAAAACGTTTGCACAGTACTGTGTATATATATATATATATATATTGTGGCAGGTGGCTGTTGTCCATGCCCAGCAGGGACGCCCCTGCACATTATATTCAGGGACAGTGCAATACCTCCCCCTGGATGCTAGATGGCCGCCCCCCTGGGGTGGAGCAGTGCCTCGGTTTCCCACAGGGCTCCTTGGGAATTGGAGTTGGGTGCAGCCCTGCTGGGTCCCGCAGGCACCGCCGGGGTACTGTGTTTGGGACTCCTGAGCCCGTGTGGGCAGCATATTCATCACACCCAGAAGTGCAGCCAGAACTTGGTGATCAAGCACCTGGAGCACTTCCGGGTGAACTAAAAAAAGGAGCCAGCAACCACCACTCAGCGGCCAGAGTCAGGTGGAGGAATGGTGGTGCCAGGAGGAAGAGAAAAGTGCTTTTGTGCTTTGTTACTTGTGTGCTTGGGACTGTATTGTGTCTGTTGGTACGGGGAAGGCGAAGCCCACAGATGAAGAAAAATAAAAGTCTATTTATTTTACACATGCCTCCCGTGTCCAGTCTGTGTCGGGTCAGGCGCTATATAGCGTCATCTTACCATATATATATAAATATATATATATATTTTTACCAAACTTAGTTTTCTAATTTCTATATTGTTCCCAAAACACAGAACTTGGGAAATAACACATCACTTAATTAGCCCAGGAGTCCAATTAAAAACAGAAGCTGGTTGGAACAAAAACCTGCAGCCACAGTGTGCCCCCAGGACCGAGGTTGGGAAACACTGCTTTAGAACATCTTTTCGAAAAACAAATCAGCCATGTATTGAACTTGTTTCTAGAGTCTTTGAGTGTACTGGTCATTTTTAGAAAAGAGTCCAGGAGACATGTTGGGTTCTGTCTTTTGTAATAATAAATGATTGAGTGTGAGAGCCTCCAAATCATTTGGCTCATTTGATGTCTTTGTGAGGGGTCTGTTATTAATGATTGATTCCACTTCACACATTACTGTCTGGAGACTTTTGTCATCGAGTGTTTATGTATTGAGTTTAGAATTTTTCTTATGCTTCTGATTTGTCTGTCCCATACTTCACCTGGATGAGAGGCTGATGGTGGATTGAAAATCTATTTGATTTCATTCTTCATCGTGGCATTGATTTTTTTTTGGTCAAGATTTTTAATTGCTTCACATAGCTCTCTTTCTGCTCCAGTAAAGTTTGTTCTATTATCTGAGTTCATGGTTTTAACTTGCCCTCTTCTGCAAATGAATCAGTGTATGGCATTGATACAAGAACTGGTGTCGAAGATGTGTGCAATCTCTATGTACACAGTTCTGATTGTTAGACAAGTGAAAATTACTCCGTACCACTTGACCATGCTTCTTCATCTTTTGACTTGAAAGGGACCAAAATAATCAAATCCAACAGTCGTACTTTAAGTATGTTAGGCACATTAAGCATGGTCAGAAAACGGTATGCTATCTCATATTCCATTTGCAAAAATATCTAACAGTCCATGCAAGCAGCAGGATTATTTCCTCAATGGCTTAATTAACACTCTGTTCTACAGATATAGCTATAAGAAAGTTCTATCTTATGTTAACTTACACAGAGTAAAAGACTATACCATAATCTAGGTAGCTATAAGAAACTGATATTCTATAGAAATTAAGCAAACACTTATATGAATTTACCATCAAACATTAACTTTCTAAGATTATCTCTTACATTTACATTTAAAGATACAGTGCATAATTAACTAAATAAAACAAGTACTGTGAAAATGAGAATCATGATAATTCCTAATTAAGAAAAACATCCTTAAAACAGAAGAATATATATACATACCCAACAACTGATTTCCAATGAAATTCCCTTTATTCCTTCCCTGTAAAAAGTGAACAAACAGCAAGAAGGAATGAGAATCAGAAGATCTTAAATGGTAATAAATGTGCCAAAGAGGGCAAAGAGTGTAAGAGTTTGTAGATAGTTCCTTATGAATAGGACAGCTGTGATCTATTGATTATCAATTAGATTACTGTGTAGTTAAAATGTTCACTTAAATTACATTAAGGAAGATGGGTGTCTTCTTTAATGTCAAGTATGTGCAAATAATTACATGCAGGATAGTAGAAGCACAACTCTATTTAATACTGAAGGCCATGGATTCATTTACTTCCAAAACATTTATTCTACATATTGTTTAGGCATTGGCTATATATTGAGCATATTATTTTTAATCACATCGTGTCTGTTTACTATAACCATTAAATATAAAACAATCATCTATGCAACAACAAGGATTTGCTTAAAATGATGTTAGCAAGCAAAGGCAACTTACATAAGAGATTGAGGGAGAACAATAATAAAACTTTCTCCAAAATTCTGACTGTTGTAATTATTATAAACTCTACAGTGAAAAACACTCAAAGAATAGGGATAAAAGTAGAATAACAAAAGTAATGAAGCAAAATTCTTATATACCAGGAAAATTAATGAATCTAGTATTACAGGCACATTTACTGTACAAACAAATACAAAATATTATTATGTTGTAGTCCAAAGCAGACAGTAGAATGTAACCACCAAAAAGGTTTTACCAAAGAATTAATTCTTACATTGGGAAGTAAATTCATATCAAACAGTAGCCCCAGTCACAATAATAAGAAGTAGTTGTTTCCATCAAATTGAAAAAGAAAGACTCATTTAGTAAAGGTCCTCATCATCAGGGCCAAAACTAAGACACATTAACAGCTAAAATACAAGGAAAGGACATAATGGACAGCTGTGTTCAGGAGCAAAAGTCAACATACATTTTTTATTATATAATTTAAACCCCTCACCAGAAAAAACAAAACAAAACTCATGAAATTGGTTCAAATAATACCTATATAGATGTGAAAAGAAAAAAGAGAGGAAAAATGAATACATAGACTTTTAACCAAAGTCAATCAATCATAAAGAGCCTTGCAGTAAAGTCAAAAACGTGAGAATATTTTACCAAACCACATGCATGAGGTTCTGTTATAACATCAAACAAACCTGTATACTGAGTCCAAGAAAACGCCAGTGTAAATAGTGCTGTGCTGGTTATGTTATGTGTTAAAACGTCTTGTGGCATGTCCTTAGCAGTGGACATCCACAAATAGTAATGGGTACAAAAATGTAGGTGACCCTAAAAAAAAACAATACCCCAAAAAAAATTAAGACCAAAAGAAAAGTTTATCATACTGAGGAAAAATTCACAAATGCTCTAAGTTTTGTTCTGTATATTTCATACTGTTGTTCACTTATGAAGATGTGCAACTATTGCAGTTGCTGTCCGAGTTCCCATTTAAGGGATTTAGCAGGCACCAGGTTAACCAATGGGGTTTTCAGTTTGTTCTCTTCATATGTGCCTATAATTTTCTCCCTTTTTAAAAAATCTGGATTATATTAGTGTGAGATTTTAATTTTGTTTTCTTTGTTCTTGAATTTTGTCATTTAGCCTATTATTGGTCTTTTTATATCACTTAACCTTCTGGCCGTTTGTGTTTTTTTTTCATTGTAGTATTTTGTATTTTGGCTTTTTCTTATTATTTGGCCTTTACTTACTATGTAAAATGGTCTGTTTGTCATTGTATTTTTGGTATTTTGTCCTTTATGTTCCTTGGCATTTTCTTCATTATTGCATTTTTAGCATTTTATTATTTTTTATTACTTTGCCTTTTTTCACCATTGTATTTTTGGCATTTTGGTATTTGTATTTCTCTGCCTTTTCTTTATTATAGTGTTTCTGTATCTTTGTTTTTGTCATTGTCTGAATTGCATCTATTTATTTTGAATTGTCTTTAGGTTATTGTGGTAGCTTTAGGTTATTGTGTTGACCTTTGAAACAGATGTAAGAAAGAAAGAAAGAAAGAAAGAAAGAAAGAAAGAAAGAAAGAAAGAAAGAAAGAGTTTAGTTTTACTGTTATAAAACAGATTACAAGGGAACAAAGGAACACATACTAAATATAGAGTTCAATTTATGAATAAGGCAAACCAAAAGAGAAGGGACTATGTCCTACATATGCTAGTCACAAGAAAGCTTGAAGTCCTGACCTCCAGGTTTCAAGTAAAGTGTCAAGTTATAAGGATTACATTCAAGCAACTCAAGTTGATTCACTGAATTTAATCAAGCAAATAAAGTTGAGTCACTGGTTTTATTGAACAAGTCAAGGTATAGTTGAAAAGACGAGTAAAAATTGCTTACATTTTCACCACTATATGCAAATAATATAATTATGATAATGTGTGAATGTATACTAACATAATCCTCTTTAATATAATCCCTTTGTGCGTCCAGGTGTCCATGTGTCTTCTGGTGAAGTGCGCATGCACGGGGCTTCTGGTGAAGTGCGCATGCGCGGGGCACGGTGTGATGCGTTATATTACTGTCAGAGGCGTTTTACGGAAATACAAACCAGTATTACTGCGAGAGGAAATTAAAGGTACACAATACAGTGACGCATATTACAGCCCCATACAAGCCAGTATTACTGTCAGAGGAGATTGAAGGCATATTACCGAAGAGCATGCCTGTATTACCTCCAGAGAAAATTAAAGGTATATTACGGACGTGCAAGCCAGCGGACGTACAAGACAGTATTACTGTCACAGAAAACTAAAGACACACAATACACGGCGGCAGCCCACGAAGAACGGTCAGATCAGCAAGTAAACATCAACAAAAGAAAGGCTGAAAGAAAGAAAAATACGACCAACAAAAAGAATGAGGTCAAAGCCCCTTGCCATTTAATATAGACTGTTCCTACTAATGTTTATGCACTACTGTTCAAGCACCCGTTATTGTAACGGGCTAAATGACTAGTAAACTAATAATTGTCTGTCTCAGAGAAAATAAGCAGTAACATCTACTGTTATATATAATAATTGTTTTTCTTTGAATCATTTGCATATATACTATTGATTTTACACAGTTTCCACTTAAATGAACTTTGTCTAATATACAAAAAATAAATTTTAAAATTTATAGCCCCCTATATCCTGAGTAGTAGGGTCATGGTGATGAGTGCTGGAGCCCATCTCAGTAAGCAAGGCAGGAACAATTCCTGGAAAGAGTGCCAGTCCATCACAGGGTGAACACACACAAACACACCACACAATCGCTAGGGTAAATTTATCACAGCCAGTCCGCCTGATCTGCATGTGTTTGGACTGTGAGAGGAAACAAGAGCATCCAGAACAAACCCACATAGACAAGGGGGGAACATGCCAACTCCATGCAGGGAGGACCTAGGACATGAATGCCGGCCTCCTTGCTGTGAGGCAGTAACACTACCACTGCACCACCATGTTACGCAATTAACAGTATTCTTACATAAACAGCTCTCATTTTAAAATAATTTCTCTACATGATTTTGCATATTTATTAGTTACCTAAATATCTCAACAACCCCCTGTCATTTAAAATGCATTGCACTTGTCAGACAATTAAGTTTTATCACTCGTGCTGCATTTTTACCTCTACATGACTAAACACCTGCTGGACAAGGTAGCTGGATGAAGGCACTGCCTGTATTCTCACTGCTGCTTTCAACAATGTCAGAGTTAGAATATTCTGACCATCAAAGATATACTGTATAAGCAATGGTTCAGATGAACTAAAGCACTGCAACTTTTTATGGTATGATGCAAAAACCTCTGGTTCACTGCTACCCATGCTTGGGGCTTGTTCATCATTTAACCATGATAATCTCTAGTAAACAAAAGTATATAGAAGTACTAAAGGTAATGTGGCCAATGGGGCCTCACTGAGCCACAAATCAAGAGCTTTTATTTTATAGCATATCTTTTGCCTAGTACAGTAAGTACAACACAATTCTTTCTTTCCTTTTCTTCTCCAGACTTCTCAGGCAGTTTGTCCACCACCTCCCAACTCTGACTCAAAGGGCAAAGTGGAGGGCTCTCTTTTAAACCCAACCCTGGAGTACTTCCAGCATCCAACGCATTGTCTTACAGGTCAGGCAGACCCACCCTGGAACAGGGAATTCATCTCCTACTAGCTCTCTGCCTGTCCCCACAGAACCCCAAGGGAAGTCCTATGGGATCACAACTCCCATGCTTCCCTCTGGGCATCCATACAGGGGCCACAAAGGATGCTGCCACCCAGTGTATGGGGGGATGACTTGCGCATGGGAGGAAGTCTGTCACTGTGTCACATTTCTTCCAGTCTCCTGACCTGGTTTGAATGCCTCTCCATTGAGGCCGTCCATTCATTATGTTGGCCTCCTAATCAGGTAAGGAATTCCCATCCATTGCTTCAGGGATATCAATCACGGTGCTAAGATGCAGCAGTGCCCCTCCATGCCCTCCTCATGGCTGGGAGTGGGAATGTCACACTTCTCTTGCTGAATATCCATTACGCAGCCCTCCTGGCCAGGTAAGAGAACGGGGTCCCCAGCCCATCCATTACAGTAGTTATATGGGATAAACAATGTTAAAAAATATAAAAACTGATGAAAAACAATATTATAATAGTACTTGCTCAAATCAAGCAGTACTGGTGTACAGTAGATGAGGTTTGCTATTGCTTATATATTTACTTTCTTTTAATGATAGCCACACATAGAGGGCATTGACAAAGGAGCAGACACAATTGCTAAAGTTCATAGAAACAGAAGAATTGCCTTGGCCTAATTGTATAATTTTCTGAAATAATGCAGTTATGAAATTCTGTAAAATGAAGTGCAAGTGTAGTGACAGAATATGGTATTCATTGTTTAGAATTATACATTTATGGTGTTCTATAATATTGTGCTCAATCAGCAATTTAAGTAAAAAAATCAGGCAGCATAAAATGAAAGTGTTTGTGCATAGCATTTAAATCATGTGCTGTTATATAATGTGTTATGGTTAGTATTTCATATAGCTAGATGAGAATTGCTTTATTTGCTTTTTTCTCTTGTTAAGATGTGTTATTATAGTAAAAAAAATTATATGTGAAGTAGAGGGGGTAATGTGAATTTTCTGATACATAATCAGCAATCACAGACAAATATTGACAAGATTCTGAATGTTATAAGGTCTCTGGTATTGCATACAAATTTCTGGTGAAATTAAAAACACAAAATAAAGTAAGGGCTAATTTGTGTCCATGATTAAAATGTAACATATCCTATCCCATAAATTCTGTGCCCCTTCTCCCTTAAGGAAACACTGCCCTGCAAAACATCAGTGCATGTCACTACAATACACTGAGTATTACAAAAATGTAATGAAATGCCAGCTGTAGATTTTACCGTATACCTTTGATAGTGTTTAGCTTGTATAATGGTCTCATGAAACAAGTCAAAATTACCACGTTTACAGTATAACAGCAAGAGGGTTGTGAGTGCAAGCCCTACACGCTGATAGGCAGCCATTGCATTAAAGAGTTAATGCAACTTTAACGCTGATGCCACTTATTTTATGTTAAGCATCTAAATGTCTCAGCCATCTAAACATTATGTAAGTCATGCGATTCAGGTAGCATACTTTAATGTCTCTGCCCTTCTAAAAAAATCTGACAGCTGAGAGCTACACTCGGGCTTCAGTGTAGGTCATTACAGCAGTAGCCTTAGATGTCACTTAAAGTGATGTCACTTAGTGTGCATGATAAAGTACTTAATGATGCTCTTCTCTGCAGCATCTGTTTGACTGGCCTAACAACGGGACAGATTCTCACTTGTATCTGCAGTTCACAGAGATGTGAAAACAAGTAGATTGTACATCGCACTGAGACCTCATGTGGAGAGTGGGTGACTTGAATCCACACAGGAAATTGTGGTTTAGGATTAGAGAGAGAGAGAGTATGAGAAAGGGTTGATGGAACTAAAATGCATTCGAGGAGACAGCCTGGAGGATTCCACAACTAAACTGGTTCAATATTTGGAGCAATGACACATCAATCACAGTATTTGCAGTCAGCTCTATCAGTATCACTGTTTTTATGAATTTTGAAATGTTTGAACATGTTGTTGTCATGTTCGTGATTCTTGATCCTCAGCTCTTACAGATGACCATTCCATTCTTTGCAGTGTAGTCTTCATTGAATTGAAAATATTCAGAATTGATAATCCTCTGTGCCGATCCCTCCATTGATGTTGCCCTCTAATACTCTGATTAGTCATGATGACATATGCAGGTATGGAGTGCTTAGAATACACTGACAGAATGTATATTTAAAAAATGCAGGTTGAAAAAAATAATAATTGTGGTGCTATAACATGAGACTTTGTAGTTCATTTACCTCAAGTCCAAGTCAAGTTGTCATTTTTTAAATATTGGCAAGCAAGTCACAAGTCAGAAGAATTGAGATGCAAATCTTACTCAAGTCAAGTCATACTGTATGAATTGAGTTGCCTACCTCTGCAATTCAATGTCATAATAATAAACATTTCTCAATGCGTGAGCAGGTATTTTAATTTTGAAGAATTAATACTCTGGAATTTGTTGACTCTGTAGCACATAGAAAAATCTTTAGTTTCCACTTGGTAAAAAAATATAAACTTGGCATAGAAAAATATAATCAGATCATTAATGTAATATTAGGTGATCATAACAGCATGACTAATTGTTTTAGTCTTATAATTTAAAAAAATTGCATTCACAAGTAGACATTATAATAGTTAACCAAAATCATACCTGTGTTTATTCAGTAATTGCAAAGTTTATTATTTTACCAGCCCAAGTGCAATGACTCAGAGAATTAATGTGCTATGTGCATTTATGATAAAACATATGCTGTAACTCTTCTTGGGAAGTGCAGCGTAGTGGCTAAGAAACTCGACTCAGACCACATGGTTGCTGGATAAAGTCCCAATGCTGATCCAATATGTCACCCTGAGCACTTAACCATCCTGTGTTACATCTGTAATACAGTTTTACTACAGTGTGCTTTTGAAATGCCTACAGATGGTGTGTACTATACAAATGAACTACTATATATTTGTACCCTTAAAAATGAAACATTAATGCTACTAAACAGTTGCAGCTACAGGTATGCAGCTGAAATGACTGCATTCCAGCTTTTGTAGAATTTTTATAAGAATTAAAATCTTTAGCACTCTGTGCAGGGTGTCAGGAAGGTTTGTGACACAGTTGACAAATTGATGTTCAATCATGCCTTGATTGAAGGTGTCCTTTTATAATAAAGCCTGCATACCTACACCTGACAACACAAGCTGTTTATGTTTCTGTTACAGGTATTTTTTATTTTAAATTGATAAATACAGTTTTAATTATTATAATTGCCAATTAATTATATTTTAAGAGATTGGTAATAGTGAATATAGGAGTAAATTCATATATTTTGTGTATATAACGTATGTGATATACTGTTAACATTGAACACCTCATTAAATTACCATAAGACTTGGTTTATTACTATGAAATTACAGAAGTGTGAACTCACCTAAAAGAACATTGTTCACCTTGTAAGTATCAAGTGCTGGAATGTTTCCATCTTTTATTTTCAGGTCTTGTTTTCAATATTTTTGGTGTATATAGATAAGGGTTTTCTTATTTCAAGGGATGACCAAAGATCTTTGTGAAAATATTGCTATCTTGCTTAATATGTTTATTTGAAATGGGAGTATGACAGATTTCAACGTTATATTTCAAAACAAAAATTTTGTTGTGGATTTTCCAGTCATACCTTTAAGCAGTATTGAAACTGACAACAGGAAGAACTGGGACACTATTCACTTGTAAGAAAGTTAAAATGCCAAGGGTATGTGAACATACTGCAGGCAGCCTCTATAGAATGATTTGTATTCTGAAGTTTTTGGTCTTTGGAATCAACAGTATTCCATCTAACTCCTGGGTGGTCAGACTAAATATTGTAACTAAGAAAATTTTTTTATAGTTTAACTGGGATGTGGTATCAAATCATCGCTGCAATGTAAGAGCTGAGTATGAAATGCTTCTCCCATTCTGGTGTTCTCTTTAAGGCAGAGTAATGATTACATCCTTAGCAATAAAGCTGCCAGGGAAGAGGAAAAGAGGAAGGCCTAAGAGGAGGTTTAGATAGATAGATAGATAGATAGATAGATAGATAGATAGATAGATAGATAGATAGATAGATAGATAGATAGATAGATAGATAGATAGATAGATAGATAGATAGATAGATACTTTATTAATCCCAAGGGGAAATTCACATACTCCAGACAGACAATAACTTTGAATAATGTTAACTTTTACCTAGGGGTGGAATTGAAGAGTCGCATAGTGTGGGGGAGGAACGATCTCCTCAGTCTATCAGTGGAGCAGGTAAGTGACAGCAGTCTGTCGCTGAAGCTGCTCCTCTGTCTGGAGATGATACTGTTTAGTGAATGCAGTGGATTCTCCATTATTGATAGGAGCCTGCTGAGCGCTCGTCACTCTGCCACAGATGTCAAACTGTCTAGCTCCGTGCCTACAATAGAGCCTGTCTTCCTCACCAGTTTGTCTAGGCGTAAGGTGCCCCTCTTCTTTATGCTGCCTCCCCAGCACACCACCACGTGGAAGAGGGCACTCGCCACAACCATCTGATAGAACATCTAATCTTATTGCAGAGGTTGAAAGATGCCAGCCTTCTAAGGAAGTATAGTCGGCTCAGTCCTCTCTTGTACAGAGCATCAGTATTGGCAGTCCAGTCCAATTTATCATCCAGCTGCACTCCCAGGTATTTATAGGTCTGCACCCTCTGCACACAGTCACCTCTGATGATCACGGGGTCCATGAGGGGCCTGGTCCTCCTAAAATCCACCACCAGCTCCTTGGTTTTGGTTTTGCTGGTGTTTAGTTGTAGGTGGTTTGAGTCGCACCATTTAACAAAACCCTTGATTAGGTTCCTATACTCTTATACTCCTTTTATGGATGTGGTGAGAGAGGACATGCAGGTGGTGGGTGTAACAGAACAAGATGCAGAGGACAGAAAGATATGGAAGAAGATGATTTGCTGTGGCAACCCCTAACAGGAGCAGCCGAAAGAAGCAGAAGAATGATTACATCCTTAGCAACAGAATATTATATGCATTTCTATTTAGTGTAGCACATTTGTGTTTTTGTTATGCATTGCACATTGTCAAATCTTTATCAATTTTTGTTTTAATATTTTTTGTGATTTTTTTGTGTTTTTGTTGAAGTTCTATTTAAATTAATGTGATAGACAATTTTATTATGAATAATTTGCTTTGTGGAGTCTTTTTTAGTTTGTGTCATATAAATAAAATAATTTCTCACATGTTACTAGCGTGTCTCTGTGAAATTTGCTAAATTGTATTTTATTGTATTGTAATTTGCTGGATTCACCAGATTCATCAAATATTTTCCGGAAAATTCACTGTGCATATGCCTTAGTTGAATTTGTTTTTTTCCCAGCACCCCATGATGCTTTGTTAGGCTAGGGTAACATCACAAAGCAATACCTAACAATATTGGATGGAACAACCCATCAAATTATATAATGCTGATTGTAGTAGTGGCTAGTATGCTGGATCAACTTCTATACCAGCTGAAATTCTTCTTCTGGTATGGATTTGATTTGATATTTTTCTTACTAGTATGCTAAAAATTAGCTAAAATGTGCAAATACATTTAAACACACAATATGCACATGAAAGTAAACTGGAAATGTGTGAGTTTATTCATGTCTTAAAGGTAAGACTTGTAAGTAACCGGTGTGTAACTTGTGACCCTACCCTTTAAATAGTATTACTCTGAGCACTGTGCAGTTGATCCAAACAGAAAAGAGTAAATAATCCATGTGTTTTATTGTTGTGCTTATTTGGTAGCAGCAGTAGCAGTGTGCAAGAAAGCATGTCAGGGAAAAAATAAAAAACAAACTGTACTTTCAGTTTAATGGAGTGGTGAATCTATGTGGACCAAGCCTCAGTCAATTCATGCTTCCAGCTCCTGTTGCCACTATCTACAAGAAATGTTATTTTTATTTACTGATATTTAATTCTATTAAGTTTATCTCAGGAGGTCACGGTGACACAGTGGTTAGCACAACTGCTTCACAGGTCCAGTCACTGTTTGGCCACACAAATTGGTCTAGCATAGTTGGCAGACACTTCCCTAGCCATCAGGGGCACCTAAAATACTATTGCACCATTATAATCCACTCAAACCTAGCTCAACTTCTCCTTCCCCATTGACTTCAATGCATTTCCCTGAGTGCAGCAAAGTTGCAAAACATTCCTGCAATTTCTCCAAACTTTTTGGAAATCTGGAAGACATTACCAGTAAATTTAGTTGAATCTGCAATGTTGATCATGTTTACAGATGTCTAAATGAGATGTATAACCAAACAAGCTTGAAGAACTGAATGTCCTCCTCCTGCCTATCAAACTTCTCGTATTCTTTTTTCTTACATATTATTGTGAACTTAAACTTCATGGCTCCAGATTTGCTCAGTTCTTTCTATTTTAATGGTATTCACCAGATGAGAAATGACCTACTCAGTCATCACAGTCACCTTATCAGGAGTAAAATATTCTCACTCTTACAGACTCAGCAAACATTCATTTGCCCCTAGCCGTGCTTAGCAATGTTTGCAAAACTTGTGTATAGAAAAAGATGCCAAGTCTGTCTTATATTGTGTAAGATTGTGTGGGCTGGGTGAGTTCCCTATTACTTCTTTTTCTCCATTTTACATAGTGGGTTAGTTGCTGGTCCATCAGGGAGCCAAAGACATTAACACCTCATGAGACAGAGGGCTTGGTGAAGTTGCAGGGGATGGAATCTAGATCCTTGTTGCTGATATCCTGCAAGAAGAAGGCAGGCAATATCAGCCATAATAAAAAGCAATACAACTGAGGATATAAAAGTCTAAGAACAATAATTTTTATTAATCACAGAAGAGAAAAAAAAAAATAGCTGCCATGTCTGCAGCAAGGAGCCTGTGCAGATGCATCTGGGAATTCGGCTGCATCTGATTTCTCTGTTTGCTTTGATACTAAGAAAGATCTACCAAATAAACTTTTGACTTGTGCTTTAATTGAAAAATGCACAGGAGGCCTACTAGGATTGATGCAGTGCTAAACAAGATATACAGGTGCTGGTCATAAAATTAGAATATCATGACAAAGTTGATTTATTTCAGTAATTCCATTCAAAACGTGAAACTTGTATATTAGATTCATTCATTACACACAGACTGATGTATTTCAAATGTTTATTTCTTTTAATGTTGATGATTATAACTGACAACTAATGAAAGTCCCAAATTCAGTATCTCGGAAAATTAGAATATTGTGAAAAGGTTCAATATTGAAGACACCTGGTGCCACACTCTAATCAGCTAATTAACTCAAAATACCTGCAAAAGCCTTTAAATGGTCTCTCAGTCTAGTTCTGTAGGCTACACAATCATGGGGAAGACTGCTGACTTGACAGTTGTCCAGAAGACGACCATTGACACCTTGCACAAGGAGGGCAAGACACAAAAGGTCATTGCTAAAGAGGCTGGCTGTTCACAGAGCTCCGTGTCCAAGCACATTAATAGAGAGGCGAAGGGAAGGACAAGATGTGGTAGAAAAAAGTGTACAAGCAATAGGGATAACCGCACCCTGGACAGGATTGTGAAACAAAACCCATTCAAAAATGTGGGGGAGATTCACAAAGAGTGAACTGCAGCTGGAGTCAGTGCTACAAGAACCACCATGCACAGACGTATGCAAGACATGGGTTTCAGCTGTCACATTCCTTGTGTCAAGCCACTCTTGAACAAGAGACAGCGTCAGAAGCGTCTCGCCTGGGCTAAAGACAAAAAGGTCCAAAGTTATGTTCTCTGATGAAAGTAAATTTTACATTTCCTTTGGAAATCAAGGTCCCAGAGTCTGGAGGAAGAGAGGAGAGGCACAGAATCCACATTGTGTGAGGTCCAGTGTAAAGTTTCCACAGTCAGTGATGGTTTGGGGTGCCAAACCATCACTGTTGGTGTCAATGTTGGTCCATTGTGTTTTCTGAGGTCCAAGGTCAACGCAGCCATCTACCAGGAAGATTTAGAGCACTTCATGCTTCCTGCTGCTGACGAACTTTATGGAGATGCAGATTTCATTTTACAACAGGACCTGGCACCTGCACACAGTGCCAAAGCTACCAGTACCTGGTTTAAGGGCCATGGTATCCCTGTTCTTGATTCGCCAGCAAACTTGCCTGACCTTAACCCCATAGAAAATCTATGGGGTATTGTGAAGAGGAAGATGCAATACGCCAGACCCTACAATTCAGAATAGCTGAAAACCACTATCAGAGCAACATGGGCTCTCATAACACCTGAGCAGTGCCACAGACTGATCGACTCCATGCCATGCCGCATTGCTGCAGTAATCCAGGCCAAAGGAGCCCCAACTAAATATTGAGTGCTGTACATGCTCATCATACTTTTCATGTTCATAACTTTCAGTTGGCCAACATTTCTAAAAATCCTTTTTTTGCATTGGTCTTAATTGATATTCTAATTTTCCGAGATACTGAATTTGGGACTTTCATTAGTTGTCAGTTATAATCATCAACATTAAAAGAAATAAACATTTGAAATACATCAGTCTGTGTGTAATGAATGAATCTAATATACAAGTTTCACTTTTTGAATGGAATTACTGAAATAAATCAACTTTGTCATGATATTCTAATTTTATGACCAGCACCTGTACAGCTTATGGCCTCACAATCTGCAGTGGTCTCATAAAATTTCAGAATTTTATTTTTGGTATTTAAAATTTTATTTTACTTTTTATGCATACTATAGTTTAAAATATGTAAATAGCAAATACATTCATTTGAAAATAATTTGTATTTGTCATCTAAAATACCTTGCTCTGCGGTGGGTTGGCACCCTGCCCGGGATTGTTTCCTGCCTTGTGCCCTGTGTTGGCTGGGATTGGCTCCAGCAGACCCCCGTGACCCTGTGTTCGGATTCAGCGGGTTGGAAAATGGATGGATGGAATACCTTGCTATTAAAGAATTTAAACATATATATAAAAGTTGCACATGTTCATCATTTCAGAGCAGAAACAAATAGGTTATGTTGTGGAGATGTTGGATAATTAAAGCCAAATTTGTGACTCCATTGAAATGGATCTATAAGTACAGTTCTTGATTGAATTTACAACCACCCCATATTGTCTGGCAAGAATTGTCAATGAAGAGGATCCACAATAATTACTTATTAAAACATATGCATTCAAGCCATTCATAGAATTGCCAACATATAGATATATTTGTCTGTGTGTGTGTTGGGGGTATAATGGATCCGCTGCCCAAATTTTTAGTGGCCTGTTTTTAAATAAATAAATGAACAGCTGGCTCAGTCTCCATGGGTGTGTGTGCTCATGCAGCTGCGGGAGGTTGGTGAGGTAATTGAGGCGAGATACACCTGCATGTGAGGATTTGGTCTGTCTCAATTGCTTCATCGGCCTTCTGCAGTGTGCAATTGAGGCACTGTGCCCACGGAGGTATATAAGGGGAAGCCGGCACAAGAAAAGGGGGAAGAAAAAAAAACAAGAAAGAACAGAGCCGTAAGAACAGCATTTTGGGTAAAAGAGGCAGGATGAGCCAGGCAGCCAGCCAGCCAGCCAGCCAGTGAGGTGAAGGGCAGCATGGGAGCGAGCACCATGAAGGAGCGAAGGATTGGTGATAGATTGTTTCCAGCAATGCATTGCTGAGGAGTGGGAATGCTGGAGTCCTACCCCAGGGATCCGAGGTACGCAAGACAGAAGATAGGAGTACAACTGACCCCGAAAAGTCTGCCCAGAGCCACTTCAGGCAGTTAAGACAAGGGGTCGAAAGGTGAGAACCATGGCTGCTAATGTCTCCTTCAACTGAGTGAGCAATGGATGAGCAATGGATAAGTTGGGGAGACAAAGACTGTGTTGCGCTGGGCTCATCTGACAGAGCATAAAGAACCTGATAATTGTTGGTTTACTCTCCTTTTTAATACTGATTTTTAATCTCACAGATTGTCTCCTGTTTTTTAAAGATTATTTATTTATCGAAGAGAGTATTGCACTTTTTGGACACTGTTTGTTTTTTGCTGATTTTAATAAAATCACTATGTTCACTTTTGCACATACTGTTTACTTTGAGTATTGTCCTCTTTTGCTGGCTCATCCCTCTAGTATGGTATCGGTGGTAGCAGGTTCAAGAGGCTCCAGGGATGCCACGGGTAGCGTGGAGCCTACCTGCCCATCACAGTTTGGTGAGAAGTATTCATATTGAAAAAATACTTGAGTTATAATTATAATAAATAGCAACAACAATGATATGCTAATATACTAATTACATTACTTTAAGTAGTGTCATTTTCCAAACTGCTTTGTTCCAAACAGAGCTGTGGGGGGTGCTATAGTTTATCCCAGCTAGCATAGGGTGCAAGGCAGGAACAAACCCTGGACAGGGTGACAGTCCGTTGCAGGAAGAACACACACATACAAACACACACATTCACACATACACAGCCCATCCACACACAATTTAGTATTGCCAATTCACCTAACTTTCATGTCTTTGGACTATGGGAGGAAACTGAAGCTCCCAGAGAAAACCCACGCAGACACGGAGAATATGTACACTCCTAACAGGGAGGCCCTGGGATATGATCCCAGGGATCCTAACTGCGAGACAGCCGTGCTACCACGGCACCACTGTGTTGTCCTGTGGTGTAGCGGGTCCACAGCTCACATCAAAAAGGCCACTTTTTAAATAAATAATCATTGTCTTCGTAGCTTATAGGGAGGGCGTGGTAGTGTGGCCAGAAGTGGTTCCCTGGGAAGTTTGTGATATGGGCGGTCCTCGCTTAAGTGCACAGGTGAGGAATTGTCCACATCCGTAGTTGTTGCCAGGAGCTGCTGATTGCCACACCTCATCCACGTCCTCGTGATAAATAGAAACGCGAGGTGGCTAGGAGTGGGGAATGAAAAAAGAAAAGGAAAAAATGAACAGAGGTTGCAGGAGAAGAAGGCAAGGAAGCAGGGACAGGAAAGCCGGTGCAAGAGAGCGAGAGTGAGGGCAGCTGAGCAGTGAGCCTGGGTGTTTGGCCAGCACCCGAGAAGCAGTCGACTGTGGTCACTCCCGCTGAGCATTTTATGAAAAACGGGAGTGACCAGAAGAAGGATGGCTTACTGCATAAGGCCAAGAAGGCAGCGGGAGTCGGGACTTGGGACGTGAAAGCCCCAGCGTGAGCTCCCTGGTCGCTGGGGAGCCCAAGTCGCGGTTTAGTGAAGCCCATCGAAGCCAGGGATCGGTGAGGCAAACAAACCAGCAGAAGAAGGTAGAATGAAGGTCAGCTGCAGGTAAGGTGGCTCCCCTGTTGCATAGCCTGGACGGGAGAAGCAGGGGAGCCACCAGTAGAAGAAAGGCACCAGGCTGATTTGTTTAAGGGGACAGCTTTCAGCCATTGTTTTAACCTCATTGTTTTTATAAGTTTTTTTTCTAATGGATTCTAACCTCCACGATTTCACCTCTGTTTTAATGGATTATTTATTTAAGGATTGAGAAGCACTGCACTTTATTTTGGACACTGACTTGTTTTGTTTGTTGGTTTTAAATAAAAGCACTTTGCACTTTTTGCACCATCTCCTTACTTCATTGTTGTGCCTCAGTGTCTAGCTCATCAGTGACATTACCGACAGTGTAGGGTTCGAGAGCTCCCAGAAGGAAGATGGGAGCATGGAGCGAACCCGCATTGCCACATTTGGTGGCAGCGGTGGGATGAGCTGGCAGTGGGGACAGAAGAGGAGACAGAGCAGCAAGCGGGATTGGTGCCAGATTTTTAAAGCACTCACGGACCCAAACCGGAGGAGGACATTTTAAAGGATGGAGCTTTTTAATGGACATTCATTTATTGTTTGGTTTTATTGTCTTTTAAAAGTTCTTATTCTTTTATGTCCTGTTTTTACAAGGGGGGCTTGGGTTTGTTTTAGTGTGTGATTGTTTAGTGCTTTTATTGATTTTAATGCAGTGGTAGTGTGGCTGAGCTGTGGACCTGGGCCGCCAGTTGCACAGGGTTGGCAGTGGCATGGAGCCTTCCCATGCAGCTGGGGCTTATGGAGAATGGAATGTGGTGTAGCGGGTCCAGAGCTCACATCAAAAAGGCCACTTTTTAAATAAATAATCTTCGCGGCTTATAGAGAGGGCATGGTAGTGTGGCTGGAAGCGGTTCCCAGGGAAGTTCGTGATGCGGGCGGTCCTCGCTTAAGTGCACAGGTGAGGAGTCGTCCGCATCTGTAATTGTTGCCAGGAGCTGCTGGTTGCTACACCTGATCCATGTCCTAACAACTATAATTGACACTATTAAAACAGAAATAACAATTAATTCTATAACACATAGCGGTTAAGATGACAAAGCGGTTACTGTTATTTAAACCAAATATGAAAGGTCATTAGAGCATCCTGCTCAGCAAACTAGTAACGACACTTACATGTGATTGAAGTGTAGACTTTCAGCTTTAATTTGAGGGGTTTGCCAAAAATATTGTATAAGCCATGTAGGAATGACAGACATTTTTCTGCATAGCCCCCCATTTCCAGGGGCTCAGAAGTATATAGACATTTGACCGACAAGCTGATCCATAGCCAGGTGGGAGCAGTTCTCTCATTATTTCATTAACTGTTCAGTAGGCAAAATGTTTGGAATTGATCGCAAAAATGGAATTTGCATTTGGAAGCCATCACTGTGAACTCTCAATATGAGATCCAAACAGCTGTCCATGCAAGTAAAAACAGTCCATCATTAGGATGAGAAAATAAAACAAACCTTTTAGAGAGACAGCAGAAACAGGAAGAGTGGTCAGGTCAACCATTTGGTACAGTCTTAAAAAGAACAAACATACCGGTGAACTCAGCAACACTAGAAGGTCTGAAAAACCTCTTCTGAATGACTGCAGAATCCTGCCTTGGTGAAGAAGAACACAATATGTATACAGACCAGGAACAGTCTCTGGGAGGGAGATCTATCATTGCCAAAGTCTACAATCAAGAGAACATTTCATCTAAGTAAAGACAGAGGGATTATCACAAGGTGTAAACCACTGGTAAACCTCAAGCGCAAAGAACAGATTAGACTTTGCCAAAAAACATTTTTTAAAAGCCTGTCCAGTTCTGAAACAATTTTCTTTGGACGAAGGAAACTCAGATCAATATATACTAGAATACTAGAAAGGGAAGAGTATGGAGAAGAGAAATAATGAGTTGTGATCCGATGAACACAATCTGTGAAACATGGTGGAGGAGGAAGTTTTATGGCATGATCATGCGTGGCCGCGAATGGAAGTCAGTCACTAGTGTTTATTGAAGATATGACTGCTGACATCAGGATGAAATTTGCAGTGTACAGTATATGGCTAATCTATCTGCTGAGATTCAGCCAAATGCTACAAAACTCATAGGACAACATTTCACAGTACAGCTGGACAATGAGCCAAAACATACTGAGAAAGCAAACCAAGTGCTTTTTAGCGCAATGTAGTGGAATATTCTTCAATGACCAAGTCAATCAACTGACTTCAACCCAACTGGACACATTTCACTTGCTGAAGACAAAACTGATTGCAGAATGTACAACAAACAAGCAGCAACTGAAGACGGCTGCAGTAAAGGCCTGGCAAAGCATCACTACAGTGGAAAGCCAGCACTTGGAGATGGCCATGGGTTCCAGAATTTAGGCAGTCATTGACTTAAATGATTTTCAACTAAATATATAAAAAGGTCATTATAATTATGATTATGTTAGTTTGTCCAAATACTTCTGAACCCATGAGAATAGGGGGACCATGTATAAAAATGTCTGTCTTTTCTAAACAGCTCATACAATATTTTTGTTAAACTCCTTGAATTAAATTGAATTAAATTCCCACAACCCTCCCAGCCAGCAACTGGCTACAAGTGATTCAGACAATACTTTGTACAGTAGATGGCAGCATTGCTTTTTGACAAGTTATTATATAATAGAATTTAAAGAAAAGGCAATAAGCAAAAGATTGACAGGTATGACTACCTTATAGTCTGTGTAAAGCTTGACCCTGATCAGCCATCAAACCAATTGAGTTAAGAGTTAAACAAAAAGATCAAAGAGGCAGTGGATTGAGGGAATAATGGAAAGGAGTGCTTGATTATTTTTTAAGCATAAGAGAAGGAGTTTGATAAATAATAACAAATACTGTAAATAGATCTGAGCCTTAACACTAGAAAGAACAATAGGATAAAAGGCAAACAAATATAAGGAAAGAAAAGATTTTCAAAAGGATGCTATTCCATCTCGGTATGTAATCACATATAATATGCATGCAAACTGGTCCATTCCACTTACTCAGAACCTCAACAAAGAAGGTACCCTATCTGATCAACTCCATACACCATATGAAGATATAGATAAATAAATAAATACCAAGGAAAAGAGACAAGGAAACAACATAAAGATTTGGAGAGTATACCCCTCTATACAGTGATCCCTCGCTATATCACGCTTCGACTTTTGCAGCTTCACTCTATCGTGATTTTTTCTCATACACGTTTACGTCACTATGCATGCGCTTTCTGAGAACTTTTATCTAAGCCCCAGTGGCTCCTAAACGTGCTGCTTTTTCTAAGCCTTCTGACAATGAAACTAAGCGCCGGAGGAAGATGCTTACCATCCAGGAGAAAGTGAAACTCTTGGATATGATCAAGGATGGCAATACCCTACAAAAGCCTCCTCACGCATATGAAAAGACAGCGCCAGCAACTGCCTATCAAGATGTTCTTCAGCCGCGCACCCAGACACCCACTGTCTATTCCTAGTACTCCTTTAGCAGAAGAAGACAACGACGCACCTGCTGAAGATACTGCGCCAACTTGTCACGCTTGGGTCACAGATTTGCACAGAGACACAGGAGGTTGTAGAAAAAAAAGAACTTTATTCAAAGCACTGCAAACAAACATTTGTCTCTTTTCAAAAGTTTAAACGTGCTCCATGACAAGTCAGAGATGACAGTTCCGCCAGGAGCAGAGAATGTCTGAGAGAGAGAAACAAAACAACCAATTCCAAAGCTGAGAGGCGCTGCACAATACTTTTAAGTAAGCGGAGTACCGCGTGAGAGGTTTATCGCACGTTATAGAGCAAGTAAGAAGGGTAAGGAGCAATGTGAAGGTAGACTGTCAGCTGTTTCAGGGGTTTTCCCAGGGGCGTCTGTGTCCTCTGAGGGTGCGATCAGCGCTCCAGCTTACAACCTGAAGACTCTCCTACTGAGCTTGTGCCTTCATAGGTTAGTGGTTGTGTGTAAGAACTGTGTGTGGGTGTAATTAAATGTACAGTACAATAATAATAATATGATATTTGTAACATCTAATATGTCTTATTTTCTCTTATTTTTTCTAATATATTGGGTAATACTAGTGTAATGGTGACTAAAGGGTGTTATTTCATGTCTAGAGGGTGTGGGGAACAGCCCGGACACAGACAGGTAGACATCATAGTTTCACCCAACACCCGTTTATTTACAATATGTACAACACAATAGTGCACACAACCCAGTGCCGAAGCACCAATCACCCCTTTAAGTCCTGGCCATAACACAATGCCTTTCACAGTCTCTGGTCCGCCTCCACTCCTCTCCACCAAGCTTCGTCCTCTTCCACCCATCTCTTGCCCCTGACTGGAGGGAGGCGGCCCCTTTTATTCACCCCGGAAGGGCTCCAGGTGTATCCTAAGGGGCTCCGTAGCCACACCCCTGTATGGCGGAAGCTCTGACGGTACATTCGGAAGTCCTCCAGGTGTCCACAATCCTCTTCCCCCCAAGTACTTCCGGGTGTGGCGGAAGTACTGAGGTCCAGGGCTCCCAAGGCATCGGGGCACCCCCTGGCAGTGACCACGGGCCCCTACAGGGTTGAGCTTCCATGCTCTGTACCCGTGGCCCCCAAAGCAACCAGGGCGGACGCCCCCTCATGTTCTGGAGGATGCATGAGCCCTCCTCCAGTCCTACTGGGCATCCCGTCCGGGTAGGAACCCCAGCCGGGTACCACAAGGGCTCTAATAATGTTAAAAACGTATTTAGAAGGTTGTAAACAGGTTTTCTATACTTTAACTGCGAAAATATTCGATTTATAAATAAAGAATCCTACTTCGCGAAAATTCATTTATCGCGGTAGAGTCTGGAACGGATTAACCGTGATAAACGAGGGTTCACTGTACTTGGCAAACAAGTTAAAAAAGGTCAGATTACACTTCTTCACGGACTTGAGTTCACAACAGAATGGAGGATCTTTACGAAATGGCTGTCAAATATATAATACTGACAGGAAGAGACAGGATTAAGCACGTGGTGATGTTTGAAGGGTGGAATCCTTATGACCGGAAGAGGAAGTGATGTCATTGAAAGGTGGGTTCATTGATGACCAAAAGAGGAAGTGTTGTCAAACTCCTGAGGATCGGAAAACTGGTTACTGTGCGGGACCTTCTGCTGATTTGCAGGGGAAAGGGAGAAAGAGTCAGAAGGCAGTTCCAATCCCTGGTCCAGTGGGGAAACACAGCAAAAACATTAAATAACGTCCATCCATCCATCCATTTTCCAACCCGCTGAATCCGAACACAGGGTCACGGGGATCTGCTGGAGCCAATCCCAGCCAACACAGGGCACAAGGCAGGGAACCAATCCTGGGCAGGGTGCCAACCCACCGCAGGAAACACACAAACACACCCACACACCAAGCACACACTAGGGCCAATTTAGAATCGCCAATCCACCTAACCTGCATGTCTTTGGACTGTGGGAGGAAACCGGAGCGCCCGGAGGAAACCCACGCAGACACGGGGAGAACATGCAAACTCCACGCAGGGTGGACCTGGGAAGCAAACCCGGGTCCCCAGATCTCCCAACTGCGAGGCAGCAGTGCTACCCACTGCGCCACCGTGCCGCCCCTAAATAACGTGCAATAGGAAATAATTCTGATGTGTATTGTATGATTTGTGCCATGTTCTTCTGATCTACTGTGTACATAATATAGAATTCTCTATGCAATAATTAGTTGAATGTTGAAGACCTGAGCATGTTTGTGTCAGCATTAGGGCTGGAATTCCAACTCTAATGTCTCTCTCTAATGGTCAGGCTCCACCTTCACCCTCTCTATTTATGTGCTTTATTTTCCCTGGCATAACATATTCTCATCTGTTGTTTAACAATGGTAGTTTGTCTGCAGTCAGTTGCTGAAGGAGCAAGAGAAGCTAAAGGAAACTATAAATGGCACCTCAATTGCCTCCTTCTTATCTGGGCCTGTATATAACCTGGAATGTACACCATCTTCTTCTATAATACGCTACCATGGCTGTTTGTTTGTCTGTCCAGGATTTTAAATCACCTGTAGCTCACAAACCGTTTCACCTATTGACTTGAAATTTGGTATACATATACTACGTGACGTCTACTATCCGCTTTCGGGGTGATAATTTTGTTACTCTTTTTATTTTTATTTTATTTTATTGTAGAATCAACTCTCGGCAGCGTACAGCAGGGCGGCCGTGCGGCGCATGCGTACGGGCGCCATTCTCATTCGCTACCAACTTTGTTAATCATTCTTGAGGCAGATTGAAGTCTTAAGTGCCAGATTAAGTGAAAAATTAAAGAAAACGTACTAAGTAATTGCAACACAAAAACTAACTTAATCAGTATTAACACGAAAAGATGCAGACGAAAGAAGAGAAGCAGCGGGCCGCTAGGCTGGAGTAAAGAAGAGCTGCTCAGGAAGCAGCAAGCACATCAACCTCTGAGCAAATGAATGCTAAACGTACAGAGAAAGAGGATGAATACTATGAATGCTCAAGTCAAGTGTATTCACTGCACATTATCGTGCAGTGCGCCATTACTGGTAAGCAATATTTGGCAAAACAATGCTCCTCACTTCAGTTCTGCAGCTTGGCATTCCCACCGCAGGAGCAAGCATTGTATAGGAAGTGGTGGTTACACTGAGTGAGCACAAGCCTCTGAAGGTGCAGCTGGCCAGAGATATCTGAAAAACTGAGATTTATTCCTTTTTTAATGATTTGTGCCTGTTTTTCCTCTATTCTATTTGATGCCTTTGAATTATTTGTTCTTGTATTGGTATTATTATCAGCACATGCACATGCACAAGTTGTGGGCATCTTTAGTATATGTGACCACAGGAGTGCCACTTTGCATTTAAGCATATGGAAAATGTAGTTTGCTGTGAGGTCTTTTTGTTTGGCCATTGAGTGACCCATCAGCTTGTGATGAAAATGGAAAAACATCTCAGAAAAAGTGAAAAATAATTGCATAAACTTAAAAGATACAAATATTTTTTAATTTTCCTTTTCTTATGGGAAAAGGTTAGAAGGGTTTAACAGTGAGTACCTCATTAGTTGAAGGAACTGACTGCTGATATGAGTCCTGGCAGCATTAGGCTAGACTTTAGTGTAGGGTTTAGTATTTTTGGTTTTGATCTTGAGCTTTTTTCTTTCTCTGGTACCATACTTTAGTTGTGACAGAAATGTCTGGCTTTGACATTGTTTTCTATTTTTGGTGGTAACAGTGGCATAGCGTAGTGGCCCGGGCGGCACTTTTAGGGGGCGGCAAAATTTCACAATAAATAATAATAATATCTTGTAAAAATTTGAACCATACCTAAATAAGGGGGCGGCGGAATTTTCCTCCGCCCCGGGCGGCTGACACCCACGCTACGCTACTGGGTGGTAAGGCTGTCCTCCTGGCATTGCAAGCAATCTTTGCTTCCATTTGGGAGACTGGCATCATCCCAACTGACTGGAAAACTGGACTTGTCGTCCCTATCTGGAAAGGGAAGGGTGATCGCCTGGATTGCAGCAATTACAGGGGGAAAACACTGCTCTCGGTGCCAGGTAAGGTCCTTGCTAGGGTCGTCCTCAATAGGATCTGTGGCCACTTGCTCACCTACCAATGACCGGAACAGTCTGGTTTTACGCCTAAGAAGTCTACCATCGACCGCATCCTGGCACTGAGGGTTCTCATGGAGCGCAAACGCGAATATCAGCAGAGTTTCTTTGCAGTATTTGTCGATTTTCGCAAAGCATTCGATTCAGTTGATTGCACTGCTCTGCGGGACATCCTGAGGGTTCACTGGATCCCCTCAAGGTTGCTGTATATCATGGCCGGCCTGTACACTGGTACTGTGAGTGCTGTGCAGAGTGGAGGCAGGACGTCTGCGTTTTTCCCAGTTGATTCTGGGGTTCGTCAGGGGTGTATTCTTGCTCCTACTCTGTTCAATGCTTGTATGTACTGGGTGTTGGGCAAGGTCATGGGGTCCAGCAGCTGTGGGGCATCTGTTGGTGAAGAAATATTCACGAATCTTGACTTTGCTGACAATGCTGTGATCTTTGAGGAGTCAATGGAGGCTCTGATCGTGGCGCTCGAGAGACTGAGTGAGGATTATGAATGTCTGGGCTTGCGAGTGTCCTGGATAAAAATCAAGATCCAGGCCTTTAATGACCTCTTGGGCACAGCCATCAGCAGTGTGTCTGTCTGCAGAGAGAGTGTTGACCTTGTCGAGAGGTTTACTTACCTCGGCAGTGACATTCATGTCTCTGGTGACTCTTCCTATGAAGTCATGAGAGCATGGGGGTCATGAGGTCGCTGGAAAGGGGTGTGTGGCTCTCCCGATATCTACGCAAAAGGACGAAGGTCCAAGTCTTTAGAGTCCTGGTGCTTCCTGTCTTGCTATATGGTTGCGAGACATGGACGCTATCCAGTGACCTGAGATGAAGACTGGACTCCTTTGGTACTGTATCTCTCCGGAAAATCCTTGGGTACCGTTGGTATGACTTTGTCTCAAATGAGCTGTTGCTCATGGAGTCCCAAATGAGGCACATTACATTCATTGTGAAGGAGCGTCAGTTACGGCACTACAGCCATGTGTAATGCGTTTCTCCAAGGGTGATCCAGCTTGTAAGATCCTCACTGTTGGGGACCCGAGTGGCTGGACTAGGCCAAGGGTTTTGTCTACGTAACACCTGGCTGCGGCAGATAGAGGGTCATTTCCAGAGGGTGGGACTGGACCGTGTGTCTACCTTGGGTGTTGCAAACCGGGATCCCAAGTTGTTTTGTCATGTAGTGGGTGCAGCAACGCACTGTACCAGTGCATGCTCCCCAACTTGACTTGATGTGCTAGATCAAGAAAACATCTTATTGGATTTCTCTAGAATTACAACAGCATCATAATAAAAAACTAAGAAATATCTGCCGATTAGAGAACTAAATTCATGACTGAAGGAGAGCATATGACAATACTTTAACTATATGAGATGTATATGAACCTCTGATTTCAAGACTGGGATGGCAGCATAACAAAAATGGAAGTTATGAGCCAGTGAAATCAAAATACTCTTTATTACCCCAAGACAAAAATGTAATCCAAATAATTTGCAATAATTTATACTGAAGTAAATGGTTTTAACAGGCTAAGACCACACTCCCTGAACACATGCAGTGTGCTCTCCTCTTATATTTCTCTACTCTATCACATGACTGCTATTTAAGAGGTGTAACTCAGCAACATAAAAAGATGGTAAGGGTCAAAAGCTAGTAGCAAATGAAGGTAGAGGCAAAGGGCAAGGATCAAAACAGTACTTGATAGTTATGTGTGAAGAAAATAGCAAACCTTTATATCTAAGGCTTGGACCTGTCACTTGATTCGCGGATGGGGCCATTTCAAAATGGCATCTTCTTTGGAACACTGTGGCTTCACAGTACCCCGACCCACCAGGTAGCCTAAATACTTGGCTTTGTTTAATTCAAAGAAACATTTCTGGGGATTAATCCGAAGTCCAGCCTCACCAAGTGTCTGAAATACCGCTTTTACCTGCTATAGGTGTTCCTTCCACGTGCTGGAATAGAGGACCACGTCATCCAGGTAGACAGCACTATATGAGTTATGAGGCCTGAACACTTTGTCCACCAGACCCTGGAAAGTTGCTGGGGCCCCGTGTAACCCAAATTGAAGGACACGATACTGCCAGTGCCCACATCAAATTGGGAGACTTGATTAAGTCAACGGAAGTCACTACAAAACCTTCAACTTCCGTCAGGCTTATTGACCAAGACGATGGGACTGGACCAGGAACTATGACTCTCCTCTATTACTCCTAGTTCCAGCATGTGCCTAATCTCAAGCTCCACTTCAGCTCTTTTTGCCTCGGGAAGGTAATACGGCGTTCCCGGACTATAACCCCAGGCTCTGTCACAATGTCGTGCTCAACCAGAGAGGTCCTTCCAGGTTTTTCACTCACCACCTCCGGAACAGACAGGATAACTGTTTCCAGCTCCCGTCGCTGTCTGGGACTTAAATCCACACTGAATTTAAGGTTATTCAGGTGAGCAAAGAGTAAGCAGGGCTGACCGGAGGAGGGATCGGGGTCCCTGTCCTTTCACAGTTTCAGCAGATTTACATGATAAACCTGCTCCCTCAGCCGACGATTTGGTTGTTTCACCAAACAGTTGACGAGTCCTTTCCTCTGCTTAACTTTGTATGGACCTTGCCAATGGGCTAGTAATTTGGAGTGGGAGGTAGGTACCAGAACCATGATTCGATCTCCCGTGCGGAACTCCCGGAGAGATATGCCTCGATCGTAATATTGGACCTGTGCTGCTTGTGCCTCTTCCATGTGACTTTTAAGGAGGGGCCGAATTTGACCAAATCTATCGTGTAATTGCGCGATATATTCTAAGATCTTCTCATCCTTCTTTTAAAATGTCCAATATGCCCCGGGGTTGTCATCCATACAATAATTCAAAAGGTGAGAACCCCATTGAGGCTTGTGGGACTTCTCGATATGCAAAAAGGATGAGGGGGAGGAGCTGATCCCAGTTCCTTCCATCCTCATTGACCACCTTATGAAGCATTTGTTTGAGAGTCTGATAGAATCTCTCTACCAGACCATCGGTTTGAGGATGATACAGCGCGGTCTTTAGATGCTTTATTTTAAGTAACTTGGTCGTTTCCTTGAATGTTTCCGAAGTAAGAGGAGTTACTTGGTCCGTCAGGAATTCCTTAGGGATGCCCCCTCGTGCAAAGACCCGTGCGATGGCTTTAGAAGTAGCTGAGCACAACGGAACAGCTTTGGGGTATTTGGTAGCATAATCCACGAGGACTAAAATATACTTATGTCCTCGGGCTGAGGGTTCTAGACCAATTCTTTGAAATGGGACATCAATTAGGGGAATGGGAATGAGAGGAGCACGATCCTTCCTAGGAATAGCACATCAACCTCCTATCTCTCTTTCTCTGCACCTTCCCTCATTCCCACGTAGGCAGCGCACCAGCGAATCCGGGGACTTCGGCACAGACTCCGGTTTGTAAGGGAGGGGCAGAGACTTTGGGACATACTCCTTCGGGCATCCACTAAAGAGCCATTCTGCCCTCCCAGATATCGAGGCTGTCCTGGTTTTCTCAATGAGAAGAACAAGTTCAGTCATGTTATTAAATGTTCCCCAAACTGGCTGGGTGACGTAACTTGGCAGTTTGGTGAGCAATAGGTAGCAGGCCACCTGCTGCACTATTTGTAGGGCAGTATTTTGGAATGGCTTCAGCCACTGCCCTACATCCTTCCACAGAGCCATAGCCTGTGACTGGGTCGGCCTCTCAGGGTCAAAATGCCAATCTTTCACCTTAGCCACCTGCCAGTCTAGGGATGCCCCATAGTTCATTGAGGCCTTGGCCTTATGGGGGTAAACAGCTCTCCCTTCCAAGAGAGCATAGTAAGCCCCCTTTGCTTTCCCCCTAGGGACCAGAAAAATCTTGTGTGCCCCTCCAAAACACTCCCCGTTTTTGTTTTTCTGCCCGGTGACGTGTTTTGGGAGCAGAGCCTGTACCTGGTCTTTCCAAATCCCAGTGCACACCACCCACTTGGAAACTTGTCCCCTTCTCGTTGGGGATCCATGCATCCTGCCAACTATGCCAGTGTCACAAACTCGAACAAGAGCCATAGCAAGGTTTGGTGTAGCCACCCGTATATTGAGTATCCTGGCTGCAAAACTGAAAAAACAAGTGTTAGCACTGGTGTGCACAGATCACAGTTCAAAACAGAACTGCCCTCCTGTGGAGGGGAGTGAGGTTTTATTGGGAGTCTTGGGGAAGTGACGTCGCCCTCGGAGCCAGGACAGGAAGTGACGTCGTCCTCTAGGCCAGGACAGGAAGGGATGCGTTCAGAGCCGAGGTACCGGAACCTGGCGGGATTTCCCAGGAAAGTTCTGCAGGGAACTGAGAATGAAAGTTAGTGCACCCCACCGCCCCCTGGTCAGGTGATTCAGTACTATTCACTAAGCCCTTTAATTGCCTCCTATTCGCACGTGTGTGAGTCAGGCGTCCCTAACTGAGAGGTCGTGAACCCGAGAGAGAGCATCGGCATTGACGTGAAGAGAGCCACGACGATGAACAAGCAAAAACTTATTTGGCTGTAGGTCAAGAAACCACCTGGTGACCCGCAGATTCGACTCCTTGTGTAGGGCCATCCACTGTAGAGGCGCATGGTCCGTGACAAGGGTGAATTCCTGGCCCAACAGGTATTACCTCAGCTGCGTAATTGTCCAATTGATTGCCAAAGCCTCCCTCTCCACCACTGCATACCTGGTCTCTCGTTCCAACATTTTCCAGCTCAGAAACATGATGGGGTGTTCCACACCATCAACGTTCTGGCTCAACACGGCACCCAGGCCTGTGACCGAAGCGTCCATCAGGAGGATGAAAGGTATAGAAAAGTTAGGTGCTTTCAAAATTGGTGCGGACGTAAGGGCCTGCTTCAAGTCACTAAATGTAGCGTCTGTCTTATCAGTCCATACCACATTGTTCGGGGCCCTCTTCCTTGTCAAATCAGTCAAGGGCACTGCTCTCTCCAAGAATCGAGGCACAAACTGGCGGTAGTACCCCACTAACCTGAGAAAGGCTTGGACCTGCCGCTTGGTTCGTGGACGGGGCAATTTCAAAATGGCATCTACTTTGGAACATTGTGGCTTCACAGTACCCCGACCCACCAGGTAGCCTAAATATATGTAATTAATATAATATTAGAATATCATTTGGACTGCTACAACTTTCCATACTTTTCTTTAACTCCACTATACACTGTACAAAATTTTAATAAGCCAAGAAATCCCTAATTGCTTCACTGGGTATAACAACAAGACTTTTTTTTTTGTTTGTTCTTTATTTCACCTCATACAATTTCTTGTATTAGGAATTTCTTAGTTTTCGCATACCCCTTGGGGTCAGAGCGCAGGGTCAGCCATTGTACACCGCCCCTGGAGCAATTGAAGGTTAAGGGCCTTGCTCAAGGGCCCAGCAGAGTAGGATCTCTTTTGGCAGTGACAGGGATTCGAAACGGCAACCTTCAGGATACCAGCGCAGATCCTTAGCCTCAGAGCCACCTTCAGCTCCTACATCTCCTGAACGGAAGCTTTATATGCCAAATTAAAATATTTTTAAAGCATTTTGTCTGACTTATTTTGTGTCTTTCTGGCCACAGATAGTAGCTAGCTATTCCACAATATTAAAGACACACTTTGCAGATTCCTTGTTAAGCCCGTTAACACCGATCCTTTACCAAGAAAATTTATTGGACTGGATGAAAAGACAAACACACCTGCACTCAGTGAAGAGCACTATACAAAAATAAACCTATGACATTGAATTGAATTGAATTGAACATTACATGTTTTCAAATTGGAAGGGAAAATTAGACTAGCCCTATACTAGCACACTTCCTTTCATCCACACCCCCTATGAAATCATATTGGAGTCCAATTACATCAGCAAGGCCATTATGTTTCAGCTGTCCCCTAGATGCAGCACTGCTTTATGTTCTAATGTAAATCATAGCATGCTATAATGCCAATGTATGCTCGTGTGTTTAGTCCATGTGAGTCCTGCCTGCAATCCCAAGTGCCTTTGGATAAAAAAGCATTCAATGTAAAATACACCCAAAAGTGTTTTCATTCCAAAATATTTTGCAAAGATTGAATCTGTTTTGGGGTGGCATGGTGGCGCAGTGGGTAGCGCTACTGCCTTGCAGTTAGGAGACCCGGGTTCACTTCCTGGGTCCTCCCTGCGTGGAGTTTGCATGTTCTCCCCATGTCTGCGTCGGTTTCCTCTGGGTACTCCAGTTTCCCCCCACAGTCCAAGACATGCAGGTTAGGTGCATTGGCGATTCTGAATTGTCCCTAGTGTGTGTGTGTGTGTGCGTGCGCACCCTGTGGTGGGCTGGCGTCCTGCCCGGGGTTTGTTTCCTGCCTTGCGCCCTGTGTTGGCTGGGATTGGCTCCAGCAGACACCCATGACCCTGTAGTTAGGATATAGCGGGTTGGATAATGGATGGATGGATGGAATCTGTTTTGCACATAATAATATACAGTAGGTGCATTTTTATCTCTCAAGCTGAATTTTGACTGCTGATGTGAAAAATAACATCTGAAATGTCAGCTTTGTTGTTAAGAATTCTTTTGAAGAAGAAAATGTTAGATGTTTGCTGCTAAACCTGAAATTTTAGGATGAGTTTGCACTCCACAATATTTACAAGACACTCTTCTATTAAATACCTTAAACATACAGAGTATTTGCACATTTTACACACCAACCGCATATGCCATAACAATAGTAAAACAGCAAAATGAAAAAAGAAGAAAAACTAATTAAACTAATCTAAAAACCACAATGGGAAACACATTACAGAAAGGATGTGAATTTTTGGAACAGCATCACTAACCTGCATGGCTTGTTCATTAAATCATCCTTACAGCTAGCTACTTGGGAAAGCTTGGGAGAGCAAAGAATGCATTTTCCTCAATTTCCCATTTGATGCCACATCCAATCAGTTTATATTTATCTGATTAACTGGCAACCAGCCTAATATGGAAATATTGGTTATTAGCACTGCTGGAAAATGATGGCTGAGTCAGTACCACCATTGCAACAATTATAATAAAGGTTCATAATTTCAAGCCTAAAACAGATAGTTCCCTACTAATATTTGTTCTAATATTTGCTTTTCACTTTGAATTAAAAGATTTGTATTTGACAATTTTGTTCTTAGTAGGCTTCTTGTGCTCTTGAAAAGAAGCACAAAATGTAAAGTGGCTCAATTTCCAGGGAACAGCTGAATTAGGGGTAGGTATCCGTGAACTGTATCTTTGCAATTCTTTGAAGAATTCTCTGTAAGAATAATTAGTAATGGTTATTTAACTTACAAAGTTCAATATAATCACATGCTTTAATGATCAGGAATCTCCTGTCATTAGAGAATTCTACTGATATTACTGCCAAGACTGAGGTCATTTGCAGTTGTTTGAAGATAAAAAGTACTATTGGGAAAACAAATTTCACAATGAAAATCTTGGAAGATATCTGAATCATTTAATGAATAATTTTGTTAATGACAAGTGAATAGATAAAAAATCTTGCATTAAAGTTATTGAGTAACAATTAATCTTTCTAATTTTATATTATACGTTTAATAGTAAACACAATTGTAAATATGTTTCTTAAACAATTTGTACTACTATAACTTAAAAGTGGGAATGTATTGTGGTGCAATGTTAGTTAAAGCTACTTATCTATAATCAGAGTCCTGGCCTAGAATATTGGCCAGTCACTGTACTGGAAATGTGGAGGCATAACATTCTCCATATGTCTGTATAGATTTTCCCCACATATTAAAGTGTAATTGGTGACTTTTAGTTGGTGTGGGAGGTATGAATGAAAATTTGTTTGTGAATGGGCCAAGCGAAGGAATTGCACCCTATCCATTTTCATGGTTGGTTCTTATTTTGCACCTTATTTTATGGGATAGGTTTAAACCTCTTGCATGCCTGAATTGGATTTAGTCAGATTTGATAGCAGAGGGATGGAGCCATCAAAAAACTGTGAATCTCTATGTAGTGATTGTGGTCTCTGAGGGTTTTATTTTTCTTGCCAATTTGCATCAACCTGAGAGTTTTGTATCCCTGTTCTCTGCTGACATTTTCCATTTGTCTGTTGACAGGTATGTCTGTTATTTTATTTTATGATTTACTGTCTGTGCTAGCTGATGTTTTTATATTTGATGGTCTGTCCTGCCTATTGTGAAGATCACTATATGAAAATAAACTGTTGTAGTGAATTAAGGTAAAGCAGAACTATATTAATCAATAAATTGTTACTTCATTGATTATTTCTTGCAAGATCTTCTTTCCTTTTTACAGTAGTATTAATATGGTTTTACTGTTCCTTTAGGAATCAGATGCGAGCAAGCAAAGAGTTCAAAACATAGTGCTAATGCATATTTTTTTCATTGTGTTCTATGCAAATCACTTTATGAACTGTTAGGTCTATGCTAGCCCTGTACGAGTGACCGTACATGTGTGTGTTGGTGGCCCCTGTGATGAATTGGCACCCTGTTCAAAGTGAAAATTAAAATGCTGAAAATAATCTGCTGTGATTCTTGCAAATAAGCCTTATATTTTGTATAAATGCTACTGACATTTCAATTAATCATATTGTAGTAATAGCATTTCATCATCTATTATGTTTCATGACCGGAAGAAATAACTTTTCTTGATAAATAAAACACACTTCTGGTTAGGTTTAGGTTAGGTTTAGGTTTATTTGTCATATATAGGTTAACACAGGGTCAACATACAATGAAATGTGTATGACGAGAAAAACAAGTCACTCAGCCTAGATCTAATAAAGCTAAAAAAAATAATTTAAAAAAATTACAAGTTAAAAATAGACAAGCCATATAAAATAAAATATGTACGTTTTAAAAGAAGTTATAGAGCAATATGAGTTGAATGAGCAGCAAGTACAAAATGACAGTTATTGCACAGATAATATTTTATGAGTACAGATGCATATTCCATAAAGTGCAGATGCATGTTTCAGTCAGTATTCAGAGTGTGTGCAGGTACAGTTTGTGTGTGAGTAGTGCAATGTAGATGTAGTGCAATGTAGATGTAATGTAAGTGTATGTAAGTGCTCAGGTGTTGCTGTTGAGGAGTCGAATGGCCTGGTGGTAAAAACTGTTCTTAAGTCTTGTAGTCCGAGCAGCCAGACTCCTGTATCTTCTGCCAGACTGTAACAAGGAGAACAGCTGGCGTGCTGGATGGCTGTGGTCCTTTATGATGCTGCTTGTCTTACGCAAGCACCGATGAAGGTAAATGTCTTCAATGGCAGGAAGACTCTTGCCCGTGATGTGCTCTGCTGCCTTCACCACTCTCTGTAGTGATTTCCGGCTGCTGGCAGAGCAGCTCCCAAACCAGACGGTAATGCAGCCCGTCAGCAGACTCTCGACCACACTCCTGTAAAAGTTTGAGGTGATGTTGGCATTCATGCCAAACTTCCTCAGCCTCCTCAGGAAGTAGAGCCGCTGGCGAGCTTTCTTAACCACATTGTCTATGTGAAGGGTCCACGAGAGATCCTCGGTGATGTTTACTCCGAGGAACTTGAAGCTGTTAACCCTTTCAACTTCTACGCCGCTGATGTAGATGGCCTGGTGTTCTCTGCCTTGCTGTTTCCGGTAGTCCACGATCATCTCCTTGGTTTTGCTGACGTTAAGAGACAAGTTGTTATCCAGGCACCAATTACTCAATGCCAGCACCTCCTCTCTGTAGGCCGTCTCATCATTGTCAGTGATAAGGCCTATGATGGTTGTGTCGTCTGCAAACTTCATGATGGTGTTTGTGCCGTGTTTTGCAACACAGTCGTGGGTGAACAAGGAATACAAGAGGGGGCTAAGCACACAGCCCTGCGGTGCTCCTGTGTTTAAAATGAGTGATGAGGACGTGTGTTTGCCGACTCTCACCACCCGGGGCCTGTTTGTGAGGAAAGAGAAAATCCATCTGCAGATAGTCGTCCCCAACCCAAGGTCGTCAAGCTTCAAGACGAGTTTTGAGGGGATGATGGTGTTGAATGCTGAGCTGTAATCTATGAACAGCATTCTTACATATGTATTTCCTCTTTCCAGGTGGGTGTTTATTGTTAGCGCAATGGCATCCTCTGTAGATCTTTTTGCTCTGTAAGCAAATTGGAGAGGATCCAGCGTGTCGGGGAGGGAGGAGCAGATGTAACCTTTGACCAGTTGCTCAAAGCACTTCATAATGACCGATGTCAGTGCAACCGGGCGATAGTCATTCAGACAGGAGACCACCGGTTTCTTTGGGACAGGAATGATGGTGGATGCCTTGAAGGAAGTCGGGACCACTGACTGCCTCAGGGAGAGATTGAAGATGTTGGTGAACACACCTGCTAGCTGGTCAGCACACACCCTGAGGGCATGGCCTGGGATGCCATCTGGTCCCGGAGTATATAGGAAAATATATTTGGAGTATAAATGGAAAAAATATATATTATGGTTGCACAAGGTATGACAACTGGACTGAAAAAATGTTGGGGTGCCAACCAACCATGACACTCCATTTAATAATAAACTAGAACCTTAAACAAAAATGGTGCATGATGGCACAATAACATAGCATAAACTGCACACTGCAGGGAATCGTAGCTGACCAGGTTTAGTTTAGAGCTTCACCTCTCTCGAGCGTCAGTCCAGAATGAGTCGCCACCTTCTGTGAGTGTCTCGCCTCTGACTGAAAGGGGCAAAGTCAGTTGCCCTCATTGGGCGTCTTTTCATGGCTGTGGGAACAGAAAGAGATGATATCATTAGTGACCCCTCTTGTCCCTGGGTATTTATAAATATATAAAGTATATATACATAAAAGCAATAACTAAAGGGTTCATTCTGCAAATACATGTAGGAACGATGAAATTTATAGAGTAGTATGATGTGCTTCTGAACTGGAGTGAGGCTTTTAAACTCTCTGCTAAATAATTTTGCAAGAGAAAGTTAGACATGTGAACAAAATAAAAGACAATTCAGAACAGAGACAGTGATTGTTCTGATTTCTTAATGGACACTGATAATGTAATCAGTTTAAATTACCCAATACAGCAGATGAGAATGGAAATTTCAGTTTAAGTCAAAAGATGTTATTATGCTTTCAGATAAAAAAAGTAATATAAAATAAACATGCATCTTAATACACAAGAAATAGGAGGGTTTCTGTGGACATGGTTTGAAACATTAAGTTTATACTGTTGAATGATTTTTTAGAAAATAATGTCAGCTGTTTAAAAATATAAAGTTTTAAAGTGTTGCACAAAGTTCAAAACTCTTTTTATCAAACTTTAATAATAAGGCATAGTTTTATTTCCTACCAATTGTACAAATTTAGTTCTACATTGTGATCCTGAGAGTCATTTTACAGTCATCAATTGCTACCTGCCAAATTTAAGGAAAGGTGTAATAAAAAAGAACAATGTGGGACAATAGTTTTTCTATGAACGGAAATAATTTTATAGTATAAACAATTCTTGATTTTTAATATTACTTATACGATATTGTGTGAATAATTATTTTTCAGCATATTTTTGGTTAAGAAAAACAAAAAGATAATGATAAAAAAGATACAGACAGTACTCAAACTAGGATTCTTCCATCTTTCAGTCAGACATGCTACCATCTGTGTTATTCTGCAATCAGCATTGGAGGTTGGAAGAATGCGGTGAGAGCACTTTGCTGCACCCGCCACACGACAAACCACCTGGATTGGGAGTAAAGTGCAGCAGGTTATATCTCAGCACCTCACTGGAACAGTGTGATTTTTTACAGTGGCTTGACAGACACAAAATTGCCTTTCTGACTATTAAATGCAAAATATCATTGTGGTGTTCTTCAATTTTTTCACAGTTATATTAACTTTTCATTGAGCATGGATTTTTTTGAGCCTCAAGGCCATGAAATGCATCCATTACTGAAAACTGTTTTTCTTTAGGTTGTCTGGAGATAATCAAGAATTGGTGGATAGCCAGTTACTGAGTCAATCAGGGACGTGTAATTTTGTATAGGCAGTAGAATCTAATCTTAAGAATTTGTGTATGGTGGAAAATTGTGTGTGGTTAAATAACCCAAATTCACATCTTTACTTCAAAGTGAAGTTTTGTTAGTGAGTCACATTGCAGAGATTAATAAACATTTTACTGATGCTTTGTAAGCATTATGAAGACCCAAAGAAGTGTTTGTTAAAGTCTTGTCATCTAAGAGTAAATGAGTAATAGATAAATTTCTGCAGTACCTAAACTTAAGTATTATTCTTATCAAAAACCTGCAGTTACTGAGAGAATGGACAGCAGAAATTCATTGAGTTTCCTTCTCTTTTATTTGAATTGAATGAATGCTGTACTCATTGAATCCATACTTGTGGGCTACTGCAGAAAAAGATATACTTTCGTTTAGTATGTCCAAGAAGGTCACTACTCATAAAGTTAACATGGAGCAATGTTTCTTTGGTTCAGCATCATATGAATTTATTTATGGACTTGCGTTTGCTAGCCATGATGTATGCATGTAAATTTTATAAATATATATATATATATATATATATATATATATATATATATATATATATATATATATATATATACTAGGGGGCTTGGCCCCCTGCTTGTTTCACTTGCCACTCCCCCGGTCTGCGTTACGCACCATCTACTTCATGTCTCTGCCGCTCGCGTATGTGGATTTCACTTTCACCAAACAACAAATCTTTTAATTCTCGCGGATACACCTCTTCATTGGGAATAAACACTACTTTTCCCTGATGGCAACACGAATTAGACGATCTACAAGTCTCTGACTTAAAGCTTAAATTCAAACAATATATTTGATCTCTTTTCACTGTGCTGTTATTTCACCAAGTAATAATTTCCAGTTGTTTGTACTAATGTGATCTTTACTATCATTTTTTGAGACTTTCAAATTTTAGTACTTTCTTTATCTCTATCCTGCTCTGCATGTGTATCGCGCCAACGTTTTTGAACCTCTTTACGACGTTCTACTTTGTCATCTACTCTTTGTCTTTTATTTCCGACACCAGGTGTAGTTAAATCTCTTGGCACAAAGTCTCGTCTCGCGGGACTTGAAAGTATCTCTCTGAAAAAGTCATGTCTCATCCAAGGCTAAAAAGTCTTATCTCGTCCCAGTTTTTTTTTATAAAATAGAGACATATATTTATATATACGTACTGTGTATATATATATATATATATATATATATATATATATATATATATATATTGTGGGATATGGCCGGCCTGTCACCCTGGCCAACACCTCCAGGCCGCCAGATGGAGCTGTCCCTGCTGCATGGAAGTGCCCCGAATACCAGCAGGGAATCATGGACGATGGAGTTTTCCTTTACAGCCCTGCTGGATATCACAGGGGCCAACAGATGACGCTGCAGGGAGGCCCAGAGAGTTGTTTGTGCCCTATAACCCGGAAGTTCATCGTAGGCAAGTTCCGGGTTGAAGAAAAGGACTTTTTATCTGACCCGGAAGTGATAAGAAATCACATGGACTGTAGAATGGGAAACACTTTCAGGTCAGGGAATATAAAAGGACTATGGGAAATCCCAGACGTCGAGCTGAGCTGGGTGGAAGGGTGGCAACGCGTCTGGGAGTGGAGGATTATTGTATTGTTTATTGGAATTATTGATTATTACTGAGTATTGTGGAGAGGAGGGTGCTTTGTGCACTTAATTGTCTAAATAAATATTATATTTGGACTTTTACCTGGTGTCTGACGTCTAGTCTGAGGGTTCAAGGGGTCACGGAGGCCTCTATCGTTCACAATATAAATATATATATATATATATATATATATATATATATACTGTATATATATATATATATATATATATATATATATATATGTATATATATATATATATATATATATATATATATACACGAGGGGAGACCCAAAAATAACCGGAATTTTATTGTTGTTAGGTTGGCACTTGTAATATGTGGTTGGGCCGCTAGGGCGATCTAGTTACACTCCTCACAAGTCAGTCTGCCAAGTGCCATCAGTCTGGAAGGTTGTGCTTGTGTTCAGTGAATTTTTTTGTAAAAGTAGGTTGCGCAACAGTGTGAGAAGGAAACATCTTGATTTGTTGGAGTCGGGCGATTAGTTCTTTCATCAAGACAATGCTCCATCTCACACTGCTCTGAGCATTTGCCAATTTTTGGCAAGAAACGGTATGACAACCCTGAACCACCTACCCTACTCACCGGATTTAGCTCCGTGTGATTTCTTTTTGTTCCCTCGGATGAAAAAAGGAAGGCGTTTTGTTGACGTCAAAGAGGTAAAACAAGAAACGACCAGAGCATTAATGGGCATTACTTCAGACGAATTTAAAAAATGTTTTGAACAATGGAACAAACGGTTAGATAAGTGTATTTCCGCCAATGGAGAGTACTTTGAAGGAGACTAATTGTAGTTTGTACAGAAAATTAAACACGTTTTAAAAATATTTCCGGTTATTTTTGGGTCCCCCCTCGTATATACACACACATATACAGTATACACATATATGAATGTGTGTGTGTGTGTGTGTATGTGTGTGTGTGTGTGAGTGTGCCCCTAAAAAGTATCACAATGTGTTAAATTTACTTTTTTTGACACTGATTAACAGAAAAAGACTCACCTAAATCATTTCTGGTGCATCCATTTGGTTTCAGAAGTCACATAATTAGTTCAATGGAGATCACCTGTCCATGGTCAAGGGGTTTCAGTTGACTGTAGTATAAATGCACCTTACCTGGAAGGTCTAGCTTGCAGTGAATCAGTATCATGGCCTAACCTACACAATGAAGACAAAGTGAACACTCCAAGAAACTCCATGAAAAGGTGAATGGAAAGCAGGTCTTAGAATGGAGACAAGAAAATATCCAAGTCACTGTATATCCCTTCGAGTTCAGTTAAATCAGTCATTAAGAAATGGAAAGAGTATACCACAGCTGTAAGTCTGCCTAGAGCAGGCCGTCTACAAAAACTGAATGGTCATGCAAAAAGAACACCAGTGAGGGAGGCCTCCAAAACAGCTATGTTAACTGTCAATGAGTCACAAGCTACAGTGATAGAGATTAGAGAGACTGTGCATGCAATAAATGTTGTCTGGATGCTTCACTAGTCACAGCTTTATGGGAGAGTGGCAAAAGGAAAGCCACTGTTAAAAAATGCACATGACATTTCGGCTAGAGTTTGTCAGAAATCACCAGTAAGAATGATGTCAGTTGGAAGAAGGTTCTATGGTCTGATGACACCAAAATTGAGATTTGTGGCCATCAGACTAAACACCACATTTGGCAGAAAACAGAACATTATATATTATCAAAAACACACCATCCCCACAGTGAAGCATGGTGGTGGCAGCAACATGCTGTGAAGATGCTTCTTTGCAGCAGGTTCTGGAAGGCTTGTAGAGGGTATTATTACCATTTACAGTTTGTTTGACACCTTTATCCAAGGCAACTTACATTGTTTAAAGTGCCATTAGTTACATTTCTTTAGTTTTTTTTTTTCCCATATTGGAGCACTGGCAAGTGAAGTGGCTTGCTCATGGTCATATATCATTGAGAGCAGGATTTGAACCCACAGCCTCAGGGTTTGAAGTCCAAAGTCTAAACAATGACCCAACACTGCCTGCTCTAAAAGGTTAAATGAAAGCAATAAAATACAGAAACATTTTGGAGGAAAATCTGATGCAGTCTGCAAGAAACCCGGGGTCTCATATATAAAGCTTTTGTATGCACAGAAACGGCTTCAAATGTGCATATGCAACTTCCCATGCAAAATCAGGATTTATAAAAGAAAACTTGATGGAGGAACATACTGTACATATATTTACAGCAACTCTGACCCGTGTGTACGCATCATTTCAGAGATTCTGGGAAATGACGACACCCTTGATTAAGTAGGGCAATGCTGCCAAACCAGATAAACTACAACTTACATGCATAATAATACATATCACCAAGCTGTTATTATAATGTGCATTGATATGAGAAACATATTAGACCGCAAAAGTGATGAATATCCATCCATCCATTTTCCAACCCGCTGAGTCCGAACACAGGGTCACGGGGTCTGCCGGAGCCAATCCCAGCCAACACAGGGTGCAAGGCAGGGAACCAATCCCGGGCAGGGCGCCAACCCACCGCAGGACACACACACACACACCCACACACCAAGCACACACTAGGGCCAATTTAGAATCACCAATCGACCTAACCTGCATGTCTTAGGACTGCGGGAGGAAACTGGAGCACCCAGAGGAAACCCACGCAGACACGGGGAGAACATGCAAACTCCACGCAGGGAGGACCCAGGAAGTGAACCCGGGTCTCCTTACTGCGAGGCAGCAGCGCTACCACTGTGCCACCATGCAAGTGATGAATATGATTTATTCTATTTTAGTTCCCTTTCAAGACCCAAAGAGGGTCAATGCTCTATATTTGCACTGAAGAGCTTTTTTAGTTATTCATCAATTTATGTTGACTACCTGTTGTCATTTCTCAGTGAACTGGATGACAGATCAGGAAAATTTCAGCCAAGCTTCACTCTGTCATGCCCACTGTGCTAGGAACTACTAACCACTCAGTTTTTGTATGTTGTGGGTGCACATACATAAAATGTAACATGTTTTTTACAACATAAAAAGGCAATTTGGAGGAGCAGTGTTTGGTTCTATAAACATAATCAGAGCACTTTAATGCACTCAAATTGCAATAAGTGCACCTAGCAAGAATGAAACTGAATTTGTTAACCATGAGCAGTGGCATTCCATTAACACACAAGTTATCTGTGATGTCAAGATGAGACAGACAAACGTCATGGTTCACTGGCCTTGATCAACCCACGATTCTTTTACTTTGAGTCATTAGCTTTGATCGACATTATGGAACTGTACATTGTGGTTGGTCTATTAGTAAGGTAAATGGCTAAACCCCCAGTTTTTCATATGGCCTATACCATTAATTGTAACAGCAATCACTTTATTGCATGTGCCAGGTCAATAGCGGCTACCTGCTCAGACACTGGTGTCTTATCCCTTTCCTTGACCCCCAAAACACAGAGGAGAGGTGCTATAATGCGGTGCATGATCTTGCACTCACAGGTGCACAGCGCAGACAGATACTCTTAAATGCAGGTGGCAGTGTCTTGATGCATCAGGTGGCAGGCTGCTCTACCAGCAAATTAAGTTCTGTAGCATTGTGACTGCATATGTATGAGGTTGAACAGCATCCTCCACATATAGACATTTCAGGGTTGCATTTGAAGCACATTCACATATGCACATTTACAAGGTGATTTCGATTTATAAAGGGTAAATGTATTTACGCCAGGTATTATTAGTCTGATTTTTTTGGCAAATGCATTTTTCTATTATTTCACTATATGTATTTTCACACTCTAATCCATGGAAAGCTTTACAAATGAGGCTCCTACACCTTGGGAGAATATTTGTTTTCCAGCAATGACCCCAACCATAAAATCAAAGCTACACAGAATGGCTCAGAAACTACAATGTGAATATCCTGGAGTGTCTGAGTCAGAGTCCAGGGGCCTCATGTATAAACGGTGCGTACGCACAGAAATGTTGCGTACAAATGTTTCCACGCTCAAATCGCGATGTATAAAACCTAAACTTGGCGTAAAGCCACGCACATATCCACGGTACCTCATACCCTGGCATACGCAATTTCTCCGCTCGGTTTTGCAGACTGGCGGCACCCAGCATCAAAGCAGTGCTACTGTTCCTGTGTGGTCACCCTTTCTTTCTTAGACCCACATTCCTGACGCGGCTTTATAAATACACTGAAATTAACTGCATATTGTTTATTAGTGTAATGCATCTGATTGTAATTAACCTGTAGCAATATAATGGTCCAGGGAATAGCCATAGTATTCCAAATACCATAACTGCTTTAGCATTGTTATGCTCACTGCATCTTCTTCTTCTTTCAGCTGCTCCCATTAAGGGTTGCCACAGTGGATCATCTTTTTCCATATTACTCTCACTGCACCACTCGGAGTATTTATATCACTGTATCTGAGTGAGGAATCACAGTAGCAACTGATTGGAAAGAGAATTATCGGTATACAGCATCAAGCACACACTACCTCAGCCATAACGCGTCAAAGCCTTTCCTGTATGGACCTCACGTTTCAGAAACAGTTTCATCCCAAGAACTATACACGCACTCAATCAGTCCATCAAGTGCTCCTTGTAGAACTGTTTGTACTTATAAGTACAATTACCCCACTGTAAACTTGCACTACAGCTATAATATTGCACAACCTGCGCCACTTTATAAAGCGCGTATGATGACGATATCATTTTTAAGATGAAATGCAGCAAAATATGTTGCTTATAGTATACAGATAAAACTTGAACTTCATTTAAATAATCTGTATTGTTAATAATTAAACATGTGAGGACATGGTGCCGCAGCGCTAGCTAGTTCATGGATAGCTCCTGCCTTGCGTTGTATTATTGCTGGTGCTGACGCAACACTGGAAGGATAGACGGATACAACAATTAAAAATGTACTACAAAGATATTTCAATGTTCCTTAAAAGTTTTGAAGAATCGGCGTTCTAAGCTTACAGATGGCGTAACGTCTATTACAGAGCTGATTGTGTGGCGATTGGGTATTTGGAGAAAGAAAAGTAAGGACAGGAATTGGAGGTTAGTACGTTTGAAAGATACAGTACTTCTGTAATAAATTATTTCATCGAAGGTCGCACATGGCTCAGCAAGCCTCTTGCATGAGATATGAACAATCACTGTGCCACCGTGTTCCCATGTTTAATAACATGCTTTCATTCCTGGCATCATGAAAAAGATATCACGTATACATCTCAGTATTTTAATCATTCAGAGAGCTGTAATATCACGAATGTAATGGATTCTGTGTCCTGTTGGAGAAAGAGAAAGAACGGCAGCACGTAGTGATTGACACACATAGAGCACATAGAAGATCAAACACAGAACAAAGCATTTAACATGCTACTTGAGAAACTAGTAAAATAAACGATTTTAAGATGAAGTTTATGATGTTCTACTTTAATGACAAAATAAACTACGTGATTAAAGTGGAAATTTCGATACTAAAGTTGACATTTCGTGCTTTTTTCCCACTGTGTACCTATTTTTTTTCTCTGTACCCTAATAAGCTTTCATATGACACTCAGACGGTCTGCTGCGAGTCGCCTTTTCACGCCGACTTTGATATGTGATTTCTTTTTTATTTCGGGCACTGTGCGACTTTGTGAACTTGAGCTTTCGAGTTTCTCTGACACTATGTCACTCGAATCAACTTTCTTTTGTTGATTATACCACTGTTTAAACCAACAAATAGTACGTTTTTCCTTTGCCTCCACTTGGTATTCGCTGAAATTCTTATATTTTCCTCCGTGTTTTTCCCATTGTCTTTTCACAGAAGGCTATTTATATCGATTTGCATATTCAAAGAGGTATAATTCTGGGAGGAGTTGGGGTGGGACAGAAGGCGCGTGCACGTGCGTTACTTTTCACGCTGATCGGGATTTATGTAGTGGAAGAACGTGAAAGTTTGCGTACGCACAGATTCCTGCATCTGGATTTTTCTGTGCGTACGCACATTCCCGCTTTTGTGCTTACGCCATGTTATAGTGTGAGTTCTACGCACAGCGTTATACATGAGGCCCCAGGTCTCAATCCAATTGGGAATTTGTAGCAGGACTTGAAAAAGGTTGTTACCTCACAAACCCCATGCAACCCGACAGAGTTTGAACAGTTTTGTAAAAAAGAATGGAGAAACATTGCAGTGCTTGGATATGCAAAGCTGATAGACCTGAGAACAGAGACTCAAAGGTGCATCCACTAAATACAGTACTTAATTATTTTGTACTTCATATTTGTAATTAACTAGGTGACTTTCAGATACATGTTTTCACATTGACATTAGAATCTTTTTCTGTTGATCAGTGTCAAAAAAGCTAAATTAAACTTTTTGTAGGTACTAAATAAAATTATGTACATACTGTATATAGAGTCATGTGAAAAAGTAAGTACACCCCATAAAAAGTTTTTTCTTTTTAACATATATGTGGACATATCAAGATTTGATCTTCAATTAAATAATATCTTCAGATAAAGGTAATGCAATTGAAAAAAAATACAATGAAAAATTGACTTTGCAATATTGTATTCAATGAAAACTTAATAGAAGTGCCATTCTTGCATGTGGAAAAAGTAAGTGCACCTTTGACTCTAATAGCTGGTATTGTCCCCTTTGGTGGTAAAACCTCAAGTAGGCCTTTTCTATAACTATCTACCAGTTTTTGGCATCAACTAGGAGAAAGGTTTTTCTACTGCTGCACTACAGAATTATTTCAGCTGTGCAATGTTTGAGGGATGTCTTCCATGTACAACCTGTTTCAAATCCCCCTATAGCATCTCGATGGGATCCAGATCTGGCTTTTGACATGGCCATTCTAGAATCCTCCATTTCTTCATTTTCAGACATTCCTTGGTGGATTTACTGCTATGTTTAGGGTCATTGTTATGTTGCAAAGTCGACTATTGGTTGAGCTTTAATCTTCTGACAGATAGTCTCACATTATCATCAGGCACCCCCTGATACAGGAAATAATTCATAATGAATTCTGTGATGGGGAGCTGCCAAGGTCCTAATGTAACAAAGCAGACTCAAACCATAATATTTCCAACGTATTAGGTCTTTCTGGTCAAATGCGATCTTTGTTTTTTTGCCAAATTTGTCTTACTGTGGCCATTTAAGTCTATCTTTGCCTCATCTGTCCAGAGCGCATTGTTTCAGAAGTCTTGGTCTTTGCGTAGGCATTCATGGGCAAACTTTAGTCTTGCGCAGATGTTCTTTCTGGACATCAAAGGTTTCCTCCTAGCACACCTCCCATGAAGATCTAATTTGTGCAACCTATTTTCTAATGGTAGATTCATGCACTTTGACATGAAAAGAGGCAAAAGCTACCTGTAGGTCCCATGATGAAATTCTTAGGTTCTTAAGAGACTTCTTTCAGTATCTAAGCATTGTGCTCTCCAGCTGAACTTGCTGTGGCAGCCTGGTTCAGACAAGCTGATAGTTATTTAAAATCTTCTGTACTTGTTGGTGATCTTCCATACAGCTGAATGGCTGATTTCCAGTTGTTGGGAGATGTTTTTATTATCTAGACATATAGATAACACACGTTTTTTTGTCTTTTAAAACGTATGTGGAAACATCAAGATGTGATCTTCATTTAAACAATATATAAGGTGATGAAAATGGAAAAAAACACGAGTCAACATACGAAAATTGAGACAGTAGCACATCATTCTGTACAACACTTTAAACATATCCTATAAAAACGAATAAAGTAAGAAAGAGTTACAATTAAGGAACGAACCGTAGCCTCTCTGTAACCAACGGCAAATTTACACCATCGCGCTCATTACTGTAATGTTTAAACCCCAGTGAGTGGGTCCTCTAACCGCAAGGGGGCAGTATCTCGAACAACAATTACCTTTTCATCTCGCAGGCTTCATCCGCACGCCGGTCTCTAACTGACTTCCCACAATGCAACGGGCATCGAGTGGGTAAACATGGCGGAGGGAGGAGCGGCTGATGTGGATACTCAACGAACTGAGATTGCAGCTCTGCTGAAGACTCAGTTACGGAAAGGAGACACCTGGTAAAGTGGCACTCAGCGGGTAGCGGCATGTTTGCATGTACTCGGAGAGACCTGTCACTTACTTACCAGCACGTAGGCAGGGGGCGCCGGCTTAAAAAAAAAAGCCGGGCTACTGATACTGAGTAAGACATTCCTCAGGCGACAGCCGGCAGTTCATGCACACTTCTGTACGTCAAGGGTATCTGTACCCACTGTCACTCGCAGAGCTACAGGCATAACTTCTCAATGTCATTTTTATGGTGTTTACCAGTTTCATTTATGTCCTAAAAGTACAGTCCCTAAGAGTTTTACGCTTGCCTTGTCCTCATGTTGAAAACAAATTAGTACTGTCATACGTCCAGTTACACAAGCCGTAATAAACGTATGTCTTTAAAGGAATACTCACTGTGATCCTGGTTAAGTAAAATGTATGTATAGGATACGCCTTTCTGTCATGCGGAACTTCTGTGAGCAGAATATATCTAGGGATATTTGATCACTGCGTATTTTTGTTGGTTCATGTACGACTTTGTCTGTGCACACATTTCAATAAGCAGTTAATTTTTACACGAATAAACTATCGATTATTTCCGAAAACATTTGGTTTATGTATTGTTTTAGCGTTAAATTACCCCGAAGGCGAATCCCTCGGAAGCGAATAATGTAGAAACGCTAAGTTTACGTTTATGAGGAATGTAAACTGGGTCCAAAGCTACGTGATGTTAGTCTAGCTACTGGGTATGCACATTTATGTGAAAAATGTAAGTGATTTGGATTATTTTTAGTTCGTTAATATTAAAATTATAAAAAAAAAAAACCTGATATGTAAGCTTTCATCAGGTGTACCTGAAAATATGTAAACCAGTACGTATTTACATCTTTGGAATTCAAAAACCTTAATGCATTTATTTCGCCATTTGTTTCTGTAAAGGCTAAAATAAAGATGCATCTGGAGATTTCTGAAAACATGCATATGTTTTGTTAGTAATCTTCAACATATACATGTTAATATAGTTGTCATTAATGTGCTTCAAAACAAAGCTTTTTTAATCTTTTATTGAATTTAGTAAAAGCATATAACATTCCATACAATCAAGTCAGAGAGGAAGGCCAACAGCCAGAGTAAAACTATTGAGAGTAGTAAAGAGAGAGGAGTCTCCCCCCAATTCCCCCCACCCCAATATAAATGTTTATTCTAAAATATTATTGATTAGGTCCTGCCAGGTTTTAAAATAGTCTCTCTAAGTGAGAATTAGGTTTTTTTCCAATTTCAAATAGTATATAATGTTAGTTACCCACTGATTTAAAAGAGGTGGGTTAGGATTCTTCCACTTGAGCAAGATAAGTCTACATGCTAGTAGTGAAGTAATGGCAATTACGGTTTGTTTGTCCTGCTTCACTTTAAGCCTGTCTGGGAGTACACCAAACACAGCTGTTAATGGATTAAGAGTGATTGTGACACCAAGGCTGTCTGATAGGCATTTAAAATTTTTTGTCCAGAATGATGTTAATTTGGTACACACCTAAAACATGTGGCCTAGTGAAGCTGGGACTTGATTGCAATGTTTGTTGGTTGGATCTTGCCCTGGAAACATTTTGGACAAATTTAAGTGAGATAGATGTGCTCGATAAAAGATTTTAAGTTGAATAATTGAATGCTTTGTATATATGGAGCTAGAGTGAATTCTGTGCATGGCTGCCTTCCTCTCCGTTTCTGAAATGTTGAGTAAGAGATCCTTTTCCCACTGTACTCTGGGATCTTTAAAAAGAAGGACTTTGAAATGTTTTTATATATTATAAAAATTCTGTCTGAGTACCCAAGACTGATCAATATCTCTTCTGGAATAGAAATAGGTGGGAGGTGAGGAAAATTGGACAGCTTTAGTTTAGCAAAGTATCTAATTTGGAGATAGTGAAAAAATTGTGTTTATGGGAGACTAAATTTGGAGTGTAATTGTTCATAGGATGCAAAGACATTATTTATATACAAATCCCTAAATGATTTAATCCCATTTGTTTTCCAACCATTAAAAACTGCAAGTTCCAGATGGTGGAAAAAGGTGGTTATCATGTAAAAGTGCCACAGATAATATTCTCGATATATAGAATATAAAGAAGTACTGCAGGATTTCATTTCTATTGCAGACCAAGCTAGTGTGTGTTCATCTATTTGTGTCAATGTCCTGGTTTTTATATCTTGTATGTTTGCCGCCCAGTAATAAAATTGAAAATTAGATAGAGCCATGCCGCCTTCTGATTTAGGTCGTTGTAGGGTCGCCTTTTGAATGCATGGGTTTTTTGAATTCCAAATAAATGAGGTTATGATTGAATCTAATTTCTTAAAAAAGATCTGTTAATGTATATGGGGATGTTTTGAAATAGGAACAGAAGCTTAGGGAGGATATTCATCTTCACGATGTTAATGCTCCCTGCTAAAGTAAAGAAGAGTTAGACCATCTATTCACATCTTGTTTAATTTTGTTCATGCAAACAGCAAAATTTTGTTGAAAAAGAGCTTTATGTTTAGTTGTGATGTTGACCCCTGGGTATTTAAACTGATCTGTAATGATAAGATGGCCAATCTAATGTTTTTTGCTAGAGAATTAACTGGAAAAATCAAAAACAAAGCTTTAAACATAACACTTTAGTAATCTCAAGTAACGTGATCAGAAAGTGTAGAATATCGACATAGCTAATTAATGTTGTGTCACATCTAGAAATGTGACTGATGACAAGTTGCTAAAATAAAAATTCTTAACCAACCAACCTTTATTTTATATAGTGTTTTTCAGTAGTGAACAGCATCTCAAGACACTGCAAATATAATTGGCTAACTCTTTTGTTCTTTTCTATGCAGTTGGAACTTGGAGATTAAAGAAATACTCCACCCAAAAAATATTTTTTTTATATGTTAGTTACCCTGTGTAGTTTGTAGTAGCAGCTGAGAAAAAAATATTTTATTTTTCGTGCAGAATGTAAGAAAACAGTTTATTATATAATGGAACATAATGGTAACCCATTCTGTCCAGAGACAAATTATGTAAACATATCCCTGGAAAAAAAGTTGTCACGTAACTTGTGTCTTGTAATCCACATGTCAGTTGTCCATTCGTATGCTCACAATGTGCAAAATGCATGCATATTTTGCTAAAATATTATTACTTCTGGAAAAAAATTGCATACAAGAGAAACAGGAAAGACGCATTCTCATAAATGATAATAACGTGTTTGAATTAAAGATCCACATCTCCCCCTCATTCATTGTTTTAAGAATCCTGTCTTGAAGTCAAACACATACTATTACGGTAATGTGTCTTTCCTATTTACCTTGTTAAGCATCCTTTTACATTAGGATGTTTTATAACTTGAAATAACAACAACATGTTTTCTATAGCACATTTTCGTGCAAAGGATTTAGCCCAAAGTGCTTTACAAAATGTGAAAAAAGTTACAAGAAAAGAAAAATAACATTAAATGAGAATAATAATGTATAAGTAACATTCAAAAATAAATCAATACACTCTTAATTTCCCAGGTGGATTTAAGAATTGCTAGTCCTAGCCAACACCTCTTTAAAGACAATAACTGCCTAATTGTGAGCCAAAAGGTAAGACACATTTAAAAAAAATAAGCACCAAAACAACATTAGACAAATTAGGAAGAGACAGGAATGTTGTTTGGTGCAGAAATGTACCTTTTGTCATAATTTAGTTTTAAAGCCACTAATGAAACGAGTTAGGGTAACGGGGGCTGGATCCAATCCTGGTAGCAAAGGAATCAAGGATCTGGTCAATTGCGTTGGCCTACTCATGTGAGTCTTCATCTTTTCCTAATGATTGCTTGCAGTAATTAACTAGCCTATTGTTACCTGGTTCTTTTTTATATGCTGCCATATTTTATGGCTTCCAGCCTTTACCAATTTCTCTGTTAGGTAGTACACAACATAGCATTTGCACACATGCTTAATCTAATAGGAGGATGCAGGGAGTCACTTTGGGCTCAAGGCAAGAACCAGCCCATTGCAGGACCCATTTACAAAAACATCATAACCTGCATGTCTTTGGGAATATGGAAGGAAAACCGGACTGCACAGAGTAAATAATTTTCAGGCGTGGAAAGAGTGTGAAGGTTCCATTAGGACAGCAGCTAAGTGAAGATTTCAAAACATAGGACACTTTAATCAGTGAGGGAGGCAGCTTTAACACACTGTGTCATTCTTCAGCCCTGTCAGCAATACCTTCTGAAAAATACACAGTAAATGTTATGTTCAGTATATACCGTAACATTCTTGTGAAAGAGAAATAGTGAGTTTTAATCCTCTCCTCTAATCTCTTAATAGTTTAGTCTTTTGTTAATTTTACCTGTATCTGGTTTCTGACTTCACAGGTGAATATTTTAGGAAAATAAATAGTAGGTTGTGTGTTAGCTCACTGGGTTGTTCAGCATAATGGCAAAAGCTTAAGTCCTAGGGAAAATAGTGCTTTGGTGGTAGGTTCAGTTGCTGAATGTTTTTATATTGAATTGTATGAATAATGTTAAACAGGGAACAGAAATAATACATTATGTACAGTGTAATCAAATAGTAAAGCAAGGTAAGCGTACATCCATTTCATATGTATCACGCAGGGTACATTAGCTACATAAATGGACCTGTCTTAATTTTGGGAAATGCACTCTGGAAAGGTCGTTCCACTTAATAGTACCACTGCAAAGGCACAATGTTGACAAAATAACTCCAACAAAGACTCGTTGTGAAAGTAACAATAATTTTATACGTCGCTTGTATTCAAGAATCATTTGTCACACACTCCACTTCAGGCTCTGCTGGGAAAACCCATCAGAAAGTCAACAGAGTTTAATGCAGTAGCTAGATAAAGCACTCCTAGTGCTCCATTAGCATGTAGAAAAGAGAAGTCTGAAGGGTGGAACATTATAGGGTTTCAGTGATTTTGGGTTTTTATAGGGTTTCAGTGATTTTGGGTTTTTCAAGTGCCATGGTGAGGTTAGCACTTTCTATAACTTTAGTATGATACTGTTTTGGTACAATAACCTAGTGAATGTTTAACTGGGAGTTTCACCTTTTTTTTGTTAGGGTTTCATGGGAGCAGGTCATATATAAATACAAAACCTATTACATACACAGACCACAGTGATGTATTGAATAACTGATTACACTTCATGGCTATAGTGATGTATGTTCAGCACACAACCTACACAGGCTTTTTCAGTGAAACTAGAAAAAGAAATAAAAACAGTGAAATGCAAGTTATGTTGCTTTTATTTAGCAAAAAAATATGATAGTGGGGTAAGCAAATTTACTTAACATAATTACTTAAACTAAATAATATTAAATTCAAATTTCTTGATAAGTCAATAACTCTTAAGAAAAGCAAGATTTAGTGGCTTGATATAAAAGCTTTTAACTGGCTTAGATTTCATTTTTTTCAGTTGATGATTTTCCTGTCACTCTTTTTTTTATGAAAATGTCTGTTTGCACTAGTTGATTTTAATTGACAACTTAAGCCCAGATGATTTCTCCTTCATGGTCTGAATTTCAGAGACAGATGTTTGTATTACTTACAGAAAAGCAAGTATTTCCTTAGAGGTTTATTTTCTTTTCTTGCAGACATCCCATCCTTTGTTATATCTATTGTCCAGAACTCCACTTAAACTCTTCACTCACTTAAAATAGATGTCATTCCAAAGCATTGCACTCTCATGAAAGAACACTTAGGCTAAATCTGCATTCTTTAGCTTTGCATTTGTTAAGCTATGTAATTATAATGAAAGTATAATTATTATTTCCTAATATGTACTCCTGTTAGTGTAATATTGATTTTGTTGTGAAAAGTGTTGCTCAAAGTACAGTACATTAATTTAATTCTAGTCTTAGGGAATGCAGTGAAGCACACAAGTTGAGTTGCTGTATATGTGAGGTATATGCATAAACAGAGGAGAAAAAATGAAACCTTAGTGTGACTGCTTTTCAAACAAACTTATTCTCCAAAGAAATGGCAGTGAACAGGGACTCGACTGGAGTCTTATATTGTGAATTCAAGTAAAGGTTATACAAGTCTGATTTGCAGCATAAAAATTTGATATTAGATGAAAACTGATTACATCTTCCAGACCCACTTTATTCCGAGCTGATTCACTGGGAAACTGGAGCCTTGTTAGTTTGCTTGATGTTAAATTTATTAGTTAATCAATTTGTCATTTCAGAGCATGCAGGGCACTGGAATATCCCACATAACTCCAGTGTTCTGAGTCTCCATCATATATGGCTATGTATTTGATTAAAAACCAGTGAACAACTTGTTAATTGGACAAGCTTTCTGCTCAGAGCACTCTTTCTCTGTGCTCATATGTGCCTGGGATTCCAGTGTTGCATTAAGTAAGCATGCCATGTTTTTGTTTTATCTGTTTGTTGTGTAATCATTAAATGCAGTAACATTCATTTAAGCAATAGCACTAGTTTTAAACATTTGTGTTATGTTCTACATTTTTACATTTTGCTTTTGAATTGTTGGCTGCAGAGGTTCCAAGATACACAGAAATAAAAATACAAACAGCTTTGCTGCAATATTTTGTGAACATTCAAAACGGTTAATATATGCAGCTGGCTGCTGGCATTTTTCATAATGCCACCTACTCCTCTTAGATCTCCAGTATCAAGCACTGAAGCAAAATAATAGCATTTAATGTCTTCTTCACCATACACTTGAAAGTAAAAAGGAACATTTTCAGGATTGTTGTGTTGTTGTGGGTGTTCTGGTAAGCAGAAGATTGAAAAGGGCACTGTATAGAAATAGCAGTCAACACTATTAAGTGGAATCATTTATTTCAATGTGTCAGACCTAAAAGAAGGAATACATCTGTTATTGTTAATATAATAAAAAAGACTTTAATTGGGGTGTTCTGACAAGCAGAATTGCAAAAGTAAAAGGCTAGAAGTTCTACTTTATATGATGAAGAAAGTGATGTTTGTCAATTTTTATCATCAGTATGCCTCTATGTACATTTGCGTTGTGAACTTTGGTAGCCTCTTCCCAACAATGCTCTTTTCTGTTTTGTATAGTGGATTGTTGTGTATAAAGTAATGAACTGTATTGTAAGGCCCACTTTTTTTTTTTAATATTCTTTTGCATCACAGAAGCAAGTGCATCTTAGCACATATCCAAAATGTATGCTGATTGTCATCAGGTGAAGCATGAAGATAGATGTAAGATTCTTCATATGAACATACATAGTCTTGGTCGTACGTGTTCTTTGTATTTCCACTTTAGTATTGTAATATGTATCATATTAATGTATTGAATACAACAAGTTTGCGAGATTGTGAACTTGTAATTATAGTGTTGTCATGAAGATTTTAGCAAGAAACTAACACCTTATATATGATTTCATATATATATATATATATATATATATATATATATATATATATATATACACACACACACATATATATTTTATAGTGTTCACACTTCTTGTTTGAGTTATTTTCTATTAAAGGCTAAGTAGTACAAGGCAGTTATGAGTTAAGATATCTAGTCCTTGTAAATGTTGCTACAGTATTTTGAAAACACAAAGCAGATCCTGTATCAGGAATGCTTTCAGTATAAGATATGATCACCATTAAAATGTGGCAGTAGAACATCTTTTGATCTTCACCTACCACTGACACATAAGGAGATCTACTGTCTATGGCTGAAGGCATTAAGTTTGAAAAATAAAATACAGAAGAAACCATTCATGTGGTCCTTCCACTTTATGCAGCAGAAGCCAACAGAGGACCCCCTACCCAGAATAAAATGTTGTGGGTATAATGCTTCAGTAAGGAAGTGAAATGTATGCTGAGACATGTAGATTCAGTAGGTTTACAGCCTTGCCTTGTCCAGAAAAAAAACTGGGGATTGAATAATACTACTCCCCCATAGCTCCAGTGTTCTGTATTCAAATTGGGGAGTATACATATTTTCCTAAGGAATACAATAAAATAATTAGCATTTTTGTAAGTGATACATTTTGTCAGCAGGCAAGAATTTAGGACCATTATTCCTAATAGACAAATGGGATTATGCCCCAATTCTTTATAAATCTTTCCTGTTGCATTGTCTCAAATAGGACATTGTAATACATTACCATAAAGGTGTTATCAGGTCAGACGTTACTTATAAGGTGGATAATGAGGCATTGAAACAAGAAGCTATTTTGTGTGGATTTGCCATGGAGAGATGACATAGAAAACAGCATAGATGCAACCGATTATTTTTGAAGTTCATGCGTATGTTTGCATGCTTATTAGCTAGATAGATTACTTTAGCTCCAGTATGTGCACACACTGCCAAAAGTGTTTTCAGGTGGACAGAGAGAGAGGTTGGGAGCATGCACTGGTACAACAAATTGTCGCACCCACCACACAACAAACCACTTCAAGATCTCAATTTAGAACCTGAGTGCAGCCATGCAATGGATGACACCTCAGCAATGGACAGACATAGACAGATTTGTTGGTACCCTTATAGTTCATTGAAAAAGTGTTGTATCCCTCTTGAAAAGTGTTTAAATGAAGTGTGTGTTCCATGTATACCTGCATGCCTTCAGTATGTCACTGAGTAAAGCAAGGTAAGTAAGAAAAGAGATAAAGTACTGCTTATTATACAGTGATATTGTTTTTTTTTCCTTTTTTTTTTTTTAGTTTTTATTGAATCTATTAAAATCATATAACAGTCCAAACAATCAAGTCAAACTTAACAAAACTAAAATAAAGTAAAATCAGCCCTCACCCATGAGAAAGAGAGGAAGGCCAACAGCCAGAGCAAAACTGTTACGAGTAGTAAAAAGAGAAAGGAGTCTTTTTTCCCTAATATAAATACTTATTCTGAAATGTTATTGATTAGGTCCTGCCAGGTTTTAAAAATGAACAGATCTCTAAGTGAGAATTAGATTTTTTCCAATTTCAAATAGTATATAACATCAGTTACCCACTGACTTAAAAGAGGTGGGTTAGAATTCTTCTAGGTGAGCAAGAAAAGTCTACATGCTAGTAGTGAAGTAATGGCAATTAGGGTTTGTCCTTCTCCACTTTAAGTCCATCTGGGAGTACTCCAATCACAGCTGTTAGCTGATTAGGAGGGATTGTGATACCAAGGCTGACTGATAGGCATTTAAAAATTTTTGTCCAGAATGATGTTAATTTGGTACATGTCCAAATTATGTGACCCAGTGAAGCTGGTGCTCGATTGCAACGTTCGAAGGTTGGATCGTGCCGTGGAAACATCTTGGACAATTTCAAACAAGGTACATAGATGTACAGTATAGAGCTAGAGTGAATTCTGTGTGTGGCTGCCTTCCACTCCATTTCTGAAATGTTGACTAAGAGATCCTTGTCCCACTGTACTCTGGGATCTTTAAAATGAAAAGACTTGAAAATGTTTTTATATATTATAGAAATGCTGTTTGAGACCCCAAGACTGATCAATATCTCTTTTGGAATAGAAATAGGTGGGAGGTGAGGAAAACTGGGCATCGTTCATAGGATGCAAAGACATTATTTATATACAGGTGTCTAAATGATTTACAGTGATCCCTTGCTATATCGCGCTTCGCCTTTCGCGGCTTCACTCCATCGCGGATTTTATATGTAAGCATATTTAAATATATATCGTGGATTTTTTGCTGGTTCGCGGATTTCTGCGGACAATGGGTCTTTTAATTTCTGGTACATGCTTCCTCAGTTGGTTTGCCCAGTTGATTTCATACAAGGGACGCTATTGGCAGATGGCTGAGAAGCTAGATTGCTTACTCTTTGCTTACTCTTCTCTCTCTCTTGCGCTGACTTTCCCTGATCCTGACGTATGGGGATTGAGCAGGGGGGCTGTTCGCACACCTAGACGATACGGACGCTCGTCTAAAAATGCTGAAAGATTATCTTCACGTTGCTATCTTTTGTGCAGCTGCTTCCTGAAATGACATGCTGCATGGTGCTTCGCATACTTAAAAGCTCGAAGGGCACGTATTGATTTTTGACTGAAAAACAAACTCTGTCTCTCTCTATCTCTCTCCCCCTGATCCTGACGGAGGGGGTGTGAGCTGCCGCCTTCAACAGCTTTGTGCCGCGGTGCTTCGCATACTTAAAAGCCAAACAGCCCTATTGATTTGTTTGCTAGAGATTGTTTTCTCTATCTATGTGACATTCTGTGCTCCTGACACGCACTCCTTTGTAGAGGAAGATATGTTTGCATTCTTTTAATTGTGAGACAGAACTGTCATCTCTGTCTTGTCATGGAGCACAGTTTAAACTTTTGAAAAAGAGACAAATGTTTGTTTGCAGTGTTTGAATAACGTTCCTGTCTCTCTACAACCTCCTGTGTTTCTGCGCAAATCTGTGACCCAAGCATGACAATATAAAAATAACCATATAAACATATGGTTTCTACTTCGCGGATTTTCTTATTTCGCAGGTGGCTCTGGAACGCAACCCCCGCGATGGAGGAGGGATTACTGTAATCCCATACGTTTTCCAAACATTAAAACTGTGTAAGTTCGAGAGGGTGAAAAAAGGTGGTTATAATGTAGAGGTGCCACAGATAAGATATTCTGTAACTTAAAGTGCTTTCTACATTGGTTCCATATTCTGAGTGAATGAAGGACAATTGGGTTGTTACTATATTGGCGATACCTTGTATTTATTGGAGTACAAAGCAAGGAATATAAAGAAGTGCTACAAGATTTCATTTCTATTGCAGACCAAGCTAGTGTGTGTTCATCTATTTGTGTCAATGTCCAGGTTTTTATAGCTTGTATGTTTGCCACCCAGTAATAAAACTGAAAATTAGGTAGAGCCATGCTGCCTTCTGATTTAGGTTGTTATAGGGTTGCCTTTTGAATGCATGGATTTTTCGAATTACAAATAAATGAGGTTATGATTGAATGTAATTTCTTAAAAAAAGATTTGTTAATATATTTAGGGATGTTTTGAAATAGAAACAGAACCTTAGGGAGGATATTCATCTTCATGATGTTAATTCTACCTGCTCCAGTAAGGAGTTAGACCATCTATTCACATCTTGTTTAATTTTGTCCATGCAAACAGCAAAGTTTTGTTGAAAAAGAGCGTTATATTTACTTATGATGTTTACCCCAGGTATATAAACTGATCTGCAATGATAAAAGGGAAGATGTATAACCTAATGTTGTTTGCTAGAGAATTCACTGGAAAGAGCACTTTTGTTCAAATTAATTTTAAGTCCAGATACCTCTTGAAATTCTGTTAGGGTTGTAGGCACAGACTTTTATGGATCTGATTTATACAGTACCATATCATCTTCATATAGTGAAATTTTCTGTTCAAGTCCTTCTCTGATTATCTTTGATGCATTTCGAAAGTAAATAGCCAGTGGCTCAATGGTGATTGCAAATAACAGTGGTGACAAGGGGCATCCACATTCTAGTTTGAAGTAGTCTGAAATAATGTTGTTAATACAAACTGAAGCTTCTTGACTGGTGTACAGTAGTTTGATCCATGCGCATATGTTTGGGCCAAACCCAGATTTATACAATGTGTCCAACAGGTAATCCCATTCAACCATATCAAATGCCTTTTCTGCATCCAAAGATAAATTGATCTCTGGAGTGTTAAACTTCGTGGTTGAATATATTACATTAAATAGGTGTTGAAGATTGGAAGCCAAATGTCTACTTTTAATAAATCCAGTTTGGTCTTGTGATATTACTGAAGGGAACACTTTCTCAGTCCTTTTAGCTAGGGCTTTGAAGCGTATCTTATCATCATTAGTCAGAAGTGAGATTGTTCTGTATGATGCACATTGTAGTAAGTCTTTATTTTTCTTAGGAAAAATGGTAATTAATGCTTGGCAAAAGGTTTGAGTTATCTATTTTTGTCTCTGGCTTCTGTAAATGTTGCTAATAAGAGGGGAGCCTAACTTAACTGAAAATGTTTTATAAAATTAAGCAGGGTAGTCATCAGGACCTACTGTTTTATCCACTCTGAAGTGAGCTTGTAGAGTCTAATAATTCTGATAATTTCAGAGATTTATCCAATTCCTCTGTTCTTAGAGTATGTAGCTGTGGTATCTGTAATGTATCAAAAAGTACATTATATTGTGTCTTGAGTACTTTAAACTGAGTAGAATATAACAACTTACAGTAGTCTCTAAATGTGTACATTATATTTTCATGTCCAATGATTCTATCTCCGTCTGTGGTAGTGATTACTGATATTGCATTGTGAACTTCCTGCTTATGGATTTGTTGCGCTAAGATCTTGTTAGCCTTCTCTCCGTGTTCGTAATAATGATGTCACAATTTTAAAATGAGTTATTCTGTTTCTTTTGTTGTCAAGTGGTTAAGTTCTGATGGCTAAGCCTGTCTTTTCCTAAAAAGTGCCTCATTTGGAGACCTGGTATGGTCTTGATCTATTCTGGTAATACTGATTGACTCTGATGCCGTCTTGGTTTCCGATTTATTTTTGTGGGAAATATGTGAAATAATCTGTCCCCTTAAGAAAGCCTTCATTTTCCCAGAGTATTCCTGCAGAAACCGAAGAGGATGTATTTGTCACTAAAAAAAAAATCAGTTTGCTTGAATATAAATTCTGTATGGTTCTCGTCCGCTAATGACGGAGTTAAGGTGCCAGCTGCGAGATGAGTATGTGAGGCATAGTGATGAGAGCTCCATCATCAGAGGGGCATGGTCAGAGATAAAAATAGTGTTGTATTTGCAAGATTTGATTGTGGGCAAGAAATGGTTATCTATAAAGAAATAATCAATTCTTGAGTAACAACGATGTACTGGTGAGAATAAGTATTATGCTCTTAAGTATGGATTTAGAAATCTCCATGGGTCTGATATGTTTAATTAAAAACTGTGTAATTGTTTTTTCAATATTAGATGCTGTCACCTCTGAAGCTGAAGACCTATCCAGATTTGGATTTAAAACACAATTAAAATGTTCAGCCATTATAATTTTATGAATGTTCAAGTTAGGAATGGATGCAAATACGTTTTGGATGAAATCTCTTCATCCACATTGGGTGCATAGATATTTATCAAAATCAATTTACAATTAAATAAATTACCCATAACCATCTCATATCGCCTTCCAGGCTCTGATACTACATCTGATACTACAAATGAAATTGTTCTCTGAATTAAGATTTCCACACCTCTAGTTTTCTTTGTATAGTTGGAGTGGAGAATTTGGCCAGTTCAGTCTCTTAGAAACCGAAACTGAATCTTGCTTAATAAGTGGGTCTCCTGTAAAAACACTATCTTGGCGTTTAGACCTGTTAGGTGAGAGAATACTTACTTCCTCGTTAGTTCATAATCCTCTGGCATCCTCTCACTTTCCAAGATTCCATTTAACAATCTAGTTAAAAACTCCACTGCCATCTCTCCTAAACCCCTCCATGCTTTCATAGGTATGTCATCTGGACCAACGGCCTTTCCATTCTTCATCCACTTCATAACTGTCCTTACTTCCTCCTTGCTAATCTGTTGCACTTCCTGATTCACTATCTCCACATCATCCAACCTCTTTTCTCTCATTCTCTCCTTTCATTAGCCTCTCAAAGTACTCTTTCCATCTGCTCAGCTCACCCTCCTCGCTTGTGAATGTTTTTCCATCTTTATCCTTTATCTCCTTCAGATTGACTCTTCTGCATAGGATATAATCTACCTGTGTGCATCTTCCTCCACTCTTGTACGTCACCCACCGTTTTGCAGTCTTCAGTCTCCTTCAGATTGACTCTTCTGCACAGGATGTAATCTACCTGTGTACATCTCCCTCCACTCTTGTACATCACCCTATGTTTCTCCCTCTTCTTAAAATACGTATTCACCACAGCCATGTCCATCCTTTTTGCAAACTCCACTATCCTCTAACCTTCATTCCTCTCGACACCATACCTACCCATCACCTCCTCGTCTCCTCTGTTCCCTTCACCAACATGTCCATTGAAATCTGATCCAATCACCACTTTCTGTCCATCAATTCATCCAACTCACTCCAGAAATCTTCTTTCTCATTTATCGCACACCCAGCTTGCGGGGCATATGCACTAACAACATTCATCATCACACCTCCAATTTCCAACTTCATGATCATTACATTGTCTGACACTCTTTTCACCTCCAAAACACTCTTGACATGCTGTTCCTTCAGAATAACCCCTACACCATTCCACACAATGAATTTGAATCCACCTTCGATCCACCTGGCCTTACTCATTTAGTCTCTTGCACACACAATATATCAACCTTCCTTCTCTCCATCATATCGGCTAACTCTCTCCCCTTACCATTCATACTGCCAACATTCAAAGTTCCTACCCACTGTTCTGCTCTCGTTACCTTCCTCCTCTCCTCCTGCCTCCGGACACGTCTCCCACCTCTTCTTCGGCCAACAGTGGCCCAATTTCTGCCAATACCCTGGTGGCGGCTGTTGTTAACCTGGGCCTCAACCGATCCGGTATGGAAATTTGTATTGTTGTCCGCATATTGATCTGGCAAAATTTTATACCAGATGCCCTTCCCCATTTATCCAGGCTTGTGACCGGCACAAAGAAACACACTGGATTGTGCATCTCCTGTGGCTGGGTTCTGAAAGTATATAATTTTCTTATAAGGATGTAATTGACTGTAACATCTCAGCATTCAAGTATCTCCTGCATTTGTATGAAATTCGAATTAAGTATTAAACTGGCAGATTCTTATTGTAATTGAATTGAAAATAAAAAATAAATGGAATCTGGTAAGGAGCGAAGTATACAATGAGGAATTATGTGAGGATTTCCTGTTCAAGGCAGTTTCCTTAGTTTTATAATTGTCTTTGCAGCTCAGTTGATGTTTTGGAACTTAAGTGGTGCCATTACGCATTCCCTGTTTAAATTTTTTGAAGGTTTATATATGTGGCTTCTTTGTGTTCTAAATTAACAAAGTTACAATTGTGTACAGTTAAAAGAAAGATTTATTAGTATATTTTGGCAAGCACTGAAAAAGATAAAAAAAAAATTTAGGGAGAATGTTTTATAACATTGTTAATTGTCTTTGTCAGTGTGAGATGAAAACATGACCAACTTGTAATTTCTTCTTTATCCTTTTCTTTCCTTTAGGCCAAAACAATTTAAAATTTGAATAGGTTGTTAAATTGTTGTATAATTATGGTTCCTAATTATGTGAACTGTTCTGAGATACCTCATCATCATTTTCAATCATTACATTCCAATGAGTAAAGTATCTTTTAGTCCTGAAATATGTTACTTCTTTTTCTGGGTTCACAAAGCTTAGCTACATCTGTAATAGTGATACCTGCAATGGTTTTCTGAACTAGTTTCTTGTGCATTTGATAGTCTACTGTCTTAAGCTTTTCTTCTTTAAAGGTCTTTTTTTTAATTTTATTTTCATAGTGCTCAGTGGTCGGTGATCTTGTACGTTCATCATCAGTTTTAGAGAAATATACAATAGGACTGTGACTTTGCGTTGTCAATACCTTGTACATGATTGCTTCGTCACTCACTAGATGGCTTAAGGAGATAAAAGTACACACCTATTATTTTTTTGAGAAATAACACAATACCTTCACAAAGTAGCCCAGTATGTTTCTTGATGTGGCATAAATAATCTTCTATAGATAGATTTTACTATCTGCCATAGATAACAAAGAGCTGCTACTGTCAATGTATAATTTGAATAGACAAAATTAAGAAATTTAAAGAGTATACATTGCTATTTATTCATTTATTTATTTTTGCAGGTATTTGGTAGATAGTCGCTGGTTCAAACAGTGGAAAAAATATGTTGGATTTGACAGCTGGGACAAGTACCAAATGGGAGACCAAAATGTATATCCTGGTCCAATTGACAATTCAGGGCTTCTAAAAGGTAAAAACAGTATTTTAATACAAGAGTTGTTTTTTTTTTTTTTTTTACTTTAAAGGGGCTGGCATTCTTATAATTAATCTTTCTAACAATTAAGTTATAGATTCCAAAATTAGATTTTCTACATTTGGCAAAACAAGTAACAGAAGTATCATTGCTTTAAGTGGTTTTATTTATTCTACAGCTTTTTGTGTGTATATATATTTACATTATATGTAATTATTTAAAAGGTGTAGTATCCATGGGGTAGTAAAATATTTTATTAAGTGCAGTACAACTTGAACATCAGCCTCAAGAAATATTGCTGTTGTCAACTGGTACATGCATACTGTATATAGTACTATAATCCTGCAAAGGTTTTTTGAACGTCGTTGTTTTACATATCTTCATCTCATCTTTGTATTATTGAAATTATAGACAAAACCAGTTATTTGCTATCAGATATCTTAAAGTTAGAAGCTGAAAAAGTATGTTTGGAAATAGTATCGAGACATCCATGTAGTATCAGATTTACATATTGTGTGCCTTGAAAACGTGTTTATCCTTCATAATTTTTTTCATGATTGAAATATTCTTTTTGAAAAAATTTTGTGGCAGTATCTACATGAGACTTGCTGATAAACTGCAATTTAAGATGATCTCATAGATTTTCAATATGATTTAAAGTTAGAATGCCTACTGGGTTACCCAAAGAGATAAAGTCAGTTGAAGATCCTATGATGTTGTCTTGGAAGTGTGCATTGAATCACTGTTATTGTATTAAAACTTCTTCCCCAGTTTCAGTCTTGTGGAAGAGGGGGGTATGTTTCTGTTTAGTATTTGTCTCTAATAGTGCCTGAATGAAATTATTTTTTAGGCCTCTGGCAATATTAATATATGGAAAGTATTAGTTTTCCTGATTGAAAAAAAAAGTGTGTAATGTGTTTACATGAACATATTTAATTTATCATTTAAACAGATTAAGTAACAGTTAATAATAACATTTTTGCAGAAATGTTACGGTCTTTAGAAAATGTATTCACAACACTAAAAATAGGCAAACGCTTTAACTTAAATCTTGTTGGTACATTTCCTTGACTCATTTTAACTCTCACACTATTTCTGTGTCTTCGTCTTTATGACAACAAGCAGAGTCATTTGTTTCTACATAAGAGAAGTCAAAATTGCAGTATTTTCATTCTACCAGTAGTGTAAGAAGCAGAAATTTTGAAAGAATGGCAAATTGTAAGTTTTCATTCGCTAAAGTAAATAACTGGGGATATCAGAAAGAATGATTTTTTAAACTGCCTGAAACATTGTAAAAAAAACTATATTTTAGCAGAAACAGTATTTTTATTAAAGTAGTAGAAAACAGTACTGACTCTTAAATAATAATAGCAGAATGAAAAAATATTTCTTTCACCAGTTGAAAGATGAAAAGAAAAGAAAATGCTCTCACAATAACATCTTGAAAACAAGTGGAAGTAAATTTGCTTAAATAGAATTGCAGGTAAAAATCATTATCATACATAGTCAAACCTGATTAATCCAGTTCAGGGTTACAGGGGGCCAGAGCCTATCCAGTAGCACCTAGCATGAGGCAGGACAGAGCACCAGTGTATCACTGAGTGCCCTCACATATCCATCCATACTTGCACTCAACTGGAATCTCTATTTGAACTAACCTGCACATCTTTGAGGAGGTACGATGAAAAATAGAGCACCTAGAAGAAAATCTGAGGAGACGAAGGCGACCGTGTAAACTTGCAATTTATTTATAATCATCTTCTCACCAACAAAGTAAAAGAGAACATAAATCAGTTCCTTTTGTTAGCGTTCTGCTTGTATGAACTTTAGTAATTTTTGGAGCTGCCTGCCGGATTAATCACTGGTTTAATAGCTCTTCTCATTGACTTCCTGTATACTGTATAGAGCTTGGTACAGGCATGTAACTTGCAAGGGAATGTCAAGGTAAACATGATTCTAATGACAATATACAGTATGTAAAGTCTATTAAAAATGTTTTTTTCCTCTACAGCTTTTTGTACAAGTAAAGCATCTGTACTTTGTAAGGATGGTGTAACAAATGAACAGTTTGTTGGCCTTCGTTTGACAATAGCAGCTACTGTAAATTCAGAAGCAGCCAGTCATCTTGTGAAGGCCTCTTATTTGCATAAAAATTGATTTTCTTTATCAATAAAACCATGTCTGTTTGTGCAGTTTGTTGACACAGGTCTTGTCCAATAGGATAACTGAAATGCTCAAAATATCTAATGCCAAAAGAGCACTGTCATTATTTGGACTGAGTGTTAGGCAAAGTCGTGGGGTCCAGCGGCTGTGGGGCATCTGTTGGTGAAGAAAGATTCATAGATCTTAACTTTGCTGACGATGCTGTGATCTTTGCAGAGTCAATGGAGGCTCTGATTGGGGCGCTCGAGAGACTGAGCGAGGATTATGAATGTGTGGGCTTGCGACTGTCCTGGATAAAAACCAAGATCCATGCCTTTAATGACCTCTTGGGCACAGCCATCAGCAGTGTGTCTGTTTGCGGAGAGAGTGTCAACCTTATCGAGAGGTTTACTTACCTTGGTAGTGACATTCATGCCTCTGGTGACTCTTCCAATGAAGTCAGTAGACGGATTGGGAGAGCATGGGGGGGTCATGAGGTTGCTGGAAAGTGGTGTGTGGCTCTCCCAATATCAATGCAAAAGGACGAAGGTCCAAGTCTTTAGAGTCCTGGTGCTTCCTCTCTTGCTATATGGTTGCGAGACATGGACGCTATCCAGTGACCTGAGATGAAGACTGGACTCCTTTGGTACTGTATCTCTCCGAAAAATCCTTGGGTACCGTTGGTTTGACTTTGTGTCGAATGAGCTGTTGCTCATGTAGTCCCGAGTGAGGCACATTACATTCATTGTGAGGGAGCATCAGGTACGGCACTACGGCCATGTGACGTGTTTCCTCGAGGGTGATCCAGTTTGTAAGATCCTCATTGTTGGGGACCCAAGTGGCAGGACTAGGCCAAGGGGTCGCCAAATGTAACACCTGGCTGTGGCAGATAGAGGGTCATTTCTGGAGGGTGGAACTGGACTGCGTGTCTGCCTGGGGGGGTTGCCAACCGGGATCCTGAGTTGTTTTGTCGTGTAGTGGGTGTGGCAATGCACTATACCAGTGCATGCTCCCCAACTTGACTTGACTTGAATCTCGATAAGAACAAGCCATTCAGCCCAAAAGTTTGCCAGTCCTATCCACTTAATTCTTTCAAAATAAAAAATCAAGTCAGATTTTGAAGGTTCCTTAAGTCCTACTGTGCATCACATTACACTACTTGGTAACTTATTTCATATCTGTGGTTCTCTGTGTGAAGAAAAACTTCCTAATGTTTGTATGAAATTTACAAGTTTCCAACTGGGTCCCTACGTTCTTGATGAACTAATTTTAAAGTAACAGTCTCAATCCACTGTAGTAATTCACTTCATAATTTTAAACACTTCAATCATGTCTCTTCTTAATCTTCTTTTGTTTAAAGTAAAAAGGTATTCCCCAAACATTATCCCTGTAGCCTCTTGAATCAACCTAGTCTCTTTTCTCTGTACTCTTTCTATGCTATGTTTTTTTTTTCCCGTAAATATAAGTTGTGTAGAAATGGTTCTCATGTCATTTTAAAGCTCTTTTCCAGCTTTATATTTTGCATAAATACTATGCTATCCCCAAAATGAAAAAATACCATGTTATGAGTGATTGTAATGTTAAAAATTGAATAGCAAAAAAACCTATGCTTTTAGAATTTTTTTTTTTTATTTTTACTAAAGCTAGCTTATAAGGTCATGAACATCTCCAGAAAATTTGGTCTTTGATTTTTGAGTCATTGCTGAGATATCATTACTTATCTGAAGTGTGCATCAAAACCACAATTCCTTACAATGCTGTTGAATAGCAGTTACTGATCAGTGAATGATTATACAGGGTTATTAGGGTTCATGAAAACTAAGACTAAAGCCAGAACTAGCAGTGAAAATATAATTTTAATTGAAATAAAATAACTAATTTGTCAAAATAAATTAAAAAAGACAATAATCCCAAAGTAACTAAAACAAAATAGAATTAGTGGTAAAATCAGAGTAGTTTAAGTTTTTCTCTTCAATTCACGCTTTTGACTTGAGAGACACTGGGCTTTGGGTTAAGCAAATCATATTTGAGATCATGCACTCTTTCATTATATGTTTTCAGAAAATATAGATTAAGCTTTTCCTCATAAACCTGAAAACTAACATAAACTAAACTGAAACTAGATGGGCTCTTAGACCACTAGAGTGAGTAAAGAACTTCAACTTTGGTGGAATCATGAATAAGTTACGTATAAACTATACTCTTTGAATGGTAAGTTGGGAATGTAAGAACATAAACAATGGCTACAATCTCAATTTCTACTCCATCAGAGCCTTTGTTGTAGCAATTGTGTCTTCCTGTTGCCATCACAAGTTCATCTACTAAAAGCACATCCTGATGATCCATGACAAGTATATCTTAATGGTATGGGAATGAGCTGGATGGGTATGGTCAATGAGGATGTAAAAAGTTCAGTCTTGACTCTCCAGTGCTGGGCATAGTTCATTCAACACATCCTAGCCAAGTACCTTCCACTCCAGATGTTGAGGGACCAGCCACAGGTTCAGGGTCAGGAGGGTCTGCTAAGTCACTACTGAAGAGGCAGACTGACAGATGTTTGTTCTTGGGTGTGAGTTTTGATAGTCTCACACGGCAATTTCTGCAGATGTGCTGACCTGACCTTAAATTGAGACTTGGGTAATCTCGCATTGTGTCAGGCACATCTTTTAAAGCATGGGTTATCTTCTTGAGATGACATTTGAAAGGGTCAGAACAAGATTTCTGATTGAGTCTAAAGAACTTCTCTTCCGAAGATATTGTGAAAATGTATACTGCTGCAGAAAAGACGATGCTTTTATCTCCACCAGGTAATTGACAGCATCTGCTATTGATTGATTACACCTGACCGATTTGCACACCTCACTCCCCTCCGATTAATCTAGGGTGGAGCATTGGCATTTATTAGCCAAATTGGAATGGGCCCATGGGCAGCCATGATGTTAATGAAGCTTCTGTTGATTTTCAGTGTAGCATAATTGGAACCTTAATTAATGTCATTGCTCACACCTGTACTTGCAATACTATTGTATGTCAATGTGGCTGCTATGAAAACAGCCCATTAGTGATATGCAACCATGTGATGCCATCTACAAGTAATGATAGCTTAGCAATGACACAAAAACTAAAAACCACATTTTCTGGAGATGTTCATGACATTATAAGCTAGCTTTAGTAAAAATCGAATAATTTAAAAAATATACTGTAGGTTTCTTCACTATTCAATTTTTAATATTATAATCACTCATAAAATGATGATTTTTTTCATTTTGGGTATAACATAGTATTTACACAAGCAATACACCTGGAAAAGAGCTTTAAAATGATATGAGAATCATTTCTGTGCAGCTTATATTTAGGGAGATATATGCTGTCAGAATCAACCCCCCCAATAAGTTCAGATTTTGTTAGCTTAAATTTCCCCTAATATTGATTCAGGGCACTTGCAGCTTAAGTTCCATGGGTTACTCATATATCCAAATCAGCATTCCCATTGCCCAAGCCCGCATGCTGTCCAAGTCCTTCTGTAATGATTCATTAGATTCTAGATTATCTGCCAGTCCACCTAGCCTTGGTATCATCTGCAAACTTAACCAGCTTGTTATTCATACTCCTGTCCAAATCATTTATATATATATATAAAAATAGCAGCGGTCTTAGCACTGACCCCTGTGGGACAGCACTTGTAAGATCAGCCAATTCTGATAGAGTTCCTTGCACCATAACTCTCTGCTTCCTGTGTTTGTGCCAATTTTGCATTCGTCTACACTCTACATCCTGAACTCCCACTTTTAGCTTGATGCCCAACCTCTCATGTGGCACCTTAATAAGTGCTTTCTGAAAGTCAACATAAGTAAAATTTACTTTGATTATACCCTTTTGTTACTTACTCATAGAATTCCAGCAGGTTAGTAGAACATTACCTCGCTTGTCTGAACCAAGGCTGGCTGTTGAGTAAAACTCCAGTTCAGCCATGTGTTGCTCAGTGTTTTCCTTAATAATTCCTTCCATTAATTTATCTGTGATACACGTTAAGCTTACTGGCCTAAAGTTACTTGGATCTGCCTGATACCCTTTTTATATAACAAGATAATATTTCCCATTTTCCAGTCCTTCAAAATTTCCATAGGGTACTGTGACTAAAAGTATGCTTCATGGGTTTACATATGTACTCGCTAACATCCTTAAAGTCTTTGAGGGTTATTTATTATCTGGTCCTGGTGATTTGTTTGATTTCATCCAAGGGATGCACTTCCATGGAATTTCTGGGTCTATGCTGATATCTGATAATGTCTATGTACTTATCTGCCGATTCTGATACTGATGAAATTATATACTGTACACATTTATAATATACAGAGAAAAATGTGACTTGATCTGTCTGAATGAGAATTACAGAGATATGTAACATTTATTTGTATAAAAATTTTGCATATTACGTTCAGTCATAAAAAAACAATGACATCTTCCACATTTGGCTGGCTACTTGTTGGTTATATAGGAAATAGTATTGCAGGCTGTTGCTCTAAATAACACTAATTGAAAAAAATGAAAATTGAAAAAGGGTAAGTAAAATGATACAATGACAGTGGAATAGGAAATACCACTTAAGAACAACAATAACTTTTGCAGATTATTTGCAGTCATTAAAATAAATGCCTTCTGATCAACCACATTTATCTGCCTTATGTGATCCTTGGTTTTAGAGGTTGTAGTATTACATATTACATAATATTTTTTTCTTTCTTTTTGATGGAATAGATCTAACCACAACCGAAAGAATGAAAATTTTAAAATTAGAAAAGAGTAAAACTGTAAAGAAATAAATAATAATAACTTTTTTCTAGATGTTTATCATTCTGTTGTTTTTTTTTAGCATGATTGGGAGATTTTTCTTAATGAACAAGAGCATCTCTGCCTAGTTGCAGGAAATTCTGTTTCTCTTTTCATTGATCACATTAGAACCCACACTGAAAAATATCTCACTGTTCACACTAGTACATGGGGCTGACAAGAACTTGAGTGCTACTTTGGCAATTGTCAGAAACCGACTCCAGTTGCTATTCCAGTGTTCAGCGGATTTTCATTCCTTGGGATTGATTCCTCTGACAGAAATCCCTGCACCTGCCAAATAGCATGCATATATATACAGCATTATATTCATTGCCATCTTTCATATCTAAAAGATAGACCTGCATTTTGGCTTTTAACAGGGCTCTCAGATTAAGATTAGAATCTTCATTTTAAAATTAAGTCTACCATATTTGAACATAGGGTAAAAGCATTTGGTGCTTGAATGCATGCCTGTATTGTATTTACTGTTTTTTGAACAGCGTCTTTTGTGTTGTAAATGTGTCGATCAACACAAGCAGGCTGCTAACCAAACGCAGAAAGGGCAGAAAATTCTTTCAGCTCAAGTCTGTTTAGCTGCATGTGAGTTGCTTAGAGTTGTATAGGGTAAATAATATATAATTTTTGGAATACATGCATTTCATGTGTGTTCCGTGTCTACAGCTATCTATGTAAACACATCGTTAAAACAGAAACGTTTTTCATGTTTTAGTAATAATTAACAAAATGTAGACATGAAGTGTATAATGTGTGAAGCCTGAAGTCCAAATATCAAACACTTTCACAAAAGGTATGAGTATAACAAAACAAGAGCGCTTTTATTCAAGAATATAACTGCAGAAAAAGAACCCACGTTAGGGTGCGACATTGACACACCCTTAAAATGACCGCTTTGGTGGCGCAGCGGTAAGAACTGCTGACTGGTAATCAAAAGGTCACGGGTTTGACCCTGTTTGCCTCCCTTTTGAGAAGTAAGCTGCTCTTATTCTTACTAGTATAGAATAAAAACATATATTTGATTTGAGTCTGTAACAGCCGGTGTAACTTTATGGTACTTATAAAAGTTTTTTTTTTTTTTTTATAAATTCTCCCAGTCATGTTTATGCTCCCCCTGATCCAACACTGCTGTTTTCACATAAAGACGTGCTATAACAGAGATGAGCTCAGATGATGATGAGGGTTCTACATCAGAGAAAGAATGCATGTCGCACTTTTGCCGTTGCTGTACTTAGTATATAAAAGCCAGATCAAATGTTATTTACCTATTTACCTTGATTTATTTACTTCTCTTCCTACAGTGCAAAGTCACAAGTAGACTGTAGAGCTTCCTGTGTTTGAGAGTCGGTTTATTATCTCAAAGTGACAGGTGACCCAAACTTGTAACAAAAAATGATTTTGTATATTTTGGTAAGATACTTGAAAATAGGTTAGGGATTTCTTTTTTTACTGAATTTATGCAGTGTTTGATGGATGCTTGGTGATGCATGCTCTAGCTGATACCTCACTGGTTTTGCAGAACCTGACTAAATACTTAATGGTGCAGAGTGTCATTTTAGTACTGCTAATGGGACTGAAGGAGGCTGTTTCATTTTGGTGCTGCTGATGAGAATGAAGTAGGCTGTTTCTGTAAGTAAGCAAGATTACATTTTTAAAACAATGGCAAAAGTGGTTTAAAAAGTCAGTACTGTGTACCCTCTAGACTAAAAACATTGGATCAGAAATGACTCACTATATGGCTATTGAGGAATTTAAATACTAGATAATTATTTGTTTTATGTTATCACACAGCCCAGCCAATAACTTAGTTTTTAAAAACATTCTATACCAAAATTGAGCCAATTCCACTGTTCATTCTTGTATTTCAAGTGTAAGCAGAATTAAAAATAAAATGGGCCGGTATTTGAATTTTTGTCATGTTACATAAAAACTGTACATTTTTTGTAACATTTTAAACAGTACAGATGCAGATTTTGGAATAAACTTTTAAAAAAGAAATTCCAGGATATGGTGAAATTAAGAATTTTTTTATTTTAATATTATCCTTCTGAAACATGGTCTTAATGTAGAGGAACAGCATGTTTACAAGCAGCTAAAAAGTAGACAGTACACTTGGGTAGGAGGTGTCAAAGCAGTAATGATAAATGTATAAGTAATGTGACATTTTAAATATTTTGTTAATCTGATGAGACTTAAAGTGTGCGCTGTATTCCTGGATACCATAAAATTTAACTGCTACAGTGTGAAATATGCACACTCTTTAATACACATCGCTGAACCAGAACTTTGCCACTATTTACTGTATTTTGCAGGGGGCATGCACTCTCTGTGAAAAGCTTCTTGTATTTTGCAGCTTTCAATGCTTGGCTAATCTTTCCACAAATACACCTTAAAATAGATAACGTAAAGATAAAACATGCAAACTAACATTTTGAAACAAAACACTTTAGTCCAAGATGGCAACTTACTGTCATGGAAAAGTCTGTGATCCAACATGGAAACAAGGATCATAAATGACTTTCTCTAGTGTTGCTGAGTTCATGGTTCTTCAGTGGGCTTGATTCAGAAAAAAGTTCCAAAGTTTATACAGCTTGATGAGGTAAGACATGTAAGGAAACTAACTTTATCCATTGTGATATCTAGCCAGTGAGGACCCAGAGTAAGGTAGCAGGTCATTTTATAATCTTATTTAAACATTGTTTATAAGAAGGAGTCCAATAAATGGTATAGTACCATAAAAAACACATTTTCCTTCTTCCAAATTCTTAGTTATATAAAAGACTAGCTAACCTGCGGCGTAGCATACGCCGCATAATTATTTATTGATGGGTGAACACTTCCTGAACGACACACTTGTCCAAATGGGGTGGGTTTGAGGATACGACTGTGAGTGAATGAAAAGATGGAACTCTGGAGAGAGCAACATACAATTGTCCGTGACTGAAAACTGGGTTTGGCAGATACAGGCGTATCGTTTTGAAAGTTTGTTCTTGTGCTTTATTAATTGTCATTGCAAAGGCCAATCTAACAGGAAATTGTCTGTGTGTAAAAGTAAAAGGCAAATTTGAATCTGATGGGGTCAGGGATATCCGGGGAATAAGGACTGTTTGTGAGGTAGGAGCTGCGATTGTTTTACACTCCAGTACATTGCGGTGAGTGCTGGTAACAGTCCGTCTAGTACCATCACAGAGACTTCTTGCTGGCATGAGGTTTCTGAGAAGCATGACGACTGAACCTATTTTAATTTTGAGTTTATGCGGAGGCATGCCAGTGGGAGTAAGACTATTAAGAAATTCTTCGGGGGAATGAAACTTGATCTGCGGAATCGTCTGTGACGATGAGGCAACACTGGTGAAAGTTACTTCGTCGGTAGGGATATGTTTCAGTACTTGTTCATTACGGTGTAGCGAGTCTTCGTTGGTGACGCTTAATATAGGTTGCGTACTGAGTTGTTCCGGAGTCACAGTTGAGAAGTCGATGTCCCCATATAGTTGTTGAACGGGATCAGAAATAAAAGGAAAACAATGTGAAGGTAATGGACATGGGAGGAGTGTTAGAGTTGGCGGGCGGGGCACTGTTGTGCGTCCCATGGTCGGCTGCTTAGTGAAATGTTGGCGGGCGTGGCTCAGTCTTGCGTGCATCTTGCTTGCCATGTCTTAGGTGCTCTTGCTTGCCATCGACTTAGTGAATTATATATATAGATGTTATGCATGACTTTATGTGGTGTCTTCATATTTTGTCTTGTGGGATTTTGGTTCATGCTAACTTGATAGCATCACCCAGTTCCTGTAGACTCCCTAGCCACACTTTCAGTGTGCAAACCTTCTGCTCCACCCCATTCATCATAAAGATGTCCGATTGGATTGAAACTGTGCAGGCAATTGGAGTTAATCAAAGTCATGGTCGTGTTCATAGAACCAACATGAAATTATTTGTGCTTTTTATATGGTGCATTATACTGTAGGAAGTATGTATTTGAAGAAATATTGGTATTAAAAAAAAGGGCTAAAGTATACCAAGTAAACATCCCCAGACTATTATTTACACTGCCACCAGAAGCCTGTATTGGTGACACAGAGTACAATGGATTTGTGGATCTATGGTGTTTATGTCAAAATCTGCATTTTGCAAAATACGTTGACATCCATCAGATCAAATTATATTTTTCCAATCATTATTGGTTTCATTTTTTGTCTTATAGCTACTGTAGCCTTATCTTCCTGTTCTTAGCTAACATGAGTAAAATCCATTGTGGTCTTTTACTATATATGGCTTGTGGCACGTGGCTGGGGGTGGTACCCAGCCGGGACGCCCAGGAAGACAGGAGGAGGGCTCATGCCTCCTCCAGACCACGAGGGGGCTACCGCCCTGGTTATATTGGGGTCCACTGGTACAGGGCTTGGAAGCTCAACCCTGTAGGGGCCCGTGGTCACTGCCAGGGGGCGTCCCCATGCCTGGAGGACCCTGGACCCCAGCACTTCCGCCACACCAGGAAGGACTGGGGGGAAGAAGAGAGGGGACACCCGGAGTGCTTCTGGGGAGACAGCCGGCACTTCCGCCACACTGGGGCGTGTCCGTGGGAGATTGCCGGTACACGCCTGGAGCACATCCGGGTGGAGATAAAAGGGGCCGCCTCCCTTCATTCGGAGCTGGAGTCAGGTGGAAGAGGACAAGGTCTGAGAGAAGAGAGAAGGAGGCGGTCTGAAGGCATACTGTGGCTTTGGCCTGGACTGTTGGGGTGATTGGTGCTGCGGCACTGGGTTTGTGCACTTAATTAACTATAAATAAACGTGTGTTGGACTTTTAAAAGATGTCTGTCTGTCTGTGTCCGGGCTATTTCCTACAGGTTGTCTGCTTCAAAGTCTAAGTATAGCTCATTTAGCACAACCACTGTTATTAGGTACACTTTATTTTGGTGTTTGTGGCCTTTCTCTTAGCTTGAACAAATATGGCTGTTCTGCTCTTACCTCTTAATAACAAAGTGTTTTTACCCATAGAAGTGCAATTGAGTGGTTTATAGTTTTATCATGCTGTTCTCTATAAATTCTAAAGACAGTGGTATACTAAACTCCCAGGAGAACAGTTGCTTCTGAGAGGCTTGTACCCACAATTGCATCACAGTCACATTGGCTTAGATAAGGGGCTATAAAACTTTTTAATCCGAGGACTCAAATTGGAAAATCAGTACCATAATGACACCTAAGAAGAGGATTACTATCATTTTGGCAACAGAGTCATAAAAAGATAAATAACAATGTTCATATAATAAAAATGGTTTTGTTTGCTTTCAAGGATATTTTTTCACATGGATATTACTTAAACAGAAATGTGGAAGACTAATGTGTTGTTAAAACAATACTCTGCTTATCCATATCCCAAATCTGTAAATTCAGAGCAGGGTCATGGAGAAGCTGGATCCTATCACACCAACCCATAGAGTGCAAGGCAGGAACAATACCTGGACAGAATGCCATCCCATCACAGGGTAAAAACACACACACAGACTAGGAACAATTCAGCAGTGCCAGTTCACCTAACCTGCATGTCTTCAGACTGTGGGAGGAAACCAGAGTACCCAGATGGATCCTTCATGGACATGGGGAGAACATGCAAACTCTGCACAAAGAGCATCTGAAGTTTGAACCTAAAATAATCATTATTATTCTAAACAGAAGCAGATTTATTAAATGTTTCATTGTCAATGAAAAGGCTTAATTTTTTTGTAATAAAGTATAGAGAAAGAATTTACTCTTGTGTGGTGCAAGGATATGATGATTTCTGAAAGCATAATATGAAATGTCACTTCAGTTTTTCATTTGTTTCATGGCAGCAGTTAAGGAGTAAACTAATTAAAAAATAGCAGCTTATTTACTTGGTCTTAAACAAAATTTAAAAAAAAAAAAATTTCAAATGAGCTCCACCATACATTTGTATGACTGAATTCGCAAATAGTTTAACATACTTTGTTAATCTGATGAGACTTAAAGTGTGCCCTTATTCCATTTAACAGCTAAAAAGCTAAATTATTCTTTAAAAATGTGGTGTAGTATATGCAGGTGATTAGAAAAATCTGTTTGAAATGTTCAACTTAGCTGACTAACATTGTGCTGAATGGCTAATGCTTTTGATATTTTCTGTTGTCCTTACAATTCTTAGTTGTCTAACAAATGTCTTTCACACTACCGGTAGATTAATATTTATCAAACTACTCTAAAATAGTGTGACAAAATGGAAAGTTTTCTCACCAAGACATGTTATACTCAATAACTTTCCACCTCAGTTGTAGATTTGGATTAAATGTATGCCATAAAGGTGAGCATATAATGAGGAACCAACCAGTTGTCATGACCACTGAAAATTCATTTAGTATAAAACACAGACACATCACTATATATACCCTCATCCTATTGACTCAATGCTCACAAAAACCGGGAAATTGTATTATTGTTGTGCCACTCCTGTTATTTTCATCTCTACATTTCAACTAAGGTCCCTTCCACCTCACTAGCTCATCTGTCATTTCCTCCTTTCTTATACATGTTGTTGCTGTCAGTATTTTCAGTTTGATTGCTAGTTGTGAGAAGGAATTTGGGAATACTTATTGTATTTTACTGCCACAGAATCAAAAGCTCTCTGTGGTTCGTCAATGGTATTGTTTCACATACTACACTGCTGAAAATAGCGCGATAAATAGTTGGAGATTCCTCACTCAGAGAATTTTCTCTTGGATAAACCTGCTTAATTTAACCACACAATTTTGTGGTGACACATCACAGACATGCCCAACCCATAGTTTAAGAAACACTAGCTTAGATTACATCTTGTTAGTTCTTAATGTTTAGATGAACAGTAGCTAAACCTGTATGAACAGTATTTATTTTAAGTTGTTGCCACATAATGGTTTGCTTGAAGGAGCAATCTATTTTTGTTAATGCGCACAATAAAATGGCATCTGAGTGCAGTATATCTACATTACTATTTATAGCATAAATCACAATGACCTAGTAATTACTGATTATATTTGATACATGCTACATTTACAAATTTGCTTTTCCATAATAGTTCCACAATTCTACAATTACTCTTTGGTCTATAGGATATTTATTTACTAGCATGATACAACAAAAAATCTTTTTTGGTGCTACTGTTTTTTATTAAAGACTAGCAAAATACCCGCGCTTAGCAGCGGAGAAGTAGTGTGTTAAAGAGGTTATGTAAACATATATATACATATCTACATACATACATATCTACATATATATATATATATATATATATATATATATATATATATATATATATATATATATATACATCCACATATATATACACATATCAACATACTGTATGTTGATATGTGTATATATATATATGTATATATATGTATATGTAGATATGTATATATATGTATATATATGTTTACATAACCTCTTTAACACACTACTTCTCCGCTGCTAAAGCCCTGACTGGTGGAGGGCTGCAGTGATGGTTGACTTTCTACAACTTTCTCCCATCTCCTGACTGCATCTCTGGAGCTCAGCCAAAGTGATCTTTGGGTTCTTCTTTACCTCTCTCACCAAGGCTCTTCTCCCCCGGTAGCTCAGCTTGGCCGGATGGCCAGCTCTAGGAAGGGTTCTGGTCGTCCCAAACGTCTTCCATTTAAGGATTATGGAGGCCACTGTGCTCTTGGGAACCTTAAGTGCAGCAGAATTTTTTTTGTAACCTTGGCCAGATTTGTGCCTTGCCACAATTCTGTCTCTGAGCTCTTCAGGCAGTTCCTTTGACCTCATGATTCTCATTTGCTCTGACATGCATTGTGAGCTGTAAGGTCTTATATAGACAGGTGTGTGGCTTTTCTAATCAAGTCCAATCAGTATAATCAAACACAAGGATGATCAGAAGAAATAGAAAGCACCTGAGTTAAATATATGAGTGTCACAGCAAAGGGTCTGAATACTTAGGACCATGTGATATTTCAGTTTTTCTTTTTTAATAAATCTGCAACAATTTCAAAAAATCTTTTTTTTGTCTGTCAATATGGGGTGCTGTGTGTACATTAATGAGGAAAAAAATTAATTTAAATGATTTTAGCAAATGGCTGCAATATAACAAAGAGTGAAAAATTGAAGGGGGTCTGAATACTTTCCGTACCCACTGTATATACACACATACATATACACACATACATACACACACACATATACATATATACATATATACATACATACATAGTGCGTTGTAACACGGGCTGTGATTGTTACATGGGAGGGAGACGACAAATCACAGCTTCCCGCTTTCTAATCGGGCCTGTGATTGGTGCTTTTGACTGATGCCCAGATCCCACAGTATCTCCCCTTAGGAGAGGCGTTAGGCAAGTGTAATTGAATAGCGGTGCTGCAAGTTTAGCTTTGCACCTGTTTTTAAGGCTAATTGACTGAAAGGGGCTTTCATGAAAAAAGTTAGGGCTTTGCTACAGGATACACCCTCCACAAGTTAAGGAAGTAAAAATAAAGGTATATATTTCTGTTTTATTTAAACCTTTTAAGTTTGTATGCGGGCAGCATGGTGGCGCAGTGAAAGGTGCCAGTTAGGAGACCTGGGTTCGCTTCCCTGCATGGAGTTTGAATGTTCTCCCTGTGTCTGTCTGGGTTTCCTCCGGGTACTCCGGTTTCCTCCCACAGTCCAAAGACATGCAGGTTAGGTGCATTGGCGATTCTAAATTGTCCCTGGTGTGTGGGTGTGTGCGCCCTGCGGTGGGCTGGCACCTTGCCGAGGGTTTGTTTCCTGCCTTGTGCCCTGTGTTGGCAGGGATTGGCTCCTGTATTTAGGATATAGCGGGTGGAAAATGGATGGATGGACATTTGTATGCATAGCCCCATTTGCCCGTTTTCTTTTTTTTTTCTTTCTTCCGTAATATTTCAGCAAACCCGGAGCTTGTCAATTCAAATCCTGGTACTGACACCACTGTGTGACCCTGAGGAAGTCGCTTCACCTGCCTGAGCTGCAAAAAACAAAAGTAATGTAACAAATTGTACCTCAGATGTTGCAAGTTGCTGGAATAAAGGCATAAGTCAAATAGATAAATATGTATTATACACATAGGAACTATTCATTTATTTTCAGTTAAGTCATCTGCAGCAAACCTTTATAAATAAGGGTTTCTCCTTTTTAGATAGTGCAAACTGTTTCTTCTTCATTGAGGTTTTCTCTTGGAGAGCTTTTTTCATTTCATTGAAAATTAAAGCAGCAGCTGCCAAAATATGTAGCTTTCTTATTAATTTTTCAACATTGTGTAAAATAACTTTATAAAGTAACATAAAAGGTTTAAATACTGGTTATCCTTTTACACTAAAATATTACTAAAGAGATACCAAAAAAGTAAAATGCATATGTTGTTTTTCTTTAAGGAGATTAAATATTACTGAAGAAAGAAAAAAAAAACTAAAACAGCCAAATGGGGCTATGCATACAAACTTAAAAGGTTTAAATAAAACAGAAATATATACCTTTATTTTTACTTCCTTAACTTGTGGAGGGTGTATCCTGTAGCAAAGCCCTAACTTTTTTCGTGAAAGCCCGTTTCAGTCAATAAGTCTTAAAAACAGGTGTAAAGATATTGACAATAAGCTACGCAAACCCACCAAGACATGGAATCATTTAAATCAAGGCGCTGTGCTACCTTCTTCCAGATCGGCCCCAAGGCATTCATATTTTTCCAAAGCAGTTCTGGTCTCCATCGGCATCTGTAGCTGAGTCGAAAAACACCATCCCATACTATTAGTTAACGATTAACACATTTCTATATGTATTGTAAGCATACAATACAACTGATAATATGTTGCGCTTATTTATCTGGTGTACCGACATTTTTGCGCATTTAACGGCTGAAATACAACGTGGTTTGTGCCCTTTAGAATGAAAACAGTTTGCATTTACCTTTTTAATAAAAGGTGAGCTTTTAAGCCTGAGAAATCACCCCGTAAATGCACACGTTTAATTGCACATGTGTTAATATGTATGCTTACACACTGTTTCTTCTTCATTGAGGTATTCTCTAGTATGTAGATCGGGGTAATTACATTCACGGCATTCGTAGTCTGAATCACAATCTGATTGTATGGGTGGTTACCTACCAGGTAACGCTTATGGTTGGCCAGCAAGTCAGCTAACATCAGCCACGGTGAACTTCAGTTGTGAGAAGCAGATCATAGAATGGTTGAAAATAGTTTACTGTCAAATAATGCAAAGAGTACGCAACACGTGTTTCGCCCTAATTCTTGGCTCATCAGGCGTAAGGCAAGTGTAATTGAATAGCGGCGCGTTGTTGAATAGCGGCACTGCAAGTTTAGTTTCTTTTCAATAAAGTCAGGCGTTAGGCAAGTGTCATAGAATAGCAGCGGCGCTGCAAGTTTAGTTTCTTTTCAATAAAGTCAGGTGTTAGGCAAGTGTCATTGAAGAGCGGCACTGCAAGTTTAGTTTCTTTTCAGTAAAGTCAGGCGTTAGGCAAGTGTCATTGAATAGCGGCGCGTGATTGAATAGCGGCGCTGCAAGATTAGTTTCTTTTCAATAAAGTCAGGCGTTAGGCAAGTGTCATTGAATAGCGGCACTGCAAGTTTAGTTTCTTTTCAATAAAGTCAGGCGTTAGGCAAGTGTCATTGAATAGCGGCACTGCAAGTTTAGTTTCTTTTCAATAAAGTCAGGCGATAGGCAAGTGTCATTGAATAGCGGCGCGTCATTGAAGAGCGGCGCTGCAAGTTTAGTTTCTTTTCAATAAAGTCAGGTGTTAGGCAAGTGTCATTGAAGAGCGGCACTGCAAGTTTAGTTTCTTTTCAGTAAAGTCAGGCGTTAGGCAAGTGTCATTGAATAGCGGCGCGTGATTGAATAGCGGCGCTGCAAGATTAGTTTCTTTTCAATAAAGTCAGGCGTTAGGCAAGTGTCATTGAATAGCGGCACTGCAAGTTTAGTTTCTTTTGAATAAAGTCAGGCGTTAGGCAAGTGTCATTGAATAGCGGCACTGCAAGTTTAGTTTCTTTTCAATAAAGTCAGGCGATAGGCAAGTGTCATTGAATAGCGGCGCGTCATTGAAGAGCGGCGCTGCAAGTTTAGTTTCTTTTCAATAAAGTCAGGCGTTAGGCAAGTGTCATTGAATAGCGGCGGCGCTGCAAGTTTAGTTTCTTTTCAATAAAGTCAGGCATGCTTTGCAGCGGCGAAGTTCTGCTTTTAAATTTTTATTAAGAAGAAAAGAAAACCTTTTTAAACTGAAGGAAAATATACCAATAACAATTTGTTAAGGATCTGTTTTTTTGTGAAGCTGCCTTTACACAGCCTGTCCGCTGTTTTATAAACGAATGCCATATAAGGCCGTCCTTTCTCCTTCACAGTCAGTTCATGTGATTACGTGTGAGGCGTGATGACGCGATACGCAACCCCGCCTCCCACAGCTAGCGAGCTGCCGTCCATTACTGTATATGGACAAAAAAGAGGTTCCAGTTATGACCGTTACGCTTTGAATTTCGAAATGAAACCTGCCTAACTTTTGTAAGTAAGCTGTAAGGAATGAGCCTGCCAAATTTCAGCCTTCCACCTACACGGGAAGTTGGAGAATTAGTGATGAGTGAGTGAGGGCTTTGCCTTTTATTAGTATAGATCAAAAACTCAAAGGGCAACATAGAGGTGCTGTAACAGGCACCTAAGAGGCATTTTTTAATTTCTGTCTCTCCTATTCCAGTTAACAATCTAATTGTTCAGTAAGGTTCTACTTTGCTGCGTTTTGCAAAAATCTTCATAAGAAGGAAAAGCTGCCATTCAGTTTCATGATAAAGAGCATTTTTCTTCAACCAGCGCTACTTAGAAGGTAAAAGCATTTTACTCAAACTAAATATACAAATAAAAAAATTGAAGCATCAAGAAGAGACAGAACATTTTGCTTCAGCCATAAAATACGGTTTACGTATGTACAAGGCTTTTCATTTTAAACCAGGTGTTTAAGGCTTACATGATAAATAAAAATGTTAAGAAAAATAGTTAGAAACAATAATTTAAATATACTGTAGGAGGAGAATGGGCATCCCAGCCAGATTGGATGATGTTTTATTACCTGGATGGAAGGCTAGTATGATGACGCAAGCAAACTGGCCAGCGGAACAAGGGAATGTTCCCTGGCCGGTATAATTTAATAGACGGACTAAGAAAAGTAGAGGATCAGGAGTTGTTCCATTCCCCATACTCTAGATGGCAGTGGTCCTTGTATGGTAGCCCATTCGGGACACATGCAGGGGTGCTTGGGAATTGGAGTCCAGAAGTGTAGCCCTGTTGGGGTCCCTGGGTATCGATAGAGGGCACTGTTGGGGGAAGGATCTCCCCACTTTTTCTATGGCCCGTAAGCACTTTCTCAAGGATTCAGTGTGACACTGAAAGCATTCCTGGGTCCGACTTGCAAAGGAGTCTTCTGCCTAACATCGGAAAGTAAGAGGCAGCAGGCAGCACTCAGTGGAAAAAGATTTGTGTGATTTATTTGTATACTTGTGGTAAATTTCTGGAGAGGTGATTGAAAAATGCCTTGTGAGAATAAAAATCCTTTATTTTGTTCTAAAAATGTGTGTTATACTATCGTGTCCTGGGTTTGAGGCTCAGTGGCTCCCCCTTGTGGTCACAATACAAAAAAAAATTTGAAACATCAAGAAGAGACCAAACATTTTGCTTCAGCTGTAAAATATAGATTATTTGCATGGGCTTTTGGTTTTAAACTAGGTGCTTAAGGCTTACATGATAAATAAAATGTTACAAATAGTTGGAAACAATGTTTTGCTTTTTAAAAAGCTGTTGCCCTACTGTACATATTGTCTAATTAAGTTTGGTTGTTCAATTTTCAGTATTTAAAGTCTCAGACCACACAATTTATTGTGTTGCAGATTTAATTTTAAATGAATCAATTTGACATTTTTGTTAATCATTCTACAATCATTAACCCATAATGACAAAGTGAAAACATGTTTTCAGAAAGGTTTGCAAATTCATTAGTAATTCAAAATTAATCAAATTAAAATCTGCACATAATAAAGTTTGAAGAAGGTAAAGGGGTTTAAAGAGCTCTACTTTTTTCTGAAGTGTTTAGGCATGCCTTGTTTAACATTATTATTTTAAAATACAGAGATATTTGAAATACTTATTTTTTTATGCTTTTTTAAAATAAATTTGCTTACTGTTAGACATACAAGTCAATTGTATAATTCATATTGTCAATTTTTTCACATTATAATTTGTTTTTCCATATTGTGGCTCCTGTTTGGTTTTGCACCATCTGCTGGGTGTATTTGTTTGAGCCAAACAACATATCTGGTGTAAGAGAGGTTAGAACATCCTTCAGATGCACTGTACAAAATCTTCCACTGCCTTACCACTAAATCCTACCTAATTTAGCCTTTTCCTTAGAACCAAAGAAAAAGTTTAATTGAACCAAAGATGTACTTATGCCTTTCACAGTTCATTGTATTCCTCAGCTGCATTCTTTTTGGAACAGGTACCTTTATCATCTGAACCAACATAGTAGATTTCTTAAGAAAAAGCAATAATAAAAGGATTAATGGTCCCAAAAATTAAATGTGTTTTTGAAATTTGTAAATTTAGAAAGAAACAAATGTGTATACTGTTCAGTAAAGAGTGTTTTATTTGTTAAAATGAGTGGTCAGTTGTTTTATGTATAAACATATATTTATGAAATTTAGCAATTTACAGCTTTCCCCCTTTTCAAAATAACTGTTTTATAAAAATTCTGGTATGCAAAGAAATTTATTAATACTCTTTTACTTGTCACAAGCCATATTAAAATAAATGTTCATGGTTATGAATACTGAGTTTGTAATGATTTTCAAACTCATGATTATACATAGCTTAATGTAGTCTTCTGAACACAGAGGCTGCAGGTTGGTGACATGTTATTAAATAATATTTGTTGAAGGGAAAATGTCTTAAATTTTTGACTAATGTTATTATTAAATCATCAATTTTCATTTATTTTCATATTATTTGTGCAACAATAAGGCAATTCTTTTGACCAGGGAATTCTTAATATTTTATTCTGTTTAAATTAATGGTAGTTATTTGTTTGCCTTACCTAATCCTGTCGTAAGGGGAGTTTTTCAGAAACACATTAGTTTTACAAAGCAGGTGAATCCTATAAGTACATTTTTATGTTATAAACTTAATACCAAACTCCACTGTAAGTCATGAACACTTCTAGTGAATGTTGCTGTATTGTTTGAATTAGATATTTACATCTTCTGCAAGTGGCAACTTTGAGACACGTTTGCTCATATCATATCTGAACATGTCTAATGATTAGGATTGAATGTTTTCATAGTTTCTATCCATAGTATAATAGGCAGAGCCATTTTTTAGTTGTTCTGGTTTTAGATAGATAGATACTTTATTAATCCCAAGGGGAAATTCACATACTCCAGCAGCAGCATACTGATACAAAAAAAAAACATTAAATTAAACAGTAATAAAAATGTAGGTAAAAACAGACAATAACTTTGAATAATGTTAACGTTTACCCCCCCGGGTGGAACTGAAGAGTCGCATAGTTTGGGGGAGGAATGATCACCTCAGTCTGTCAGTGGAGCAGGACAGTGACAGCAGTCTGTCGCTGAAGCTGCTCCTCTGTCTGGAGATGACACTGTTTAGTGGATGCAGTGGATTCTCCATAATTGATAGGAGCCTGCTGAGTGTCCATCGCTCTGCCACAGATGTCAAACTGTCCAGCTCCATGCCTACAATAGAGCCTGCCTTCCTCACCAGTTTGTCCAGGCGTGAGGCATCCTTCTTCTTTATGCTGCCTCCCCAGCACACCACTGCGTAGAAGAGGGCACTCGCCACAACCGTCTGATAGAACATCTGCAGCATCTTATTGCAGATGTTGAAGGACGGCAGTCTTCTAAGGAAGTATAGCCGGATTCCTATAAAATAAATGTTTCTTTTTTTTTTTATTTTTTTTTTTTATTTTATTAATTTTCATTGTAATCATTCCATACAAATAGATCAATTTATAACCCAACAAAATTGAAGACAAATCAAACCCCACCCCTGAGAAGGAGAGCTTAGCCGAAGGAAAATTGCTTAGGGCTTTTTAATAAGACGACAATAAACAAAAGAAAGGGAGAAATAAATATATATGTAAATAAGAGATGGAGAAGGGGATTAAATGCGGTAATAGTTATTTATCTTATTCTAAAATAATATTGATTAAATCCTGCCAGGTTTTGAAAAAATTTTGTACAGATCCTCTAACTGAGAATTTTATTTTTTCCAATTTCAAATAATATAAAACATCGGTTTCCCACTGACTTATCAGAGGAGAATTAGGATTCTTCCAATTTAACAGAATAAGTCTGCGTGCCAAAAGTGTAGTGAATGCAATCACCGTTTGCTTGTCCTTCTCCAATTCAAGTCCGTCTGGAAGAACACCGAACACGGCTGTTAATGGGTTAGGAGGGATTGTGATACCAAGGCTGCCTGAAAGGCACTTAAAAATTTTGGTCCAAAATGATGTTAGTTGGGTGCAGGCCCAGAACATGTGACCCAGTGAGGCAGGAGCTTGGTTGCAGTGTTCGCAGGTTGGATCTTGCCCTGGAAACATTTTGGACAGTTTTAAGTGAGTCAGATGAGCTCGATATATAATTTTTAGTTGAATAATTCTATGCTTTGCGCATATGGAACTCGAATTAATTCTCTGCTTTGCTACCTTCCACTCCTTTTCTGATAATCTTGATTAAGAGATCTTCTTCCCAATGTCCTCTTGGATCTTTGAAAGGTAGGGACTCTAATAAGATTTTATATAATGCGGAAATGGTGTTTAATTCCTCGAAATTGAGCAGTATTTTTTCCAGCGTTGTGGAGGGTGCGAGGTGGGGGAAATCGGGTAATTTCTGTTTAACAAAATTTCTAATTTGAAGATAGTGAAAGAAATGTGTAGCTGGGAGGTTGAATTTTGAACGCAATTGTTCAAAAGATGTAAATATGTTGTCTATATAAAGATCTCTGAGCATTTTAATCCCAAAACTTTTCCAGGTATTAAAAACTGGATATGTTTGCGAGGGTTGAAAGAGGTGGTTCTCTTGCAGAGATGCCACCGATAAAAGATTTTCCATCTTATAATGCTTTCTAATTTGGTTCCATATTCTGAGTGAGTAAAGCACAATTGGGTTATTAGTATATTTGCGATGACTTACCTTTATTGGAGAGCAGAGCAGGGAGTATAAAGAAGTACTTCAGGATTTTACTTCTATTGCGGACCAAGCTGGTGTATGTTCATTTATTTGTGTCCAGGTTTTTATGGCTTGTATGTTTGCTGCCCAGTAATAAAACTGAAAATTAGGTAGAGCTATGCCACCCTCCGCCTGAGGTCTTTATAGGGTCGCTCTTCGGATACGTGGGTGTTTTGAGTTCCAAATAAATGAGGTTATTGTTGAATCTAACTGTTTAAAAAACGATTTATTGATATATATTGGAATGTTTTGAAATAAAAAGAGATGTTTTGGAAGGATATTCATCTTAACAATGTTAATTCTTCCGGCTTGAGTGAGATGAAGGGTTGACCATCTATGCAAGTCTTGCTTAATTTTTTCCATACAGAGCAGAGCAAAATACAGTATATAAAACAAGGAAGATAAAACATTTTCCAGTGCAGGAGAAATGCCAAGCAAATCTTTGCCAGCTGTAGCTGGAGAAAGACATTTTGCTGATCTTAAAAAACAGACGGGAGCTTAATTTATTAGGCCTCTTCTTAGCAGGGTATTGATGTCTCAGAGTTGGTGTATAAAGCACCAAGCCCACTTTAGGAGTTCACTAATGCAGGCATACATGTATAATGGTGTTTCCTACCTAAATTCAGGTGTCAACCTTTTCAGCAGTAGACTCTTGGAACACTGAAGAAATTAATCATGGACAGTTTTAAAAAAAAAAAATTAAACTTCCTAGTATTTATTGGTATTGCACTATTAGTTTATCCTAAATTCAAAGTTTATCTCATCAGTAATGATAAGAGAGACCGGTTGTGAAGTGTAGTCTCTGATGGGAGATTAGCACTCATCACTGGCGAAGGCAAATACCTCTATACTGTAGGAGACAGTAGAACTAAAGTGGTACTAGCAATACATTAGTTTCCACATTTCTTAAAAAAAACACAAGATCACCTGCTCCGTCTGCCACCAGTGACAGAAGCAATAAATCAAGCACCTAATACAACAGCAGCAACAACATTTATTTATCTATCTATCTATCTATTTATATAGTACATTTTCATAGAAATGGTGTAGCTCAAAGTGCTTTACAAGGTGAAGCTATCTTTTAATAGTTAACAGATAACAATACAAAGCCTGCTAGCATCGTGGAAAGGAAATGAAACCAACCTTCCTGGGTTTAAGCAAACTTGCAGAAAAGTGCATATACTGCAACAGGTGCTACCTCAGAAAGGGCATAAAGCATTGTTCATGGTATTATCCCATGCCAGAACCCATCCCTTAGACCATTTCTTTTATTTATTTGTAGTTGTTTGAATGTATTGGGCTAATATTATTCCATTTTCTTTTTTACCACTGGCTCACAATTTGAAATGGCATGCAGGGTTACTGACTGATGGAGATTAGGTTGGTAGGATATGTTTCTTTTCTTTTCCGAAGTAAAACATACATTTCCCTAACTTTCATTTTTTGGTAGCATTTTTGTTGGTGGAGCATTACATTGTTCCTAATTAGATTTTACCCATTGAAAGACTTGTGAATTAGCCATAAGAAGCAAAATTTTAAATATCAGATATGTATCTTTTCTTGTGACAATATATGAAAATATTTTGGTGACGTATTTATACAGTATATAATCTGTCTTTACAAGGCTATGAATAACAAGGTTACCAGTAATATTTCTATTATTCCCTTAATTGCAAGTTTTTAACTTATACATACACACATGCATATATAAAATATGGCTTATACAAAAATAATTTATAGGGATATATACCAATATCCTAAAAATATGTTTGGATTCCAATTTGAAAGTAATATATTTATGTGTTCATGTTTTCTTAAAAAAGTGCATAAAGCAAACAATTTGTTTCTTACATAGAAAAATAATTATTCCCTTTTTTAACAGATGGTGATTGCCAATTTCTAAAGGACCACCTCATTGATGAACTAGACTATATTTTAGTCCCTACTGAAGGTTGGAATAAGCTGGTCAGTTGGTATGGGTTGGCTGAGAGTCAAGAGCCTATAGTACGCAAGGTATTTTCCCAAAGTTCTGTTAAAAGTCTTAATTGTGCTATCTTTTGTTTTACCTTTGTAGATAAACAGTTTGCATATATTTAAGACTGAACTAAGGAAAGATTTTCATCACTAAAGTAACAGTTTTAAAAGCTTACCAGATTATTGTAATGATTTTAACAGCTCTGTTGGTTTGACTTTAAGTCTCCTGCAAACACTGCAAGATAAATCCTGGTCATTTTTGAAATTTGGCTGAACATTTAGTGTTCTGGGCAAAATAATTTTTTTCAGTTGTGAAGAATTTAAGGTAAGTTCACTTCTTATGCAAAAAGTCTGTATTCACTGGTCAAATGTACTTCAGGTACTTTTTAAAATTTGTGTTATTCAACGACAAAAGCTGACATTTTGCATTGACACACTATGCAAAGCTACAGTATTTCACAGATCTGTTTTTGTGCTTCACTTCCATGATCAGTCTTTTGTAATTTTGAATGGTTAGCTTGTTTCTTCATTAGAAAAACTTACAGCCTAACCCTTTCAAATTGTTTTTTTCTTTCCCACTACTTTGCACTTTGATCTCCTTGTGTACTCAGAGCAGTTTTTCTAAACAGTTCTCTGGTGCCTTAAATGTATCATTTTGCACCGAATTCTGTCCCATTCACTCTTAAACTTGAGATCCCTGACTGCTGTTTAATGCTAAAACCTTTTCATTAAAGCAAATGGAAAATAACTCATGATTTTCATTTCATTACAGCACTTTAAATTCCCCTCTTTAAAAAGCTTTGTCCGTGTCAGACAAAACGGCATGCCCTTTTACTTCACTTGCTATTTTCTCCTGTCTTACTAACTGTCCTGTAATCCTCTTAATCTAAATGTATTTTCACACCTAGTTCATTTGGTGTGTTTTCCCCCAAACTCCAGTTTATTTAGGTAGAGATAAACATGCCAATCTCAGTCTGTTGTGAACCAAAACAACCGTATTGAGACTCTTTGTAAAGGGTGGTCTTGCTGCAATACCAAGCTAACCCTTCATATGAGGTATGAATTTGATCTGAAATAGGACAGATTTCACTAATCGTCTGCTTTTGGTAATTAGGGAATCTCATTCACATCATTAATAAATCAAGAGTTAACATGGAGAGTGTAAAGGACAGCCGGGTCCCATGCCCGGCAGGGACGCCCCTGCTGCATCTGTTCCGGGGGAGCAGCCATGGACCCTTCAATACCTCCCCCGGGACGCTTGGTGGCAGCCTCCCTGGCAGCTAATGATTCCCCAACCCGGCGCATGGCTCCATGGGAGATGGAGTCCTCCACAGCCTGGTTGGGGGCTCGGATGGCCACCAGGGGGAGCAGCATGGAGTCAGCAGCCTGGCTGGTCATAGCTTCAGCCCGACCCGGAAGGGCAATTAGGACCAGGTGGCCAAGCACCTGGAACGCTTCCGGGTGGGATATAAAAAGGGCCAGCCACCACCACTCAGAGAGCCAGAGTTGGGAGGAAGGAGGACTAAGCTTGTAGAGGAGTGGTGGGAGAGAAAGAGTGTGTTGCTTTGTGTTGGACTTGTGTTTTGGGACTGTGTATTACCTGTGGGTCACGGGGAAGACGTGCGCCCACGGGTGAAGAAGAAAATAAAGTCCATTGAGTTTATATGTGCCTCTGTGTCGTTCTGTGCCTGGTCGGGCGCTATATAGTGCTCCTTATTACAAGAGTTAAAAGCATTAAATAGATAAAAAAATAAATATGCATACTTTCAATTCGCATAAACAATTCGCACAATTACCAGTCAGAGTAAGCCTAGCATGTTGTTCAGCCTTAGAGTCTCTCTTTTATGTGAGTTTTATCAAAACAAGTACAGAGGTGCCAGAAATGAACAGCAGTGTTCTGTGAGACTGATGATCAAAGGCATTTAGTGTAATACCACGAAAGTGATGTGTGCAGGTGAGATGTTCTGTCAATATGATCGCTTTTTGAGCTAATGCAGATACAGAGACACTAACTTTAGTGTACTGTATGTAGTAATTGTTAATCAAACTGTTCAATATTAAATATTTATAAGGGTTAAGACAGTAGCCATATGATTTGAGTTAAACTAAATTGAAGTTACAGTCATATGGAAGCTACTGGAAAGTAAATACATCATAAAGTTAAATGAAACTCGCCTGGCTTGTATACTGTTATAAAACTAAAACATATTGAGCTTGCCTTCTTCTGTCCCTCACCTATTTGAAACTTGTCTTGTTGTACCATATGCAGATGTGCATGACTTTCAAGTAGTCTTCCAGATGTTCAATAGGTGTTTTACTTATAAAGCTGTATTTGGTAAATAAACAAATAAATTGTGGAAAATGTGACAGTGCGCTACACTGTTGTTGACCCTTCATGATATTTTTTTCCTAGGTGAGGCCGTGTTTGTCTAAAGTTTTCAAAATTCTGCCGCTCTAGCTAACGTCATAGAATGATTCAGGCAATTGTGTGACGTGTGCAAATAATTTCAATGTTCTAGTAAAGTTCAAAGCAAAAAAAGTTCACATGAAAATGAAGAGTAAAATAGCTATTTCAAAAAAGGAAAAGTTCTTTGTGTAAGATACTTAAGGCTTAGGTAACTTTGTACACTTCTTTAAGTTCCTATCCTACTTTTGCAGAACATGGGTCAGGTCATACATTTATAGAACGGTCAGAAAAGTATGCCATTGTTTTATTTTTAAGCCTATCTAACAATCCATGCTTCTAGCAGACAGGCTATGTTCCTAACTGGCTAATTAGCATTCTATTATTACAGAAATACCTGAGAAAGTTCTATTACATGTTTTCTTACAGGGAGTAAAAGATTATACCATTATCTAAGTAACTATGTGAAACTTTTATTCAGATTAAATTAAGAAAATACTTCTATGAATTTTTAACATCAACCTTCTTAAATTGGTTCTTACACCATGAAAAATATATGTTTCTGGCAATGGAAGAAGTCCATGACCCCCCCCCGGGATGTTTTTTGATATGATCGGTTCATTTGAAAGTTTATAGTGTGAAATGCTACTGAAGTAACTAGAAATTGAAACAAAGTAACAAATCTTCCCCTGATTCAGTACAAAGCAAACAGACTAGGAGTGTGAAAATGCCTTTAAATTGCTCATTCTGTTTGGTGTAAAGCGTACCTCACCCGTGACACTGAACTTTTCCTGCAGACATGCCCTTTGCTGTCACAAAAACATCTTTCAGCTGGGCTCCCTTTGCCTTTACAAAAACGTCTTTCACATGGGCTCCACCCCAACCCTGCTTCTCATTCTGCACAGATGTCCATGCTGCAGAAAGACACGTCTCAACACATTTGTAGTGTAGGTTGCCAGCTGAGTGCTATGCACAGGATCTCCACAGCATTGTCATAAGTGCTTTATGCTTTGCAAAAGCACCTCAAGTAAAAAATAAACAAAAAAAACAAACTAAAAATATAAATAATGTTGTGAAGCCAGTGCATATGACTCATAATTATTTAAACTCCTATTTGTGGTTGATTTTATGGCTTGCTGTCCTTATAAGGACTTGTACACCCAGCAGAAAGGACTAGACTCAGAAATAGAAGCTCAGATTTTCGTGGATTTTGATCTTACATATATTTAAATAACACAGAGTGTTACATAGTAAATTTCGTAGCTTAATTTTTCCGTAGAACTTGACTTTTATCTTGAAGGGATAATTTAAGTGAATTTGTAATTACACCTGATCTTGGAACTATAGCATACAGAGTAGGTTTTATGGGGCTGCAATTGGTGGTCATTGTACGCTAGTCCAATGGAACTTTGTTTCATGTTGGGTTATGCCTTACTGAGCAGTATGCAAACTGTGCCATTTTGAAAGTGACTAGGATGCTGTTTACTTATTAATAATTCCCCATTTAGTTATTTGTTTTAAATTTTGAGGTTCTTTTAGTACATTAAAAAGGAATAAATCAGTCCAAAATTTTTTTTTGTGTGTAAGCAAAAAAATACAGTCGTGCCAATAAGTTTACATACCCTATCAGAATTAGTAAGACTTGTACCATGCTTTAAAGAAAAGAAGACTGAGCAGACAAAACACATTTCATTTACTTTTAATCTCACAGAATAGCACAACCATTGAACAAAATATAGTAATAAGGAAAATAATGAAATGGTCCCTGTTCAGAAGTTTGCATACCCTTAGTTCTTGTAATACTGTGTATTTCCACCTTTAGCATCAATGATAACCTGCAATCTTTTATGATAGTGGTGGATGAGGCTCTTGGTTTTCTCAGGTGGTTGAGCTGCCCATTCTTCTTGGTGAAAAACCTTCAGGACCCATAAATTCTTTGGTTGTCTTCTGTGAACTACATATTTGAGATCTTCACAAAGTGTATCACTTTGATGTTAAAGTCTGGGATGGCCACTCTAGCACCTTCATTTTTTTTTCTGCTGTAGCCACTGAAGGGACAACTTGGCCTTGTGTTTTGGATCGTTGTCATGTTAGAAGATCCATATCCATCCCATGTGCAGCTTCCAGATGATCATCTTTCTGGACTGTCCAATATTTTCCGGTAACTTGCTGCATTCTTCTTGCCATTAGTTTTCACAGTTATATGTGCCACTGTAGCTCACACACCCCCAGAACATCAGAAATCCATCTCCAAGCTTCACAGTAGGGATGGTATAGTTTTTGTCATGGGCCTTGTTGCATCCTCCCCAAACATAGCATTTATGGTTATGACCATAAAATTAAATTTTGGTTTTATCACTCCAAAGGAGTTTGTTCCAGAAATTGTGAGGCTTGTCTAGATGTAGTTTTGGCATATTGTAAGTGGGCTGTTGTGTTATGTTGGCACAGTAAAGGCTTTTTTTTTCTTGCAACTTGACTATGTCGTCCATTTTTGTTAAAGTACCTCCTTATTGTGCATCTTGAAACAGCAACATCACTTTTTTGCAGCGTAGCCTGTATATCAGCTGAAGTGGCTTGTTGGTTTTGCTTGTCAGCTCCACAAATGATCCTGACCTTGGCTTGGTAACAACATAACCCCTAACTTTCCACTTTTTTTTATCAGAGTTTGAACACTGCTAACAGGCATTTTCAGACCTCTGGATATCTTTTTGTATCCTTTTCGTGATTTAGACAATTCAAGAACCTTTTATTCCAGGTCTTTTGTTAGTTTTTTTTACTTTCCCCATGGCTCTGTATCCAGCAATGACAGTGCAGCTCTGCATGAATTTAAATTGACTGTTTATACACAGACACTAATTATAATCAAAGAAGTTACCCTTAATTTGAACCTGTGTGTGTCAACTTTTTTGTGTATTATCAGCCCCAACATTCAAGGTTATGTAAACTTTTAATCAGGCCCATTTGGGTGATTTCAGTTATCATTACGATTTACAAAGGGCATACACAATTATGCGATAATATATTGCTTCACCTGAGCACACTCCTAATTAAAAGGAATGCTCTCTGCATGAGTACCTACATTTTTCAAACAGTGGTCATTTCACAGTGGAATTTCACAAATTCTGCCAGGGTATGTAAAATTATGAGCACAACTGTATTACCAGCATGGTGTTTGTAGGAAGGAAAATACTATAGGCAGTTGTTGCTGAGTGGGTGTGCAAAGATTCAAAGTATTCCACTACATGGAGGAAATTCTTCAGTTTAAGAATTTGAAAGAATCGTTCAGTAACAGAAGGGAACAAACTCATATCTTTTCCATTCCACATTCATATTGCAAGTTACAGATTGGCACTTTCACCCTCCATTTTACAAACTCATGTAACCACCAAAATTAAATGCTTACCCATTCTAAATATTGTTGTTCTCATTGTCATTGGTACAGGTTAGGTTTTCGTGAGCATAATATAATAGTCTTACCTATGAAAGGTTTAAAATCAAGAATGTGAATATCATGGCAAGGAATAGTGTATACTGTAGTTGGATTTGTTTTAGTCTTTGTCGTGGTCCAAAATGGAAACTTTTGATACTGTTCTATGTATGCAAGATTCAAATATATGACCCTTGGTATTGTTTTGTAGTCTATTTCTATTTAGATTTCACATTTATGTATGGAAACCCTGTTTTAATTATAGAGTGATCAGAGGTCTTTGACTATTTAATTGCATAGATAAAAACTGCAGGCTAGTATGTAAACTGTCTTAATAGAAGTACTTGCAAGCACATTTTACCTATGACTGTGGAGTTTAAGATGAAAGGCAGTATAGACGTAATGCCTACATAGTAGAGTTGTTCCAATTAGGATTTTTGTATCCAGTACTTGTAATCAATTTATTTTATGAAAAAAAGCATGTGATTTTAAGTCTGTTTATTTTTTTGTTTCACTGTACCATCTGCCAATGTTGAATGTAATTCAGATAAGAATGTGAAATCCAAAATTTGGAGTAATGATTGTAAGAGGTTTTAGAAGCCTTTTGGCTTTTTATTCACAGTCAGAATTGTACACAGGAATCTTATTTTTTCTAAAACTCTTGGTTCAAATTCCCATGCATTATTAATTTTCTTGATATTCAATGACTGTGGTTTCATATATCCAGCCATGTGTTTTCTAAATTCACTTTTCACCACGTCTGTATTGTATATAAAGAAGAAGTGTGACAGGGTCAGTTTTTAGTACAGGTTTTCAGTATATGTACCTGTTTTAAGTATCCCTGAACCCAATTTGATCACTATCTCGGTTTATTTGTGTGTGCTAAGACATGCCCCTCTGGAAACAATAATTTAAAAATGTTCACTAAATATGAATGAAACATGGAATCATTATTATCTTTGTACAATGCTAGAAGTCTGTTGGTTTTGAATGATTTCATTGTACAGCATTGTCTATAGGTAGTGCAGGTATGTACTTTAAAATTCACTGTACTATATACATTATGTATATATATGACTGAGGATTCTAAACTTAAATTGATATTGCATTTATTTTGGCCTAAAATATATTTTCTGTTTCTCGGTATGGCCAGGAAACTCCCCAGACCTTAGTCCCATTCAGAACCTGTGGTCAATCCTCAAGAAACGGGTGGACAAACAAAAACTCACACATTCTGACAAACTCCAAGCATTGATTATGAAAAAATGGGCTGCCATCAGTCAAGATTTTGCCCAGAAGTTGATTGACAGCTTGCCAGAACAAATTGCATGTCTTGAAAAAGAAGGGCCAACACTGCAATTATTGACTCTTTGCATAAACTTAATGTAATTGTCAATAAAAGCCTTTAAAAATGCTTGTAATTATACTTCAGTATACCATAGAAACATCTGACAAAAGATCTAAAAACACTGAAGCAGCAAACTTTGTGAAAACCAATACTTGTGTCATTCTCAAAACTTTTGGCCACGACTGTAGAACGTGGTACTAGACAAGGATGCCCCTTGTCACCACTGCTATTTGCAGTCACCATTGAGCCACTGGCTGTTTACTTTCGAAATACCTCAGAGATGAAAGGGAGTTTCTGAGAAGGACTTGAACAGAAAATATCACTGTATGCAGATGATGTGATACTGTATATATCAGACTCACAAAATTCTGTGCCTACAGCCTTATCAGCACTAGCAGAATTGCAAAAGATATCTGGACTTAAAATTAATTTGAACAAAAGTGTGCTCTTTCCAGTGAATTCTCTAGCAAACAACATCAGATTGGACACCTTCCCTTTTATTATTGCAGATCAGTTTAAATACCAAAACAAAACACTTAACAAGGTAATGCTAAGGTTTCCTTCCTTTTCTACTTTAAAATATTGCCTGACTTCCTTTACTGCCACGTCTCTCCTTATAGCCTCGCCCACAAACATCTGCATTATTTCCATTTCTGTGTTTCTCTCTTCTTTCCCTTGCTTTGCTCAGATGTTTTGGCTTATAATTTCTTATGTGCTCTATCATGGCCTTACTTAGTGTGGTGTCAAAAGAACCTAATGCAGTCCATTGAGAACAGAGACCATTCATCCTCTTATGCCATTTCTATGACAGTTTCTTAAAAAGCTCCTAGTGTAAGGGAGCTTTCTGACGATATTTCCATGGGCACTTCTTTCTCTGTCATCACTGCTCCCTGCAGTCTCGGACTCCCAACTATAAGTCTCAGATTTGGGCTTTAGTTAAAATCTGGCTCTGTTTAACAAAAGATTTGTCTTAGTGTGACCCCTGGCACCACAGGTCTTTCTTTCCCACTTCAGGGATACCAGTTCACTCTCCTCAGGATTACGCTAAATACTACTCTGGGATCTGAAAACACCTGTCCTGTAACTCCTTTCCTCTTCTAAAAACCTGCCTTCAAAATGTGTATTTTCACACCATGTGTCTCCTGCAGAAACTTTTCAATGATTTGCGCTCTATGTATGTTTTGTGTCATAAACCTCCTGTTTTAACTTTCCCACAATTTATTGTCTCCTAGGTAAATTTGTACTATATTTCTATATTGGGCTTCAGCTGTCCAATACTCATGCAGGACTATTCCAGAGTATTGGTCTGCTGCACCTGCTACTTTTCTTAATCTTTCTTCTACTGTTTTTAAAAGTTCTTATTTCTAGCCCACTGTCATATATATCTGGCTTCTTTCACCACTGCTATCTTATCCTTCCAGTTTATTTCATTCGGCATGTGGGGATGGTTTTCTCCCAATGAATATGTATGTATAGGTAGTTAGACTACAGTCTCATTCCCATAAGCCACACTTCTATAATTTTTGTACTATGTCAGGTCCTGCCTATAGTTTATATTTAGTGCAATTCTTTCTTTGGTACCAGAAACACGGAATTCCCCATGGCAATATTTCCCCCAAAATCGCCTTCTAACTGTGATTAATTCAAGGGTTATAAATCTAAATGCCAATTCCTGTTTAAAAAGCCTCACTATATACCCTTGTTATCTTTTTGCTTCTATAATTTTCATTAATATTTCTCAACTCTGTTTTCCTCTATACTGACTGCATGAGCCACCCCACATCTAAACTTTCTTAACAGCACTTATATTACTAATGCTAGTTCTGCCTGTTTTACTAGCATGCCCTTGAATGCTCTCAATTGCCACCTTTCCTCGTTTACATGTGCCATGTTTGTAATTTTATTATTAATTTAATTTGAACTATGTTATTCCTCACACCTCTGAGCTGTAACAGTGACTATTGTATTAAACTTTCTCAGTGTGTATTTATGAAAAAGGTGACCTTATTATAAAATCTTACTCATGCTCTTTATGTGCTTAGGTGACTTACAGTATCTCTTGTTACACACTACTTTGGTTCTGGATCTCATTTACATGTCTTGTCTCTGAGCCTGTGGCTTTTTCTAGTACCACTGAAAGACAGTGGAGCTCATGCATATTCACTTACAGTGCACCATTAGACACTCAGTCACCCCTTTCCTAGGGATATATATGTATATATACATGTTTGTATGCGTATACAGTATGTGCCTATACTTAATCAATATTGGCTTATTTATACCAGTATGAATGCTATGCTAATTATTTACACTAACCGGAAAGCTACATTAAGGGCTCATTTATACTTCACGCTCAGAACGCGTACGCGCCCGTATCATGGCCGCCACGCGTTCTGAGCGTTCATTTGATGCATCCTCTGAGCAGGTCCTCAGAAATTAACGCGACACATGCATGATTTGCAGTACCAGCAAAAAGTAGGAGGGCGCAGGGTGCTAAAAGTTGGAATGTGACGTCAGAGTCTCTGTTTACTATCTACATGTGACAGAAAGCCGCTTTGCGGATCCTACGAGATCAGTGTGCGCGCTTCGATATTTGATAAATGGTTGGATGTGGTGAAGCAAAATGCCGACATACAGATGTATTCATGGTGCTTTTATATTCAAGCGTCGCATATTCCCGATCGTAATGACACGATACATTTTAAAAGTCTCACATACTGTCTTCTGTGCTCTTTTTTTTTTTTTTCTAGGGCTTCCTCTGCTCCTGACAGCAGCGAATCTCCAGCAATAGATCGCCACACTGAGCACATTAAATGTATGATATTCCAACTCTCTGCACATTTAGAATCCTTAGATTTATACTTGATATCACTTTCATGATGAAAAGCATTAAATTATGTATATTACATTTTACAGATAAATCGGTAATTTCGTTTAAATAATGAATACTGTTAATAATTATACACATGGAGTGACACAGTGGCGGAGCGTTAGCACTGTTGTCTTGCAGGGAGTCATGTCGCTGATATTCCCTGCCTGGAGTTTACACATTTTCTTGCTGGGTTTCCTTAATGTGCTCCAGTTTCCTTCCAAAGATATGCAGATTTGGGGATTTGGTGCCGCTAAAATGATGCTAGTGTATGTGTGTGCTTGTATTCACCTTGCGATGAGCCGAGGCATCGTCCAGGGATTGTTTCTCACTCGTGCCCAATGTTTGCTGGAATGGACACATCCCTGGATTTAATCAATAAACATCCTTTTCAGAGATATTGCGGTAAGGTGTCATTGGAATTTAATTGGTGTTCTAGGCAATTCACAACACAGAGAAGCCGAACATGTTCTCACCGTGATAACATCTCGCACTACCACCTGGTGGATTCCTCCAGATTTTCGTAAAGTACGCGCGCAAGTATAAACACTTCAACGCTTGCGTAGCAGGAGCGTCCGCTGCAGCATGCGTGGCGTCGCGTGAAATATAACTCCGGCCTAACACTTAACCATACAAGGGTATAGTATGCTTATGCCTTAAAAATTTATGCAAGCTTTTGCATAAAGCTATATTCAGCCCCGTGCAAGATTTATACATAGTCAAAAAGTCAGCAGTTTCCTCGCATACCCCATAACCCTTGTGCTAAACTATTATATTTAGAAAACTATATTAACCTTGTTTTTACATATGCTTCCCAGCACTGAGCCTGCACTAAACTATCCATTATACAAAGACTTTCCTAACGCTGTCTTTCCCTATGCTAGCTCACTTACCGCACCTGTCTCGATTTAGCCCTCTCAATGCTGCACTGCTATGGCAGAGTGAGAGCAGTTTACTACAGGAACTTTTGCCTATCCGTACAGACCTACATTTCTAATCCGGAGCGGTAACCATAGGGCTTCTACCTGAAGTAAATTCTTTCACTGCTGTGCTTCTTACGGACTCAGTGGGGAAGGGCTTTGGTACAGGCAGGCTTCAGCGCATCTCCTCATAACACCTCATGACAGTCAGCCTAAACGCAGTACACTTGGAGAATTGCCCAACCACAGTTGAAGCAATATTTCAGGAATTTTTTTCCTATTTGTACAGACCCCCATCGTGGTCACAGTTTGATCCTATAGACACACTCGGTCAGACAGTCATACAGCTGCGCAGCTACACAGTCAGCTTTCTTTGTCTCAATTCTGCATGTCCATCCTTTTTCACCCTACTTTGCTTTTAGTTCATTATTGGAAAGGCCTTTTTTGTTGCTTCTCCATTGCTTACCTTTTAAGTGGCCACTGTTCCTGTCTATATCACAGAGTCTCTTTTCTACCTACGGACCTGGTGCAGCCTTCTGCCAATTACGTTGGGCAATGTTGTGGAGAATGGACTCACTCTCTCTTAAAAGTAAACACTTGGAGTCTCGAGATGGCCAATCAGAATAGACTTTAGTGCAAAGATGCACAAACCGTTTCAGTTCAATGAAGCAAGCGCCCTTCGGCGGGCAAATCTCCCATTTATTACAGTTCTTACCAGTATCTCTTTTGCACTTGGAACATTTTCCATCATTATCTGACTCCAAAAACACAAATCCTACATTCCTAAAGATTATCCGTACCACCAATATTTTCTCATGCTTTATCAGAAATAATTTCTTTTCTGCCCGTATCTGACACCAATATTTTTAAAACCAAAACATTGTTACCACCAGTCCCTAGGAGTGACCTTCCCTCTGTGTCCACTAAATCACTTCTAACGTTCCTTACCTAGGGCTGGTAGGTAATGGTCAAAACATCAATTTTAGTATGGTCAAATTAGTCAGCATTATCAGTGCCAGCTTCTTTTTAAGAATGGGGTAGTATCTTCCTACTGAATTATGAACTTATTACATACTGTAGATGGCAGCCAGCTGAGTGTTGTATAAAGCAGATTTAGAGTGTGATTAATAATTTCATGTATTTTGTACAGTACATGTGCAACATTATTCATGAAAACATTCTGTAACTTCATTTGAAAAAATACTTGAGGAATATTCAAACTTTGTTTAAAAATAGCATTATAGTAACAATTTTATAAGAGGAAGCGCTATTGGTGATGTGTTTTCATGTTCTTTTATAGATGATCAAGGAACAAATAAGTATTTTTTAGAAACTGAGCAAAACCCATTTTAGTAAAGGTTTTACATTACTAAAATATTTTTATCTGGGAACCCTGGCTTTACCTCTCACAACCCAAACACATTTATATTTGGTTCATTTGTAATTCTAAATTAATCCAGTATGTGGATTTTGAAGTTGGATAAGCAAGTCTGGACATATTCTGTACATGAGTAGGCCCTGTAGTGGACTGGAGCCTGCCTGAAGAATGGTTCTCACCATTTTTGCAGTGGATCTAGCTTAGGCACTGCAGTCATGAAGTAAATAATTAGTTTGGACATATTATTACAAATCATCATTCATTCATTGTAACAAGTTGTACAGTGTCTCCATTTTTCAGTAGTTGCTGTGTTTCGGTGGTATTATTAGTTTGCAAACTGATTCATTTAGTTTCTTCTATTAATATAAAAATTTTGCCATTGCAGTACTGAGACTATGTTGTGTTGTTCTAGGGCACAGGTGTCGAACTCCGGTCCTCGAGGGCCGCAGTGGCTGCAGGTTTTCATTCTAACCATCTTCTTCATTAGTGAACCATTTTTACTGCTAATTAACTTCTTTTGCTTTAGTTTTAATTAACTTGACTCAGCCTCTTAATTGTCTCTTTTTCCTTAATTAGTAGCCAAACAATAATGAGACACAAAACAACCTGCCACATGACCAGCTCACCTGTGCCCATCACACAATATCTGAAAATAAATAAAGGTGAAGGTCTCAGTAAGGTTGATCTCTCAGGTCACCAAAACATTTTGACAATGTTCTTAGAAAAAACAGAAAAATCAACAGATTTGGAAATGTCTGCTGTGGCAGAATGAGAGCAGCAACAAGCCATTGAATTAAATAACGGGCTTAATTAACAGCAAGAATCAGCTTCTCATTAAGAGACTGTTTGGAGTGAACTTGGCTGGAGTTTGAAATCCCAGATTAGCTGGTCATCTGTTGGCTCGTTTCATGTCTCATTTCTGTTTGGCTGCCATTTAATGAAGAAAGGAATCAGTTCAGAGGACTGAATCCTTAAAAACAGGGCGATTAAAATGAAGGGAAAAGAAGTTAATTAGCAGTGAAAACTGATCACTGATTAGGAAAAGGGTCAGAATGAAAACCTGCAGCCACTGCGGCCCTCCAAGCCCGGAGTTCGACACCCCTGTTCTCGGGGATTGGGGAGGACTGGATAGGCCATATGTTTCAGCCAGATTACCAGTATTTATTGGCTCCACTAAACTGGTCTTGCATATAAAAGCATACGTGTGCTCTGTAAACAGCTTCTGGTCTTGCCTACGACTTGTTCTTTCTCTACACCCAGAGCAATCAGGATTAACTGTAATTAAAAATGAAATTAATTGCATGCAACATTTGTACTGAATATTTTTGTATCCATGTTTTTTTTTCTTTTCTAGATGCCTCTTACATCCCAGAGATGCTGTTTAGGTTGATTGGCCTGGTGTGTACTTGGGTGAATCCTAAGAAACCAAATTTCAGCTTCTGTGTTTCTCATTTATTTTACTAGCAAGTTGAATTTACCTTTCTGTCTAGTTATACTTGTCTACAGGGGATTCTTTCCCAACAGGAAAATGCAAGACCAATACAAAAGTTTCATGTGCAATTGATTTCTTTTTCTTTTGGCAATGAGCATAAATATATTTATAAATATATTAATGAAAATATTTTCATTTTTTATTGTGACACGTAACATACAAAACAATATAGACCAACTGAAATTAGTCTTTCTATAACTTCTGTTGTGACTATAAACTGATGTAATTTGTCTGCTAAACTTTTAATGAAAGTGAAAGATCCATCCAACTGCCTTCATCCAGTGATGTTTTTCACTCTAAACAAGCCAGTATTGTTATTGCATGCATACAATGAAATTTTATGAAATGCATTCATATAATTTAAAACCTACTTAATCCAAGTCACTGTCACAGGGGACCAGACCATATCGTGGCATCACAGGATCAAGATCGAAAACAACCTAGGACAGTATGACTACTGCAGGGCACACATGTGCACACATCCACACTTAGTCACACTAGGGCAATTACAATCCAATAGTTAACATGTCTTTATTGATATAGAAGTAAATTCCATGCAGAGAGTGAGAATGTGCCTAATGAAATCTGGACCCTGCATGTGTGAGGCAATAGAACTAATCTGTGATCCTTCTTCAAAATATTAAGTTCACAAATTTAAAAGTTGCAATTTTTAGGAACTCTGCTTTCTCTTGGTGGTGATTATCATCATTTTTACAGTTCTCATGAGTTCTTCTGTATCTGTTCAAAAAATAATTTTGAGATCATGATAACATGCAGTACAGGCTATGACTTGTTAACCTTTTTGTAAATTGTCAGTGCACACCTGTTCATAATAATAATAATAATGTTTTATTTATGTAGCGCCTTTCATACACTCAAGTACATTTTACAATTCAATACACACATTAACAAGACAGTAGAAATTACATACAAGAAAAAGAATAATACTCATTGAAAAGATGTGTTTTTTAACAGAAGTTTGAAATTAATAATAGATTTTTATATATAGGCTGAGAGGGAGAGAATTCCAAATTTTAGGGGCTATCACACTGGAAGTTCTGCCACCCATAGTTACTAACCTGTATTTAGGTACAGTGTGTAACTTAGTGTCCGATGATCGTAATGCACGGGCAGGAGTATAAGGAAGCAGTAGCTCCGACAGATAATGAGGGTCTAACCCATGAAGAGCTTTAAATATCTGTTATAACTACTATTATTTATTAATAACTTATATTATTATATAACTTATAACTTCCATTAAAAAAGGAAACTAATCTGAAGCTATAGTAAATTGTAAAGAAACATCTGAGTAAACCAATCCAGGCTGCATAGCTTAATAGTGGGAAAAGGCTAATAAGCTGGCATCTTCCAAGATTAATTAACACCATATTGTTCTTTTCATATGAACCTTATATATACTGTACCTTTGTAGTTACAATATACAGTATAATGACTTCAACTGTGTGAATTTGGAAGGAACAATGACAAACGTCCATCAGTTTGTGTCAACTTCCATACAAGGAAAATAACAAGCTGGACCTGCTCTATTTAAATGTTAAGATGCCTTTAAGTGTAAACTTCTCTCACCTTTGGGCAAATCTGACCACAACCTGATTAATCTTATTCCTAGCTTTATCCCTCTTATTAGATGGCAGCCTGTTACCACTAGCAGAGTGAGCAAATGGCTTGCATGACTTTGAATGACTGCTTCTAAATTACAGACTGGAAAATGATGTGAGAGTCACTATGGGTATGCTATTGAGGGAATTGGACACTGCATTAAAGACAATATTCATTTCTGTGTTGACTCTGTTAGACCATCCATTAAGCCCTGATTATTATGGATCTTAAAATAGTCTCCTGAATGAGAAAAACAAGTCATTCAAATCTGGCGACAAAGAGGCTGTGAATGACATCCAACTAGTACTGAAGAAAAGCTGTTTGAAGAAAAGAAAGCTTGTATAAGAAAGAAAACAAACTCACTCTGGAAAAACATGAAAGATAACTGGAATAGACCATACTTACTGAAATCAAGCAATCCAGGGCGTATGTGCTAGAATAGAATGTGGAAAAATCTCACACCTTGAATAATTTTTTAACAGACTTGCTTCCCACTGCCACACAAAAGACATTTATACTCCAGGGTCAGCGATGACTTAACTTGTTACTATCAGTGTGGGCTGTCCATTACTGAAAACCAAGTGAGGAGACAACTGAGGAAGCTACACACAGAAAAAGTCTGCGGGACCAGATGGAGTCAGTCCTTGAGTTCTTAAGGCCTGTGTTCACCAGCTTTGTGATATCCTCTTTTACCCGTTTTCTCTAAGACTGCTAAAAATGCCACTGCTGTGGAAAACATCTTGCATTATTTCTGTTTCAAAGAAAATAGGTGTCTTTTCTCCTAATGACTACAGATCAGTGGCACTTGCATCACACATCATGAAGACCTTTGAAAGACTGGTCCTGGACAATAGACCATATAGCCCCACTGTAGTCTGTTCATCAGGCTGGAGTGAGGGATGCAATTATCTATCTGCTTCACAACACCAGACAGCAATTTGTGAGACTCAAGGACTGCGTCTTTGATACGGATGTAAGCAATCCTATATCTACAATAAAGAACAGTCCTGTCTCCTTTTCTGTTTACTCTGTACACATTCTTGTCTTATGGGTGGTATTTATAGAGAGGATGAGTATAGGAGTCATAGAACTTTATTTCTTGGTGCAGAAAATATTGTCTGTAACTTAGCATCAGCAAAACCAATAAACTGGTTATTGACTTTTGCAGCATCATAGAGCCTCTATACCTGGTATTGGATTGGGTTGGTTTTTGAACACGGTTGGGGTAGGGAGCTGTATAAGAAAGGATACAGTTGGCTCTTAGGAGACTGCATTCCTTTAATGTGGGAAGTGACAACCTTCACAATGTCTAAAGCTCAGTGATGGCAGTACAGTTTTCTATGCTGTGGTATGCTGAGCTGGAAACATCACTTCAGGAGAGGCCCACTTAATTAACAAACTAATTAAAAGGGCAGGCTCAAATATGGGAAACTCTTTGGACCCTCTCAAGGGAGTAATGAAGGAGAAAAAGAAAACAAAACTAAGTGTCATTAAGAACAATGCTGCACATCCTGTTCCTGACACATTAACACTGAGTACTTTCAACCAACAAATTATTCAGCAGAAGTGTATCAGAAGCTACTGGGGCTCATTTATACCTACAGAAATACAACTGATTTAATGCCTTACTGTGACTAACTGCCAAGTCAGGCGTTTTTCTTTCTTTTACATTTTATTATTTTTTTTATATATTGTATGTATGTCTATTTTTTTATTATTATTTTTCAATGAGCTTCTGTAAAAATCCAAATTTACCCCTGGGGATAAATACACTTCTATCTATATAACATAATAAAACTCTTCTCATATTTGTATTTTATTTTAAAATATGTTTAATGTTTGGAATTTAACCCTGCTATTTTAAGTCTTTTTTCTTTGTTAAGGTTCAAGTCATAAAATCATTTTCTTCCTGTATATATTTGATTAATGTAGGAATCAGTGATTCCCTTTTTTTCAGGTGGCAGAATTTTTTGGGCAACTTCTATATACGTATTATTTCTGATCCTCCCCCATTCACCATATAAGTCACTCATATCACATTGCACACATGTTGCTATTTTCGGCTGAGGTTAAGTGGCAAGGAAGATTTAAAGGATAATCGGTACCCAGTTTACAGGTTTATTTATGTTTATTTTTCTAATAATATATTCTCTTTTTTGGATTATTGATTATTGTTTTACACTTCAGTGTTTACATAGTAACTCACATTTTATTCAAAGAACAAGTGCAGAGATTAAATTAGAATGTTTATTTGTAGTGGGCATGTTGAAAGGAAGTGTAAGAATGTCTTGTTTTGATTTTTAATACTGATTTATATTTTGCTGTATACAGAATGTATTGTTATGTGTTGTATCTTTAAGTGCATTACTTTTCTATTAGTAAAGAAGCATTATGACTAAAATACAAATCTGATGTAACACTGGTAAGATTTTTATATACATAAAAATGGAAAGAAAAATTAGTCTTTGGCTGATGTGGTATGTATAAAGCTGTTACAAGGCTTTGACATCAGATATTTAAAAGGAATGAATTAATTTACATTTCTGAGCTCTAATAATACTTCTTAAACTTGAAAAGTAAGTTGTTATTTATTAAGTTATGAAGTATTTTTTTTCTGGGAATCCAATGTTGATTGTTAATGGTGCTTATGTCTTGACATGACTTGAATCATATTTTTTTAATAGAAACTTGTACATGTAATACGGAACAATGTTTGTTAATTATTGGCCATGAATTTTCAAACTATATACTTTTAGGAAAGATATTGAAGCTTGCCTTTCTTACCTAATATAAGTAATACATTTTTAAATATATTGCAGGAATATTACAATATTGGTCTATAGTTTACTGATTTTTTTAGTACTCATTTTAAATATTTGTGTTTTTCTTTTTCTATTTTTACAGGTGGTTGAACAGGGCATGTTTGTGAAACACTGTAAAGTTGAAGTGTACCTTACTGAATTGAAACTTTGTGAAGATGGTAGCATGGACAATGTTGTAACTAGACGATTTAGCAAAGCAGACACTATAGGTGAGAAATAAATGGGAATAATGTTTTTATTCTTTCTGTGAAGAGTTTTGTGTATTAATAAGGAACATAGTAAACATCTCATGTTTACTTCTTCTTCTACAGAAGCTTGAAATATTTGAGTATAGCTTAGTGTGTTTATTTTGATTTACAGCAACAGAGTGTTCAGATTGAAAATACAGCCTTTGGAATATTTAAAAAAAAATACTTTAGTGCATGATAGTTAAACATCGTATTTACAGATGAGTTAATGTTTATTGGGAATGCCTTGCATTTGATAGTGTAAAGAATAATAAAATTCTTAATTATATAGCCATTTTTATACCATAGATGTCAATGTGAGGTATTGTTTTGGAAACACCTAGGATAAGTTTAAAATACTCAGTGTATTTTTCTGTTATTTCTACTTTTTCTGTTTAATCATGGAGAAAATTTTAAGGCACACTAAAAAACTATTTTACAGTGGCATCTCTCCAGTTGTTTAAATTGTTTTAAAGATATGCTGTTGTGTTTCAGCATTAGTTTTATTTTGAAATGTTTGTTTAGGTTGGCCACAAGGAGAAACGGGAATGAATACGAAATTCCATGCCTCAAAATAATGCAGCTTAAAAAAATCACACTATTGCCCTTTGTTTTTCTCCTGCCCTAAAGCCACACATATATTGTTTAATAAAATGTGCAATAACATGTGGGTTACAGTTTGACTATGAGAATAAGTTTGCCATACCTCGCTGAAATTTCTATAACAATTAAATTTAGTAGAAATATGTGGACATGCATAACATTTTAGTATAGTTATTGTAGTCTCATAATTGTTAATAAATAAGAAAACAGACATTGGTTTTGTTTAATGTAATATAGTGACAGATTTTCATCTTTTTCTCTTTTTATTTGCATTTACACCTAACATGGGGTATAATCTTCTATTAAACTCCCACTGTCATTTTTATTTATTATACTGTAGATATACTGAAGTTTAGTTTGCGTAGTATCAAATTTATTTCAGAAAAGCTACCATTCTAAAACCTTTATAGAATGACTGCTTAATGTTTTTTCTGTCAGTTTATTAAAGTATTTATGCACGTCTGTTTACCTCTTAAGTTTTTTCATTTAATAATTTCTATATTTATCTTTTTGATACAACAACTTGATATAGCTTCAGCTGGTATGGGAATGTTGATAAATATAAACATTTTAAAGATGCTGAACATTAAAAAAAGATGACTAACCTCCTGTTCATATCTAGATTGTGAGAATAACAACAATTGATTTACAGTATTAGAGATAATGAATCTATCTATCCCTATCCTAACCTGCTTATCCAATTGAAGGTCCCAATTCAAGGCAAGAACCAATTGTGGATGGAGCAACAGTTCATTGCAGGGAATGTTGATTCACTCATTTATACCCACTAATTGCTGGGTACATGTAGAATTGACAGTTAACATAATCTACAAATCTTTTTAATGTTGGTGGAAAATGCAACATCTACACAAATAGGGAGACTATATTGAGATTCCAGAATTAAATGCTATAATTTTAATTTCAGTTTAAAGTTATTATTATTGAGTGCAGTAAATTATATAATTGCACATACAATATGCAAAATAAAACAATCACTAAAAACAGTTCCAAAATAAATAGAGAAACATGAAAAAACATGCAAATATCTTTCTGTCTATCTGTCAATCTTATTTATCTATCTTTAGATGCTTCATCAGGCACTTTTGTACCAATCTCTCTTTTGGGCTCCTTAAAAATCAAAAATGATGTTTTATGGTGCAGTTTATGCCATTTGTATTAATCTCTGCTTTTAAATCTTCCCACATTTTTTTTCTGAAAAATGTATCAATTTTTTTATTGCATTTTTTTCTTGCTCATGGTACAAAAGTGCCCTACCCATTCTCTGAGAAAAATGGATAAAAGTAAAAAAAATTTTAGTTATCTTGCAGAAGCCGCAGGTTTTATTAATGACACATCTGTAAGGACAAGTCTGTAACAACTTCCAAAATTGCCGATCGCGTTTGTCCAAAAAATGCCCTGAAGGGTGTAAGCCGTCAGGTCAGCCTGTCATCTAGGATGAAGTGGAAATGGTGATTTAAATTTGATTTTATTTTACTGGTGATCCACCAGACCAATCAATATTCTCAAATAATGTGTTAAATACTTGTATCATGACATATGCAAAGTATTGTGCAATTTGTTTACATATATTTTTAAGTTATTAATATTTTTAAAGTTAACTGCCAAAAACCCAGCCACAGGGGGGATGCACAAACCAGTGTGTTTCTTCGTGCTGGGCCCAAGCCCAGATAAATGGGGATGGCTACGTCAGGAAGGGCATCCGGTGTAAAATTTTGCCAAATCAATATACGGACAACAATACAAATTGCCATACCGGATCAGTCGAGTCCCGGGGCGGTCATTGTTAACCCGGGACTCGACTGATCCGGTATGGCAATTTGTATTGTTGTACCAGTACTGTTGGCCAACAGGATGCTAGTGGAAATTGGGCTACTGTTGGCTGAAGAAGAAGGAGAAGAAGAGGGGAGAGACGTGTCTGGAGGCAGGAGGAGAGGAGGAAAGTAAAGAGAGTGGAACTGAGGGTAGGAACTTTGAATGTTGGCAGTATGACTGGTAAGGGGAGAGAGTTAGCAGATATGATGGAGAGAAGGAAGGTTGATATATTGTGCGTGCAAGAGACTAAATGGAAGGGGGGGGGTAAGGCCTGGTAGATTGGAGGTGGTTTCAAATTGTTCTATCATGGTGTGGATGGGAGGAGAAATGGGGTAGGAGTTATTCTGAAGGAACATTTTGTCAAGAGTGTTTTGGAGGTGAAAAGAATGTCAGGCAGCGTAATGATTATGAAGCTGGAAATTGGAGGTGTGATGATGAATGTTGTTAGTGCATATGCACTGCAAGTTGGGTCTGCAATGGGTGAGAGAGACGATTTTTGGAGTGAGTTGGATGAAGTGATGAACAGTGTACCCAAGGGACAGAAAGTGGTGATTGGAGCGGATTTCAGTGGGCATGTTGGTGAAGGGAACAGTGGAGACGAGGAGGTGATGGGTAGGTATAGTGTCAAGGAGAGGAATGTAGAAAGTCAGAGGATAGTGGATTTTGCCAAAAGAATGGACATGGCTGTGGTGAATACGTATTTTAAGAAGAGGGAGAAACATAGGGTTATGTACAAGAGTGGAGGGAGATGTACACAGGTAGATTACATCCTGTGCAGAAGAGTTCATGTGAAGGAGATTGAAGACTGCAAAGTGGTGGCAGGGGAAAGTGTAGATAGATAGATAGTTAAGCAGCATAGGATGATGGTCTGTTAGATGACGTTGGAGACCAAGAAGAGGAAGAGAGTGAGGGCAGAGCCAAGGATCAAATGGTGGAAGTTGAAAAAGGAAGACTGCAAGGTTGTGTTTAGAGCGGAGGTGAGACAGGCACTGGGTGGCAGTGAAGAATTACCAGACAGCTGGGAAACTACAGCAGATGTAGTAAGGGTGACAGCAAGAAGGGTGCTTGGCGTGACATCTGGAAAGAGGAAGGAGGAAAAGGAAACCTGGTGGTGGAATGAGGAAATACAGGAGAGTATACAGAGGAAGAGGATGGCAAAGAAGAAGTGGGATAGTCAGAGAGATGCAGAAAGTAGACAAGAGTACAAGGAGATAAGGCCCAAGGAAGAGAGAGGTGGCAAAGGCTAAAGAAAAGGCATATGATGAGTTGTATGAGAGGTTGGACACTAAGGAAGGAGAAAAGGACTTGTACCGATTGGCTAGACAGAGGGAGCGAGCTGGGAAAGATGTGCAGCAGGTTAGGGTGATAAAGGATAAAGATGGAAACGTACTCACAAGCGAGGAGAGTGTGTTGAGCAGATAAAAAGAGTACTTTGAGAGGCTGATGAATGAAGAGAATGAGAGAGAGAAGAGGTTGGATGATGCGGAGATAGTGAATCAGGAAGTGCAACAGATTAGCAAGGAGGAAGTAAGTACAGCTGTGAAGTGGATGAAAAATGGAAAGGCTGTTGGTCCAGATGACATATCTATGGAAGCATGGAGGTGTTTAGGAGAGATAGCAGTGGAGTTTTTAACCAGATTGTTTAATGGAATCTTGGAAAGTGAGAGGATGCCTGAGGAGTGGAGAAGAAGTGTACTGGTGCTGAAATTTAAGAATAAGGGGGATGTGCAGGACTGCAGTAACTACAGAGAAATTAAATTGATGAGCCACAGCATGAAGTTATGGGAAAGAGTAGTGGAAGCTGGGTTAAGAAAGGAGGTGATGATTAGTGAGCAGCAGTATGGTTTCATGCCAAGAAAGAGCACCACAGATGCAATGTTTGCTCTGAGTATGTTGATGGAGATGTTTAGAGAAGGCCAGAAGGAGTTGCATTGCGTCTTTGTGGACCTGGAGAAAGCATACGACAGGGTGCCTCGAGAGGAGCTGTGGTATTGTATGAGGAAGTCGGGAGTGGCAGAGAAGTACGTAAGAGTTGTACAGGATATGTATGAGGGAAGTGTGACAGTGGTGAGGTCTGCGGTAGGAGTGACAGATGCATTCAAGTTGGAGGTCGGATTACATCAGGGATCAGCTCTGAGCCCTTTCTTATTTGCAATGGTGATGGACAGGTTGACAGAAGAGATTAGACAGGAGTTCCCGTGGACTATGATGTTTGCTGATGACATTGTGATCTGTAGCGAGAGTAGGGAGCAGGTTGAAGAAACCCTGGAGAGGTGGGGATATGCTCTAGAGAGGAGAGGAATGAAGGTCATTAGGAACAAGACAGAATACATGTGTGTAAATGAGAGGGAGGTCAGTGGAATGGTGAGGATGCAGGGAGTAGAGTTGGCAAAGGTGGATGAGTTTAAATACTTGGGATCAACAGTACAGAGTAATGGGGATTGTGGAAGAGAGGTGAAAAAGAGAGTGCAGGCAGGGTGGAATGGGTGGAGAAGAGTGTCAGGAGTAATTTGTGACAGACGGGTATCAGCAAGAGTGAAAGAGAAGGTCTACAGGACGGTAGTGAGACCTGCTATGTTATATGGGTTGGAGTCAGAGGAAACAGAGCTGGAGATAGCAGAGTTAAAGATGCTAAGATTTGCATTGGGTGTGACGAGGATGGATAGGATTAGAAATGAGTACATTAGAGGGTCAGCTCAAGTTGGACAATTGGGAGATAGTCAGAGAGGCGAGATTGCGTTGGTTTGGACATGTGCAGAGGAGAGATGCTGGGTATATTGGGAGAAGGATGCTAAGGATAGAGCTGCCAAGTAAGAGGAAAAGAGGAAGGCCTAAGCAAAGGTTTATGGATGTGGTGAGAGAGGACATGCAGGTGATGGGTGTAACAGAATAAGATGCAGAGGATGGAAAGAGATGGAAGAAGTTGATCCGCTGTGGCAACCCCTAACAGGAGTAGCCGAAAGAAGAAGAAGAATGTTAACTGGCATAGTTATAAATGTTCCCCATTTAACGCTAGAATTACGGAAGCCTACGAAAAAACTTGTAAACCCAGCCCACCTTAAATCCCTTTACACTCTCCGTCAGCGTCTTTTGTCTTATAAATGTGCCAAACAAGACAAGCAGCAAGCATCCTACTATTCCATCCCCTCACTGCCACAGAACGGGCACAAAGTTCTCCCAGCTCAAGCCTTGATTATCTGGGAGTCAGGTACCTAGAGTTGTATAGGGAAATAATATGTCGTTATTTGGAACACATGCATTTTATGTGGTTCCGTTTCTACAACAATCTATGTAAACACATCGTTAAAACAGAAACTTTTTCATATTTAAGTAATAAATAACAAAATGTAGACATAAACTGTATAATGTGTGAAGCCTGAAGTCCAAAGATCAAATAAACACTTTCACAAAAGGTACAAGGATGATACAACAGCTTCCATGGTGCAGCGGTAAGAATTGCTGATTTGCAATCAAGAGTCCCCCGGTTCGATCCTGACTGCCTCATAAATTTACCGTTTTGAGTAGTGAGCTGCTCTGATTGTAAATATTATACAATAAAAACATACATTTGGTTTGCTTCTGTAACAGCCGGTGTAAATTTATAGTACTTGTAAAAGTTAGCTTTTTTTTTTTTTTCACTTTTATTCTCTCAGTCATGATCATGATACAACAAGAGATCTGACGCTGTTAGTTTTTATTTGAAACTGGGAATAACTATAGATGTGAGTGGTATTTTGAGACAATGGAACTGGAAATTCTCTGATCTGGAGGGATAAAAGCTAATACACAAACGCTGGTGTATCATGCCTTCTTGGTATCTCATTGTCACTTTCATTTTTTTATTCAGTTTTATTGAGTGTTCCTGCTTACACTGAATTATTATGCACCTTATGGTCCATGATGTCAAAGCCGCACTGACAAAAAAACAGACACATAGTATATATGATATTTGGAATAATTCATGTTATGACATGTTTAGTACATTTCAGAAAACATTGAGGCATTGATGCAACATTATTCATATTCATTCGCATGCCTTCTTAAGTTTTTTTTTTTAATCGTCGCCAGGTCAAGCATGTTGTAGCACACAGCAACCAGCCACCTGCTGCATGTTCCTGCTCGTACTGAATGAGTTTACGCCTTCTAGTGCATGATGTCAATGCAGCACCGGAGAAAAAAAGAAAGAGACAAATACAGTATATGTGACATTTCAAAGAAACCATTGTATGACCTGAATAGTACCAATCAGAAAACATTGTCACACTAATTCAATATTATTTGAAAACGAACAGCATCAGATTGGGTGTAAATTTATGCTGATGCTGTTAGGGTTAGATTGCTGTTGGGGGGGGGGGGGGGGGGGTGGGATTGAGTGTGAACATAACTGACAGAATAAAACTGAAAAAAGTAACTTTTACAAGTACCATAAATTTACTCAGTGCGAGCAGGAACACACAAGTGGCCGGTTGCTTGTACTACAACATGCTTGACCTGTCGGTGATCAACGCACATGTACTGTGCAAGGCATGCACGGGTCCACTGAGAAAAGAAGAGTGTTCTTTGCTCACTTTGCAGAGGAGCTTTGTCGTCGCTTCTTACAAGAAAGGCGATGGAAAAAGATAGAGGATGCAACATCGACAAGCTTCTTTTCCAAGACAGCCACTTCCCCCTGGAAAGCAAACTTAGTCAGTGTCTGGTGCCCCTTCAATGTAATAGGAACCACAGCATAGAAAGAAGTGTGTACATTGCAAAAGATGCACATGTCGTAAATGTAGGAAGGACTGTCCTTGGGTATGTGGGAACTGTTAACATTTGAATTTGATGATTGCATATAGCGTGGAACTGACCTCTCTGTACTATTCTTTCCTCTGCATGTCCTGGACTACAAAAAAAAAAAAAACACCACCATGCACCAAAATGTGGAGACACTGGGCAAGATCAGTGGGAAAAAAAACGCAGTCACTGATTACAACCGCAAGATAGTATGCGAATGAATATGAATAATATGAATAATGTTGCATCTGTACCACAATGTTTTCCGAAATGTACTACTCAGGTCATAAAATGAGTAATTCCAAATATCATATATACCTATGTCTCTGTGTTTTGTCAATGTGGCTTTGACATCATGGACCATAAGGTGCACACTAATTCAGCATGAGCAGGAACAATCAATAAATCTGAATTAAAAAAAAATTCAAGTGACAATGAGATAGGAAGAAGGCATATTCACCAACATTTATGTGTCAGCTTTTATCCCTCCAGATCAGAGAATTTCCAGTTCCATTATCTCAAAACACCACTCACATCTACAGTTATTCCCAGTTTCAAATAAAAATTAACAGTGTCAGATCTCTTTGGGGGGATTGTATCATGATCATGACTGAGACAATCAAAGTGAAAAAAAAATGCTAACTTTTACAAGTACTATAAATTTACACCAGCTGCTACAGACACAAATCAAATGTATGTTTTTATTGTATAATATTAACAATAAGAGCAGCTCACTACTCAAAACAGTAAATTTATGAGGCAGTCAGGATAAAACCCGGGGGACTCTTGATTACATATCAGCAGGTCTTACCGCTGCACCATGGAAGCTGTTGTATCATCCTTGTAACTTTTGTGAAAGTGCTTGTTTGATCTTTGGACTTAAGGCTTCACACATTATACAGTTTATGTCTACATTTTGTCATTTATTACTAAAATATGTAAAATGTTTCTGTTTTAACGATGTGTTTACATAGATTGTTGTAGAAACGGAACACACATGAAATGCATGTGTTCCAAATAACAATATATTATTTTCCTGTACAACTCTAGGTACCTGACTCCGAAATAATCAAGGCTTGAGTTGGGAGAAGTTTGTTCCCATTCTGCGGCGGCAGGGAGATGGAATAGTCGACTGCTTGTCTTGCACTTACAAGACAAAAGACGCTGATGGAGAGTTGCGAAGGGATTTAAGGTGGGCCGGGTTTACAAGTTTTTTCATAGGCTTTGGTAATTCTAGTGTTAAATCTATAATAAATCACGAATGAATTAATGGTGACACTTAACCTTTAATAATTGAACAGGGGTGTTTTTTCATATACAGACTTTTATTTTAAATTGTAATTATCTGCTTTTATCTGTAAAGTAAGAAAAAAATACTTTTGTGAACTTTTGTCACCTTTATTTTAAAGGTAAGCGTATTTTGGAATAATTGATCAGTTTTTACCAGCATGGTGCCTTTTATGTATTCACACGTACTTCAAAAATATGTTTCTGAGCATTTTGATGATCCATTTTGAGCAGAAAAGAATCCATTCGGGTAATGGCACTTTATCAAAAACATGCAAGAAAAAATGCATGTTGAGATGGATTTATGAGCACTCAGCGCCTGGTGTAGTATCCCCTAGATCAGGGGTGCCCACACTGTTTTGGCTTGCGAGCTACTTTTAAAATGACCAGGTCGAAATGAACTACCTACATTAAAAATGATATATATATATATACATAATATATATATATATATATATATATACAGTATATATATATATATATATATATATATATATATATATATATATATATATATATATATATACTGAGATACTGAGTATACTTTATACATAAAATATACAGTGCATCACTTTTTCCACATTTTGTTATGTTACAGCCTTATTCCAAAATGGATTAAATTAATTTTTTTTCCTCAGAATTCTACACACAACACCCCATAATGACAACGTGAAAAAAGTTTACTTGAGGTTTTTGCAAATTTATTAAAAATAAAAAAATTGAGAAAGCACTTGTACATAAGTATTCACAGCCTTTGCCATGAAGCTCAAAATTGAGCTCAGGTGCATCCTATTTCCCCTGATCATCCTTGAGATGTTTCTGCAGCTTAATTGGAGTCCACCTGTGGTAAATTCAGTTAATTAGACATGATTTGGAAAGGCACACACCTGTCTATACAAGGTCACACAGTTGACAGTTCATGTCAGAGCACAAACCAAGCATGAAGTCAAAGGAATTGTTTGTAGACCTTTGAGACAGGATTGGCTCGAGGCACATATCTGGGGAAGGTTACAGAAAAATTTCTGCTGCTTTGAAGGTCCCAATGAGCACAGTGGCCTCCATCATCCATAAGTGGAAGACGTTCGAAACCACCAGGACTCTTCCTAGAGCTGGCTGGTCATCTAAACTGAGCGATCTGGGGAGAAGGGCTTTAGTCAGGGAGGTGACCAAGAACCCGATGGTCACTCTGTCAGAGCTCCAGAGGTCCTCTGTGGAGAGAGGAGAACCTTCCAGAAGGACAACCATCTCTGCAGCAATCCACCAATCAGGCCTGTATGGTAGAGTGGCCAGACGGAAGCCACTCCTTAGTAAAAGGCACATGGCAGCCCGCCTGGAGTTTGCCAAAAGGCACCTGAAGGACTCTCAGACCATGAGAAAGAAAATTCTCTGGTCTGATGGGACAAAGATTGAACTCTTTGGTGTGAATGCCAGGCGTCACATTTGGGGAAAACCTGGCACCATCCCTACAGTGAAGCATGGTGGTGGCAGCATCATGCTGTGGGGATATTTAAATAGTTAATTAGTTTGAGTTTATGGAGGAGAAATAAGCGCTGGCTGCATTTAGAAAATATATTTTTTGTATTTGTATTCCAGTTAAGATTGTTATCTAGGTAAGTTCCTGAGTATTTATATTCAGTCACTATTTCTACCTCCTCTTCCAGAACTACAGTAGGTGAACATACAGATTTCTGTCTCTTAAAATCAAATATTTTTTCTTTGGTGTTTTTTACATTCAGATTGAGAGAGTTTTTATTGCACCAGTTTACCATACAGTCCACTTGATTTAGATAGTGGCTTTCATCCTCCCCAGATATGCGTCCTATGATCATGGTGTCATCGCATACTTGATAATGGAGCAGTGGTCATTATTCTGTCTCAGGTCACTTGTGTAGAGAGTAAACAGTAATGGTGATAAGACACACCCCTGCGGACTTCCTGTGTTTGAATGAATGACTATTGAAAAAGTGTCCTGAACTTTAACTGTCTGTGAACAGTTTTAAAGAAATTTCTGAATCCATAGTGTAATAAATGGGTTTACATTCATACTGTTCAATTTCCCAATCAGTATATGAGGCTGTATAGTATTGAACGCTGAAGAAAAATCCAAAAATAGTGCTCTGATATATGAACCAGGCTGATCAAGAAAGGTGTAGATTTGATGTAAGATAACAAGCAGAGCATCTTCCACACTTCTGTTTGTACAATAAACAAATTGATTGTTGTCTTGAAAAGACTTTGTCTCTGTCATTAAAATGTTTTTCACCAAATGTTCAAAGCATTTCATTGGAATAGATGTAAATGCCACTGGTCTGTAGTCATTTAAACAGCTTGGCCTACAATCCTTAGATACAGGGGTAATGATTGATTGTTTCCACAGATTAGGTACAATACCACAGGTCAGAGACCAGTTAAAAAGCAAATGAAAAACTGGAGAGAGCTGCTTAAAGCAAGACTTTAAGAGCCAACCTGATATGCCATCTGGTCCCACTGCACTGTTTGTTTTGGCCTGCTGCAAGCCTTTCTCCACTTCAGTTAAACTGAACCCCGTCACAGCAGAATTTCTGGTGTTTTTATAAAGCATCTCCTTTATTTCTGTGTTTTGGGTGCTGAAATCACTTGTTTCAAATCTGGCAAAATAGTTATTCAGTTCATCTGCTAAAAGCTTGTGGTCTTTGTCAGCTGGAAAATTCACATTCTTTTTAGAGCCCAGTCCTGTAATTGTTTTTAGTCCCTTCCAGACCTGCTTTGAATTGTTATCATTAAACCACCTCTTGATTTTTTTTCCCCATACATCTTTTTATTTTGTTTAATTAACCTGTTAATCCTTTGCTGTAAAATTCACTTATCTTCTATCTTATTTTCTTGATGTGCATGTTGCTTTTCCAATAGTAATGCTTTAATCTCTTTAGTGATCCATGGCTTACGGTTTGGGTACAACTTGACAGTTTTTTTCTTAATGATCATAGACTCACAGAATTGAATATATTCGCTGACAGTGTAAGTGGCCTCATTCAGTGACTGTGAAGATATCAGCACATCCCAATTTGTACTGGAGAAACATTCCTGCAGTTTCTCTACTGGTCCTTGTACCAGTTTTGTTTTGTTCGTATGGCTGGTTTTTCTTGTTTGTTTCTGTTTGTACTTCGGGAGTAGATGAATAACGACATGTCAGACTCACCCAGGGCTGCTCTGTGATGCGATATATAGGCATCAGGGATTTTCCATAGCACTTGTCCAGAGTTTTTTCCCCTCTAGTGTTAATATTCACATATTGACACATATTGATGTACCTGAAGTGATTAAGGTTCTTCTATTAATTAAGACACCAAAATGCATCTAGTTCATAACAGTGATATTACTCTAAAGCTTTTAATAAGCACACAGTGTATCCAGTTAGGTGCATTGGTGATCCTAAATTGTCCCTAGTGTGTGGGTGGGCTGGAGCCCTGGCCGGGGTTTGTTCCTGCCTTGTCCCCTGTGTTGGCAGGGATTGGCTCCAGCAGACCCACGTGACCCTGTGTTAGGATATAGCGGGTTGGATAATGACTGACTGACTGACAAAGTGTATGTAGATGGTATTTTACAACTCCATTAACCCATGCAATATCACTTTTAGTAATGAGTTGATCTATCGTTCCAATGCTGTGAACAAATGTATATATTTTTATTTGTTATATTAATAGACTGTGTTTTTAATTTTCTAATTAGATGCAATAGAAAAAGAAATGAGAAAATTGTTTAGCATTCCTGATGAGAAAGAGACAAGATTGTGGAACAAGTACATGAGCAATACATTTGAACCCCTAAGCAAACTGGACAGCACAATTCAAGATGCCGGTCTTTATCAGGGACAAGTGAGTAATAACCGAGTTTAGGTCTTGTTTAGTTTTTAAACTTTTTTCTTAAGTAGAATGCTTCAAGAATATTCTAGCTATGATCAGTCTTTGTTTTATGTAGCACCAATAACAATTTATACCACACAAGGTGCTCTACAAATTGTATTGAATATACAAATGCAATAATGTTTTCTAATGTTTTTAGAACTATCTGAATCTGTAAGAGATGAGTAAAGTCAATATTTCGTGATGGCAGATTGTAGTGTAAATGTATGCCCAAGACTAGACTTGTTATGTAGATGTAAATGCTAAATAACAAGCTTGTTTTAAGGTTCTTAATTATTTTTAATCAGTTTCTTATAGAAAATTATTATGTGCATATTCAGATGGTGCATGATGGTTTGGCAATTTGCACATATGGTGATCTCTAAGGGTTCAGTAATACTGTCTTCCATGGATTGAAATAAACCTCCATCCATTTATATTTATGCTCACTTTTGGTTCACTCCTGATAAGGCTTGCACTGTATTATTTCTTGGCTGTATCTGTAGAATAGGGTTAATCTGTATTATATTTTGTTTGTTTTATCAATGAGTTGATAAACACAAGAATTAGAGAAATTAGGTCATTTCTTACATGTATAATCAACAAACTGAATTAGATAGATAGATAGATAGATAGATAGATAGATAGATAGATAGATAGATAGATACTTGATTAATCCCAAGGGGAAATTCACATACTCCAGCAGCAGCATACTGATACAAAAAAAAAAAACAATATTAAATTAAAGAGTAATAAAAATGTAGGTAAAAACAGACAATAACTTTGAATAATGTTGACGTTTACCCCCCAACCCGGTTGGAATTGAATGGTCGCATAGTTTGAGAGAGGAACGATCTCCTCAGTCTGTCTGTGGAGCAGGACAGTGACAGCAGTCTGTTGCTGAAGCTGCTCCTCTGTCTGGAGGTGACACTGTTTAGTGGATGCAGTGGATTCTCCATAATTGATAAGAGAATGGCAAGCCAAATTAACATTTAGAGATATCTCAAAATGAATTTCGGATATCTTAAAATGTAATTTACTTTTTAAGATATCTGAAACTCGCTTTGAGATATCTTAAAATAATTTCCTTTATATTTTAAGATATCTGCAATACATTTCGGGATATCTCAAATGCATTTCAAGATATCTCAAATACAGTTTCAGATATCTCAAAATAATTGTGTCTGCATTTCAAGATATCTCAAATGAATTTTCAGATATCTTAAATTGACCTTTCATGCATTTTAAGATATCTTAAATGCATTTCAAGATATCTCAAAATCATTTCCTGTAAAACTGCCAATTATTTCAATGGGACTTCTTGTTTATTATAAGATATCTTAAAATGTATTTGAGATATCTTGAAATGAGCAGGAAGTGATGTTGAGATATCTGAAAATGTATTTGAGATATCTGAAAATGGACAGGAAGCTGTTTTGAGATATCTGGAAATGTATTTGAGATATCTTAAATTGTATTGTAGATATCTGAAAATGCTATTGAGATATCTTGAAATAATTGAGTGTCCTTTTAAAGATATCTTAAAATGCATTTTAGATATCTTGAAATACAATTTTAGATATCTTGAAATACATTGTTACATATCTGAAATAGAGCAGAGACCCATTTTAAGATATCATGAAATTAATTTTAGATATCTAAAAATGTATTTCAGATATCTGAAACAACAATGAATTTCAAGATATCTTAAATGCTTTTTAAGATATCTAAATTATATTTCGAGATATCTTAAAATAACTTCCTTCTCATTTTAAGATATCCCAAATTCATTTTGAGATATCTGAAATGCATTTTCAGATATCTTAAAATGACTTCCTGCACATTTCAAGATATCTAAAATACATTTCAAGATATCTTAAAATGACTTCCTGCACATTTCAAGATATCTCAAATACATTTCAAGATATCTTAAAATGACTTCCTGCACATTTCAAGATATCTCAAATACATTTCAAGATATCTTAAAATAACTTCCTGTGCATTTCGAGATATCTTAAAATAGGCAGGAAGTTCCATTGAAAGTATAAGAAATTTTACAGGAAGTGATTTTAAGATATCTGAAAATGTATTTGAGATATCCTGAAATACGCAGGAAGTTATTTTAAGATATCTGAAAATGTAATTGAGATATCTTGAAATACGCAGGAAGTTATTTTAAGATATCTGAAAATGTATTTCAGATATCTCAAAATGCCTGCAGATGTATTTTAAGATATCTTGAAATGTATTTGAGATATCTCAAAATGCACATGAACATATTTCAAGATATCTCAAATTGCATTTAAGATATCTTGAAATGCATTTCAGATATCTGAAAATGTACAGCATATCACTTCAAGATATTTTGAAATCTGTTTGAGATATCATACAATTCTTTTTAGATATCTTAAAATAGATGTATTTTTAGATATCTATAATTCAATTTGAGATATCTAAAATGCATTTCCAGATATCATAAAATTCATTTTGAGATATCTCTAAATGTTAATTTGGCTTGCCATATAAGAGCCTGCTGAGTGCCTGTCGCTCTGCCACGGATGTCAAACTGTCCAGCTCCATGCCTACAATAGAGCCTGCCTTCCTCACCAGTTTGTCCAGGCGTGCTTCTTCTTTATGCTGCCTCCCCAGCACACCACTGTGTAGAAGAGGGCACTCACCACAACCATCTGATAGAACATCTGCAGCATCTTATTGCAAATGTTGAAGGATGCCAGTCTTCTAAGGAAATATAGCCGGCTCTGTCCTCTCTTGCACAGAGAATCAGTATTGGCAGTCCAGTCCAATTTATCATCCAGCTGCACTCCCAGGTATTTAATAATAATTCATTACATTTATATAGCGCTTTTCTCAGTACTCAAAGCGCTATCCACACAGGGAGGAACTGGGAAGCGAACCCACAATCTTCCACAGTCTCCTTACTGCAAAGCAGCAGCACTACCACTGCGCCACCTGTGAGGATAGGTCTGTACCCTCTGCACACAGTCACCTCTGATGATCACGGGGTCCAGGAGGGGCCTGGGCCTCCTAAAATCCACCAACAGCTCCTTGGTTTTGCTGGTGGTCAGGTGTAGGTGGTTTGAGTTGCACCATTTAACAAATTCCTTGATGAGGTTCCTATACTCCTCCTCCTGCCCACTCCTGATGCAGCCCACGATAGCAGTGTCGTCAGCGAACTTTTGCACGTGGCAGGACTCCGAGTTATATTGGAAGTCCGATGTACATAGGCTGAACAGGACCGGAGAAAGTACAGTCCCCTGCGGCACTCCTGTGTTGCTGACCACAATGTCAGACCTGCAGTTCCCGAGACGCACATACTGAGGTCTGTTAGTCCACGATCCATGCCACTAGGTATGAATATACTCCCATCTCTGTCAGCTTGTCCCTAAGGAGCAGAGGTTGGATGGTGTTGAAGGCGCTAGAGAAGTCTAGAAACATAATTCTTACAGCACCACTGCCTCTGTCCAAGTGGGAGAGTGATCGGTGTAGCATATAGATGATGGCATCCTCCTCTCCCACCTTCTCCTGGTATGTGAACTGCAGAGGGTCGAGGGCGTGGCGTACCTGTGGCCTCAGGTGGTGAAGCAGCAGCCGCTCCATGTGTGACGTCAGAGCGACAGGCCGGAAGTCGTTCAGCTCACTAGGACGTGATACCTTTGGTACTGGGGTGATACAAGATGTTTTCCAAAGCCTCGGGACTCTCCCCTGTTCCAGGCTCAGGTTGAAGATGCGCTATAGAAGACTCCCCAGCTCCAGCGCACAGACCTTCAGCAGTTGTGGCGATACTCCATCTGGACCCGCTTTATACAGAATTATACAGAATCCGCAGTTCAAAATTTTTTAGAATTCTTTTTTAGAAAATTTTTGTTTTTCCCTTATAAACAGTGGATTATTTTCTTTTTTAATTTTACTAGTTTTTCATTACCTCATTTTCTCTTTGTAATTGAATGTTGATGGGACATAGCAAACACATGCAATGGCTCTCATTATTGTATTGTATGAATCCATCACTTTAAGTAAAAGAAAATAAAAAGAATATTGTGCTTTTTCTGTTTGTACAATTTAAATTCAAGCACTTAAGCCATCTAAAAGCATTAACAGTACTACTTAGGCAGCTTGCTTACAAGCTGTTTTGAGTTTTATTTTACCTTGGCACAGGCAAAAGCATGTAGCTATGCCCCAGATTTCAAACTGGTGTCCAGTAGTTTGTCAAATGGTCTCATCTTTTATTCTGATTCCAGTAAACTTATGGGTGAATAGTGTTGAATCGGAAAAACTCACTAAAGCATTTTTCACTTTTCCTTGTAATTAGCCATGCGGCTGGCTTAGGCAAACTTTTTTTTTCCCCTCAAACACCCCCCTTATACTTTGTGAGGTCAATATGACATCACACACCTGTAGTAGCCATATGCAGAACTTTCATGCATGCCTACTGTAAGATCATTGCCAACTTGGCCATCGCTGTGTCTCAAGCACACAAGAAAAAAAATAAAATGCTTTATCAGCTACTGAAATGCTCTGAAACCACCCCCTCCCATCCACCAAACACTGCTGTGTGATATTTTTCCTTGTCTCTAACTGCACTTGTTTCTTCCACTTGTGGTAGTTTCAACCCTCTTCTCTCTTCATTTGGTATATGTGGGTCATTAGTAAGCTTAAAAATGTAAAATGTGTCCAGAAGCCGCAAAGGTTAAGAAACAAGGGCAGACTTCCATGCTGTATGTGTAAAAAAAAAAAAAAAAAAATCTGCACTATTACTAGTACTGTCTATAAATATCATTATGCACTTGGCAACAGGCCACCACTTAGCTAATTATGCATGTAAATTAGCCATGTGCTCAGCAAAATCTTACTGAGCCAAAAGAGCCCTCTTATTTAGAAAACACAGAAATAATAAAACCAAAATATTTATTACTATTTTCAAGACGTTTCCTTATTCGTGATGGAAGAAGAAAATGTGAAGCATTTGTACAGATAAATGAGAAGCAAAAAAGACATTTCCGCAGTGCCCAGAGCTGTAACTTCAACAATGGAAGGAAACGATCCCACAATGACATTTCAGGGCATGGTTATTCTGTTCCTCAAGAATGGCACTCTTTCTCAGAGCAATGATCTGTATTTTATTTACTTATTCATAGATTGTGTCTGTTTGTTGTACTTTATTTGTGGTATTCATTCCTTCTGTGTCTTTCGTTGTTTGAGGCACAATGACGCAGTGGTTAGCACTGCTATCTCACAACTCAGATCACATATTTGGCCACTTAAAAATATTCTGTGATTTTGTCAAACTTGAGGCAGAGAAAATTCAGCAGGGCTGATTTGACACTCTGTTTTTTCTTGTGCATGATACTTTTTTTAGGGAATGTGTTATTTGCTTGGTGAGACCTCTCTTGTGTGTAGTAGTCCAAGGCTATAATCCTTTTTTCCAAAGCAATACTTCAGTTTAAGCTTTTGATGAGCTGCATTTCTAGCACAAAGCCAGAGGTTGAAAGCAGGTGTAAACCAGTTTCAAGTATATGTTTAATTACATTTTGATTATTTTTACCTAAGCAACACTGGACTTCTTAAGCCAGCATAACAGTATGCACATCCTTATGTGTAATAAAATTGGTACATTATTAAATTACAGTTTATAGATGTTTTATATACAGTCAATAAATCAAACTTTCTAGGTGATATTTAATAAATAATTATTAAATTCTTTACCCAGTGATACTTTTCTCCACAAATGATATTTCTAGATAGTTATAAATAAAAAAAATAGCAAATCTGAACTGTAAACTTCAGAAATCTGAAATAATGATTAAGTGCATAAAAACAATAAAAAGGTGACTTTTTTGCCAATGATATACAGGAGCTATGTAGTTTTAATTAAGAAAGTGACATAGAATGTTTGTATCAAAAGTAAACTGCCTAATTGCCCACTAATTTATTAAAATATTATATAGCTCTTGTTCCTGCCAAAAGCTATTTATATCATTTTTGTATATGCTTTTAGTGCTAATTTTATGATTTGAATGATGGTTTTATAGAAAAGAACTGGGACAGTTGATACTTTTTGTACTTTATGTTAATTGGCCACAAAAAATGCAAAACCTATTACAGAGTTAATTTATGTAAGCATTTATTTCTTAAGATGTTGGGAATCTGCTGAAATTCAACTTGGGACACCAGAGTGCCATTTGACTGATTGATTCTAGTTTGTATATTTTGAAGTAACGTATAGCCAGTTCAGTGAAATTACCAATTAAAATATTAGAGGGTGTGAATGCATCATTTGGTTTATTGTAACATCAGTATGCAGTGCTGGTTTTCACTAACAGTTATTTGTGGAACTTTATGAAGTTATATTTCTTCTAGGTTCTTGTAATAGAACAAAGAAATGATGATGGAACATGGCCAAGAGGCTGTTCTGCACCCAAGTAAGTTTTTTGCTTTTGACATTTCTGTCTCTCAGACAATATTTTATGCTAAAAAATTGAAAGTATTTTTAGAATAATTTGCATAGTACTGCCTGAAAATACATTGTGATGCCAAATGAGCGTTTTCATTACCGTTCTAACATATCAGCAAATCTTACACAGATCACCACCCCCAATATTACAGTTATAATGAGAAATAAAGAGCTGTGAATAGTTGCATGTGATTCTAAACTGGAATAGAAGCTTCAACTAGCACATACTCTGTCCTTCTGAGCTAGCTCGCCACCAAATTATAAAAAGTCTGAGCACTTCTCTTTACCTGAAGGTTCAGAACATGCAAACTAAAGTCAGATAGTAAAAATCAATTTCTGACCATTCATCCAAGATACTCTTGTACCAGGTACACACATCCACAGAAATCTCAGCCATTACTTAGTTGAGTACTGAAATTTTCGTATAGCTGCAGTGTAGTATGAATAGATGCCATCCTTCCAAGCATTAAATCCACTGTCCTCCAAACTGGCAAAATGCTTAAAGTTGTATAGAGGCTATCTTCTTGCAAAATGATTAAAGTTGCATTAAGCCTGTCTTCTTGCAAACCAGTACAAACTAGAACTGTACAATACATAGTTGTATGCTTGTCAGAGTCACCACACATTGCTACTGTAGGTAAATACCAGAATAGAATGAAGATCACCCTTGTCTGAGTAATCGGATTTCAAGATAAAAAGTGTTCATAGATATGAATCTGATTGTATCTGATATTTTTCATGTTACCATATATGATGATTTCTGTTGCCAAGCTCTAGTATAAATGGAACAGACTCATCAATGCCTTTCACCAAAATGACATTATATCTCATCCCCACCTTCTTCATTGAGAGTAGTAAGCCTACTTGGTGGCGATTTGTGGCTTCTTTAGAATGAGGCTTGTACAAGTGAAAACCACCTCCACCCATGACACCAAAAGTGGATCTCAATTTTCTTTTTCTAGAAGAGAACCAGTTAGATGTATATAACATGGGGATCTAATTTTTGTATTCTATTTGTCTTAAATTCAAATTAAATGCAATATGTTTCCCAAAATACAAAGTACTGTTCAAAGGTTTATGCATTTTTGAAAGAAATGCTATAAAGCAGGAATACTTAAAAAATATAATGCTATGAATAGTTTTTATTAATCAATATACAGTGATCCCCCGCTATATCTCGCGCGGTTCAGCTATCGCGCCCCCGCTATATCGCGGATTTTTATGTGGAACATATCTAATTTTTTGTCGCGGAAATCTGCGGTTTTATAGTGATCGTTTTTTCTGGGTTTTTGACAACTTTTTACGTTGAAATAAGCATTTTTCTATGCTAAACTATTAATAACAATGTATAACTGTAATTATAACATATATATAGCTGTACTGTATATAAATAAAAATGGAGTAAAAATTCAATAAGTACAGTTCATCCTACCTGTAGTGTACTTAGCAGCCAATTCATAACAAAGCATACTGTTTTCAGCAGTCACTACGTGTGTAGACAAAAGTTTGTTAGAACAATATTATAATTTATAATAACTAATGTATATGTAACATTTAAGCAATACACTAGTAAATCATAAAACATACTGCTATGTACAGGAATATGTAGACAGTCGCAATTCATAACGAAATGTACATACACTTTTCATTTGTCACAATGCGTGCTAGACAAGAGTTTGTTAGAACAATATGTATCATAATTTATAAAAACTATAACTGTAAATATTGACTAAAATGCAGTAAAAAGTCAATATGTATATAAAATAACGAACATTTAAGCAATACAGTACAGTAAATCATTAAATATATGTACATTGTACAGTACGGTAGACAAAGAGTTTCGTGTTACAGTACCCAGATGATTTCTTACAAGGTCCATTGTTGGCTGAAAGATGAGACTCAACCAATCAGAGCGGGATTTTCATTCTCTTGGGCTCTGATTGGCTGCTGCTAACGTGGTGTAATCACGGAAGAACAGCGAGCGTTGGTCCCCGTCCTCAGTTCTCTTCGTATTGTGTACCTTGCTTGTGGTCCGATTATTGTGGCAAACTTTTTGTGAACTTTTCGTTTTGTTTTAAGCCCTACGATGGCCCCCAAGCATCCTGCATCTTCTAAGCCTTCTGGTAGTAGTGAGCCTAAGCACCAGAGGAAGACCTTGACCATTCAGGAGAAGGTAAAACTCCTGGATATGCTTCGGGAAGGAAAGTGCTACACAGACGTCTCTTGCCATGACAAGTTTACATGTGTTTAAAGTGTGTGGGAGGGGTACTTTAAGGCTTAAACTATAAAAAAAAAAATGTTTATTTATATGGTCTTTCTATATCGCGGATTTTCACCTATCGCTGATGGGTCTGGAAAGTTACTTCTGCGATAGGCGGGGGATCACTGTACCTCCTAGAAAGTGCAGTAAACACAGAAAACACAAATGAAATCAATATTTGATGTAACCACCCAGCCATTTAGTTTCTGAAGGTGTTCGTGTGATAGGTTGTTTCAGATTCCTTTGACTATCTTACTTCCTTTTGTCTCTGCAAGTAAACTCAGACTGGATCGATAATTTTGAGATTAGGGCCCCATCCTTTTACAGGATTTCTTTTCTTTCGCAGCAGAATGTTTTTAATGATTTTTGTCGTGCTGTTGAATGAAGTTGGGACTAATAAAATGTATCCTAAGTGGTAGTGCATGATGGATAACAACCTGCCTAATTTTTTTTAGTAGTGAGAGGGTAATCAATATTGATCAATTCACAAGCTCCATTTGCTTAAATGTAGTCCCAGACCTGCAGGATTTGCTCACTTTTGCCTGCATACATTTGTCAGTTTACCGTTCTCCTACCCTTTGGCATACTGCCTTTTTCTAGACATAGAAATTTCAAATTTTGACTCAACATTTCAAGAGTACCATCTGCCGTTTTTCTGCACACCAGTCCTTGTGTTTTCATGTGCAAGTCATTTGACTTTATTTCTAACTCGGATGAATGGGTTTTTGATCACATCTCTTCCATGTAGACCAATTCTTATAAGACTTTTCTAGACTTTAGATGGGATGTACCAGGGTCATGGTTTCTTCCAGTTATGAAGCTTGATGAGTTTCTTATTTGCAGTACTCAGTTTCTGTGGCTGATCAACCTTGCCCTGTCGTCAGCCTTGCTTGTTTGTTTGAGATTGGTTGGAAGTGCCTGAACAGCACAACTGAAAATGTCAGTCTGACACAAAATTTCTTTTTGGGAGAAACCTTGATAAAAGGAGATCACCCACTGTCTTGTTGCTCAATTTTATTCTCTCTACACAGCTGTTCTTTTTCAGTTAATCATTTTGGCTCAGTTTACATACTGCAGCATTGATAATTAGCATCTGTTTGTTATACAGGACAATCCCTCTTAACTGGCCTTGCATTAACCGGCCTGTTAAAATAAAATAAAATTTAAAAAAAATTTTTTAATCCTGAGTTCTTCTTTATATTATATGTATGCACTTCCTTCTTTCCTGGAAGGTGAACGGGCTCCTACTTTCAGAGTGATTTCCGTTATTCATATTCCTTTATGAATTTTCCATGGTGCCACCTTCTTTCTACCTGGCAGCTCCCCTGCTTCTCCCATCAGGCTCTGCAACAGGGGAATCGCCCTACCTGCAGGTGCAGCTGCCTTCCACACTGGCCCGGTAGTGCTCCGATCCCTGGCTACATCGGGCTTCATCCGGACCCAAACTTGGGTTCTTTCCCCAGCGGCCAGGGCACTCACGCTGGGGCTAAACCAGCCCAAAGCCTCCACCACTGCCGCTGCCTTTCGACGGCCAGTCGTCTTCAATACCAGTCACTCCAGCTCCATGATCGCTCAGCTGGAGCGACCGCTTTCTTCAGCCCCACCGAGTGTTGGCCAAAATGTAGCACTTTTCCTGGGGCTTTAATGGCATTGTTTATAGACTGCATTTATACGGTAGATGTGAAATATCTTCTTCTTGGTTGCCATTTTTGGCACTTGTCATTTCTTGGAGGTAGTTAATAAAGCTTAGTCATGTAATTCAGACCAACAAAAACCTGTCTTGTTTAAGATTTAAAAAAAAAAAAAAAGTAATGTGCCAATAAAAAGAATAGGCAGTAAATTGGTAAGCCCAACAGTGGAAGCAAACAGGACTTTACCAGACCAACACAAAGGGTCTTTAACTTGAAAAGAATGGAATTTTTAATTAAGATAATAGTCATGTCAGATGAAAGCACCGAATACTTACCTTCTCTGTTCACTACAACATAGTTTAGAAATTTTTGGATTTTTAGCATAACATAAAATGTGCATGTAATTTTTACACAAATTTTTTCTAATTCATTGCCTTCTTTCTCATCAATTATGCATTTATTAATACTCAAAATCTAGCATGAAGATTAAACATTAAAATATGAGCACATCCCTGTTGAGAGTAAGAAAAATATATAAAGAAGTATTTATACCTTCTTTGTAAATTACCTATTCCAAAACAGTAAGAATATTGTATTTTTCTGTACAATATGCAGCAGATTTTACTAATCTGTAGTAGTGCTGGGCGGTATGACCAAAATTCTATATCACGGTATTTTTCAAAATTATACCGGTTTCACGGTATTGGACGGTATTTTTTTCCCATGCATGAGTGGATGTTAACCACATTTTCCACTGCAATTACTGGCTAAGAATAACCTATTACACTGTCATGAGAATTGTACTTTGTACAAAAAACATTTTATTGTGTACACAAGTATTAATACAGGTTTGCATGGCCCCATAAAGTGATAGTTTTCAAGGAGGTGGCACTAATGAAGAGAAGGAATCACACTGCATGACAGATGCAGTCAAAATATAGAGCCTTTTTATTGAACAAAGTTTGCAAACAACTTAAACTAAAATTTTGACAACATATTTTCAACCATCTAAAGAGGCATTTAGACAGTAAAATATACAGAGGTGCTTGTCAAAAGTTGTATTGCACTGAACATGTCTTAGAAAAGGAATAAATAGTAAATATTTTTTGTAAACCAACTACACTTTGTTAATGTTAACAATCTCTGTCCACTGACACGTTAAAGTGACTTTTTAAACAACTTTACCATCATTAAACTGCATAATATTTAAACTAATAAATAATAAAAATAAAATAAATAATAGTATTGTTACTTGAAGTTGCACTATTACTTCCAAAACTTCAAGCCCAGGTGCATTACACAGTATTCACCAAATTAAAATAAAATAAAACAAGTGCAACTTGGTGATGACATCTTTACCAACTGAACCATCATTAAGGCAAACTGCATTAATATGGACCTTGCTTCAAGCTAAGCTATATACATAAATAATAAAACTGCAACTTGCATTTATAATGCTATTTGTGGTATAGCCCTATGGAAGTGTATTAAGGCCACGGTGAAAAAAAAAAATATGGACACAGTGAAGAAAAAAAAAAACTTTATGTCGAGATTAAAGTCAACATTTCTACTTTATTCTCACCATTTATGTCGAGATTAAAGTCAACATTTCCACTTCATTCTCATAGTTTATTTTGTCATTAAAGCAGAATGTCATAAACTAAACTTCATCCTAAAATCAATGTTTAATTTACTAGATTTTCTCAAAACCCGTCATAAGTTAATGTAGCACATTAAATGCTTTGTGTTAAGTGGTCCCCGACCCAGTTGTTAATTGCTATGCGCTTCTTAAACTGAATTCCTCTGCACTAAGAGGAGGCGCATTCAGTGATCGCTGCACAGAATACATTCACTTTATGATATTCCTGCTCTCTGAAAATTTAGAATGCTAAGATAAATACTTGATATCATTTTCATGATGAAATGCATTAAACCAGGTATTAAACATGCATGGTAGTATGGTAGTAGTGCTGCTCCCTCACAGTATGGGGTCCCCAGGTGAATGTTCAGTGTAGAGAACTCTATGGCAGGTGTGACGAGGCTCCAAAAAACTGGATGTATGAATGGGTATCGCACAGGTTTAACTTAAATATTGTGTAAATATTGGGTTCTTGATCTGGCGGTCAGAGACACGAACACAGAATTCAATTGATGTTCTTCTGAGCGGGCTTTCTTTATTGCATGCGTGCTGTCTCTGTCTGACGTACCAAACCCCAAGTTCCTATCTTTCCTTTTTCTTTCTCCACATAACCAATCACCACACGATAAATGTCTTTGTGAAATTAAAACTAGTTATAAATTCAGACCACGGAGTGTTCAGAACTTCGTTATACATGTTTAATTATTGCCATCCATTCAGGGTTGCACCCATCCCAGCAAGCATTGTGTTCGAGGCAGGAGCAAATCCTGAACAGGGTGCCAGCACATAGCAGGGTGAATACGAGCAATACATACACTAGCAGGGTCAAAATAGCAGAACAAAACCCCACATCCTACATGACTCTGAAAAAAACTGAAGCACGCCGAGTAAACCAACCATAAAAACATGCAAATTCAAGGCAGGGAACACCCAGGACCCCCTTGCTGTGAGGCAGCAGTGCAGCCTCCAAGCCACCGTGCCCCCACATGATTAATACATGCTTTAATGCATTTCATAATGAAAATGATATCAAGTATTTATCTTAGCATTCTAAATGTTCAGAGAGCAGGAATATCATGAAATTAATGTATTCTGTGTGGTGATCGCTGCCTGCGCCTCCTCCTAATGCAAGAGGAAGTCAGTTTAAGAAGCACGTAGCGATTAGCATGGCTCAGGGAACACTTAACACAAAGCATTTAATGTGCTACATAACTTATGATGGGGTTTGAGAAAATATAGTAAATTAAATATTCATCTTAAGATGAAGTTTAGTTTAAGATGTTCTACTTTAATGACAAATTACGAGAATAAAGTCAACATGTCGACTTTAATCTTGTCATAAGCATCGAGATTAAAGTGGAAATGTCGAGAATAAATTCAGCATGTCGTCACACTATTACACAGTACCCAGGTACATTACATAGTATTGAAAAAAATAAATAAATAAAACAAGTACAACTTGGCTTGCAGTTTTATCCAGTAGTATAGAAGCAGTATTCACACAGTTGAACATAATGGTCCATATCCAACCTTTTAAAACCAAAGTATCTCCAGACAACAGACATAGCTCCTTTTTTCGGTAAACGTTCTTCTGTGTCATCATGTTCAACTTTATCGTCTGCTACAGCTTCAGTTTCAGAATGCTTTCTGTTCATTTTCACCGTTCAATACCTCCACTAACGCATGTACTCCGTTACATGCCTGTTTAGCGGTGCAGCAGTGAAAAAGGTCCCCCCTTAAACAGTTTCCCACTGCACCACGTTCCGAATGTTGTTTAGGCTATTTAAACCAGTATTTTGGTATAAGAAAAATCCATACAATAACAAAAATAAAAAACGTTTTTTGGTATGAACCAGTATACTGCCCAGCACAAATCTGTAGTGCAGCTTTAGAGTTTCAGTGATTTCCTATTGAAAACATGTGCTTTTGCAAATGTGATTCTTAAGAATAGACATTGTTATACTGATGTTTATATTAATTTTGTTGTATGTATAGATTTATATGGTTTATCAGTGTGAAAAGTGATATTCTAGCCCTCCAATTCTGATTCTTTTGCTTCTAGAATGTATTCTTTTGTCTTTTTCTGCATTATATATACATTTTTCTCAGTTATGAGCTGAGAAGTATGGATCATGATGCACTGAATTAGTCTGCAACAATATTAAATAGCTATTTGAAACATTATACATTTAAGTGTGATAGTATCACAATGAACTAGCACCGATGCTCCACAAATCTGTACTTGGTAAGTAGGTTAGAAAATAGATAGAGGAAAGTATATCAGCATAAGTAATTGAATAAAACTTTTGTCTCAAAATGTTTGAATTTACTGGCAATGTAAAAAGGGCTAAATCACCCATCACTGGTTTTAGTCTATATTTTTAAGTATAATTTAAGTATTTGTGCTGTTTTTGTGACTGTTTATACGTAAGTTCATGTCTGTTGTATAAAATTACCAATTTAGTTTTATTTACCTATTTAGTTTGTTGAATTGTCTTTTACATATTAACATTATTTTTTTGTTACAGGTATTCAAAGAAAAGACTGTTTAACTGTAATTTTAAAAGTTGAACTTCATTATAATTTCTATGAAAAAGTCCTTGGTTTACAAAAATCAAGTACAACATCACTCACTTTTATTAACTATATTTGAAAACATGTACAGTAAGTGTTTTTTTTAACTTATTGCTAACAAGGCTACTTTTTATTTGTAGATCACCTGGTGCTTCATCTTTTTCAACTTTACCAAAATTATCTCCATCATCATTACCGAACAATTATAACAGCTTCAACAACAGAAAGTAAGCATCTGTTTGTATATTATAGTTATCCATGAATTTGCAGAAGTGTTTTTGATCAAATAAATTATTTACCTGACTGTCATACTCTTCATTTAATTGTTTTGTTTTTGTCATGGTATGCTTTAAATTTTAAGAAGTTAAATTATTGGGAATTTCATACAGAAGAACCAAAAAGATATTATTGTGACATTTGTTGTAGACAGTAAAGTGTCTAAGATGTGTCTAAATTTAAATAGTAAAGATGCAATATACTGTATAATCTACATTTCATAGCTCACTTGCTGATACACCAAGATTTAAATTTTGCTGTTAATAATGACAGTTAATGGCTGATGAAGGAATGTGAAAGGAGTAAGGTGTTTATGCTTCAGGTGTTCACAATTTTTGAAATTATAGGCATTTCCCTTACTAGTAATTTTGCTTCTGAATACTTTTGTGATGTTCAAATGTATGTAGCTCTGATTAAAGTTTGGTGTTAAGCTAATAATGATTTCAAAGTTAAGGATGCTTTAGTAACTTATTAAATTGGTAGTAAAAATACTTTTCCTACCTTATTCATAAGTAAGTACATCCCTATAGGTAAATTCCATTAAAAGCAAGCAAAAACAAAACCAGATGCTCAATATGAATGATTTTATAAGACACATTAATATTTTTTCATTATTTGTGCTGACAAAACTGTACTTGGTATGCAAATTATCAATCCAAATTATACTGAAATAAAGCAAATACCAAGTGGCTCAAGTATCTTAATAATATAAAAGACACACAATTTATTTTTCAATGTTTCCACTATAACATTTATTGATGCCCAACACAGTATGTTAAATTAGAGGTTAAGAGATGCAGTAAATTTAGTATGTGCTGTTCAGTTACAGAGCACGTACGTTGGGTGTATCTTTTCTCCGTTCTTCAAACTCAACACTAATCTTAGTGAGTTGCAACTGACAAAGCTTGCCCATTTTTCGTATTTTTTGTTCCTATTTTTAAGGAAGGATGTTCAGATAGAAGTGTGGATTTTGTCAGATGTGCAACTCATTTTGATATCATTCATATTGAATATGGATTTTGCCTTCAGGACTTTAGGTGCTTAAAGAAGTCTTTGCAAAATTTTCATCTCCTTTTACTGTTGATGTGGGCAATGTTCCAGAAATCTTACAGCTGGAAGCAACTGAACTCCATTGCAACAATGAACTTAAAAATAAGGTTATCAACATTTGTTTGCTTGATTGCAACCAGCTGCACATTACTGTTTCTAAGTCTTTTCAAACATGTTCTGTACACATTATCATAATTTGGTAACACTTGCAGCTCCAAGCAGGTTCACCAATGAAAACTGTTAAAATCAAGCATAGAACCATACAGATATACTGTAAGTCTTTGCAATGAATTAATTGCTATACTGCTCAGAGTTTAAACTGATATTAATAGTCTGGGCCAAAGCCAGCAGTTTTCTGTTTATGACTAGAACAGTGTCACATTCAGATCACTTTCCTTTAAAACTCTTGTCTTATTGTTGTTTGAGGATTGCAATTAATAAAAAGTTTTACAATGAAACCATTTCTTGAGCTACTGTTTTTAGTTATTGTTTTGTCATTAATATGTGCTAGATTGTCTGGGTTTATAGGGAGTTTAACCCACCGCGTATAAAATTTGCTCACCCAGATTTAGATGGTGTTCTGAGGAAATAATTGTTTAACATGAGATTTTTTGTTTTCTGTTTTCTGCTTAAAATAATGTCCTCAATATTGTGATTCAATACTGCTGTTTATATTTTGTTGTTTACAATACCAACACTTTATATCATACAGTGATGAAAAAAAATAAAACATAACACTGATATTCAGTAATTTTCTTCTTTTTACAGTGTTAAAAATTCAAACTACTGCATCCCTTCATATTCTCCTTATAATACCTATGACTATCAAGAGCGACATAGTGAGCAACCAGGCCTTTGTGGTTTATGTAATTTAGGGAACACTTGTTTTATGAATTCTGCTGTCCAGGTAGGTAAAGCAAGCAAGCCTTTTAAGAGTTTTATTTTTGAGCATTTCCATTAGTTATTAAATAGGCGAACAAAAGTCACTGTTACAGATGCACTTGAAAGTATGCTTATTTGATTTGACTTTTATTAACTTAAACCTTTTTCATTTTTTTTTTCAGTGTTTAAGTAATACGCCTCCACTTACAGAATATTTCTTAAATGACAAATATCAAGATGAACTGAACCTTGACAATCCTTTAGGAATGCGAGGAGAAATAGCAAAAGCTTATGCAGATCTTATCAAACAGATATGGTCTGGTAAATATACCTATGTTACTCCAAAAGCTTTTAAGGTTAGTGTTTTAAGTAGAAATTAATATTTGCTATAACATTCTTTTTTGATTTAAAGTAGATAATCTTCACACATGTTCTTTAAACGTGTCATCTAGCTATCTATATCACCTTTTCTTTTATAAATATATTAGCCTTTTATTTTGCTTTTTAAAATTAGTAATACTGCAGTACTTTCAAACTTTAGGTGTTCATGCATTTAACTCTCTCTATTTTATATAACATAATTCCTTGCAGTTTGAACATAGGAATTATACCTGCCAGTGCACATATACATACTTTATATTTATAAACATTATATATTAGGTTCTTATAGGCCCTAATTCATTTTCTTGAGGCACTTGATCTAATACAGACTTGCTGAGAAGGAAACCTTATCGTGGATGCATTTCGCCAATTGCAGAAACCAAATAAATATGAGATGCCAGTATATTGCAGGGTTTATTTAAAAATGCAACCATAAATCATGGTAGGGATAAGATAGCAATTAAGACTAATTTAGGAAAATCTATAGAAGCACAAAAAACAATTTAGACAGTGGCCAAGCTGCGAGCCAAGACTTGATTCCTGGAGAAATGAGACCATATAACTAACTACTTCACCATCATGTCTCTTTTCTTATAAATTAAATTGTAAAGTGTAAAAGTCTTATGCTAAGAGTAACTAGTATTTAAAACTTTAGTTTCAGTCTACATAGATTTCAGTAGGGCAATAGAGAAGAAAATGCAACAATCAGACATAAAGGTAATAGCCCAATTCCCTGTCAGTTCAGCCATATAAAGCCTAAAGCCCTTCAAATAAAATTTGAGTAAGAAATTGTCATTGAGTTTTGTAAGATCTCCACCCACTAAGGAAAAATGTCTTCTTTCTCAATTAAAGCATATGCATTTCACCACTTGCCTCAATTCACCAAAACAGTTATTTGGACATTCTTAATTCAATTGAGCATCATAAGCATATGAATGAAAATGTAACATTTCTATATGATACCTCCTACTCGCGAACAAAAAGAAAAAAAAATCCTAGTATTATGCCCTGAGAGATGCATCTTTCAACTACAGATATGAAAGAAGGACTGTTTTTATGGAACATATGTCCTTGTTGACAGCAATGTGAAAATTTGGAAATAAACCAAGTAATAACAATGTCTGACAGTCAAACTAATTTTTAATTCAGTTTAGACTTGAGTGCAATTTTTATTATTGTCAACAGCTCTCTAAAATTGTGCAATTTCCTTCATCAGATAACATTGAAATATAATTTATAAAATAAGTTCCAACTTTTTCTTTTTTGTGGAAGCCAAACTGATTACTGTTGTAAACATTTTTTTCCACATCTGACTGATTTTTTTTTTTCCCATAAATTGAATTGAATTTATAATGCTTAACAGCATTTGGATATAAATCTGATCTTTATGAAGAATTATAGTTAGGCCCATAAGTATTTGGACAGTGATACAATTTTCATAATTTTTCCTCTTTGTGCCACCACAATACAGTACAGTACAATACAATTTATTTTGTATAGCCCAAAATCACATAAGGTGTGCCATAATGGGCTTCAACAGCCCCCCAGCCTTGACTCTCTAAAAAGACAAGGAAAAAACTCCCAAAAAAAACCTTTGCAGGGGAAAAAATAGAAGAAACCTTGGAAAAGACAGTTCAAAGAGAGACCCCTTTCCAGGTAGGTTTGGCGTGTAGTGGGTGTCAAAAAAAAGGGGGTCAATACAATACACAGAACACAAGTAGTCATCATTACAAAATAATAGTGCAATAGAAATATTATAGGGCAGCACGGTGGCGCAGTGGGTAGTGCTGCTGCCTCGCAGTTAGGAGACCTGGGTACACTTCCCGGGTCCTCCGTGCGTGGAGTTTGCATGTTCTCCCCGTGTCTGCATGGGTTTCCTCCGGGCGCTCCAGTTTCCTCCCATAGTCCAAAGACATGCAGGTTAGGTGGATTGGCGATTCTAAATTGGCCTTAGTGTGTGCTTGGTGTGTGGGTGTGTTTGTGTGTGTCCTGCGGTGGGTTGGCACCCTGCCTGGGATTGGTTCCTGCCTTGTGCCCTGTGTTGGCTGGGATTGGCTCCAGCGGACCCCCGTGACCCTGTGTTCGGGTTCAGCAGGTTAGAAAATGGATGGATGGATAGAAATATAAGTACAGTGCAGAATTCAACATTAGATATTACATAATATGACAATGGATTTTAAATGAAGCAATCATGATATGATTAAAGTTTAGACTTATAATTTTTATTCAAGAATTTTAACAAAAACATTGTATGAGCCATTTAGAAAAGATACCCATTTTTATACATGGTCCCATAATTTTCAGGGGCTCAAAGGTATTTGGACAAACTAACATAGTCGTGAATATAATGAGTATTTTCAATACTTAGTTGAAAGTCCTTTTCTGTCAATGACTGCCTGAAATCTGGAATCCATGGCCATCTCCAAGGGCTGGGGTTCTTCCCTACTGTTGCTTTGCTGGGAGTTTACTGCAACTGTCTTCATGTGCTGCTTATTCGCTGGACTTCCTGCTTTTAGTGTTATCTTAAGCAAGTGAAATGCATGCTCAGTTAGGTTGAAGTCAGTTGATTGACTTGGCCATTGAAGAATAATTCACTTCTTAGCCTTGAAAAACACTTGGTGCGCAAGTCAACCATGCCTTACATGAGCAGGTTAAGAAAGTGGATTGATGGATAATGTATGTAAAATAAATGATTTTTGTTTGGTGAGGAGAAGATTTTGCATGATTGTGATAGGCACAGATTACCATTATTATATCAAGACATGTGCTTTAGGGGAAAACTGAGTCTCTTGGTGAGAGATGGGCAAAACGAGATCAATATAGTAGCAGTAGTAGAAGTATTTTTTAATGTTAACACAGCAACCATTGAGGTCAAACTTCCAAAAAAGGATATTTCCACTACAGTATTTGCTTTTAGCTGTCTGGATTTGTGTAGCACACATCACAAATAAACATGACTGTGTATTGCCCTGCAAGGAAAGAAAACACGCCAGACAACATTTTCTTAATGCAGGCAAAAACTACTGACTGTTTATTGAACGTGCTTAAACTATATACAACTGTTGCCTATTCCCTCATCACCCCGCCTCTTCTCACACTGCAGTGCGTGTGATTTGTGTCTTTAGAGGCGCAGCGCTACTACATGCTATAAGCCTAAAAGCTGCTAACATTGCTTAATTATTCTGTTCTCAATTGAATTTTACTTTAAATACCAGTAAGATTGCAAGCAACCTATTAGGCTAAATTTTAAAATGATCTCTCATTACTGTTCAAAACCGTGATGTGAATCTTTTGTTTTGTCCAAACTAGAGGCATATTACTATTCATGTTTTTCTCATTGAGTACTGAGATAAAAACAGTGCAATATACCAAAATACTTTACTTTGCGAACCTTTGTGCACCTAATTCAAACTGGATGTGTTGTAATTAAGGAAAAGTCATATATAAACTGTTCATTATTCTGAAAAAATAATACTTTCTAAATGGTTTTAACACAATACATTTACTTGTGTAGTATTTAAACTGATATTTTGCTTGTAAACTTATCTTTGGAATGTTAAACAGTTGTATTTCCCAATAAAACATATACTGCATCCCAGTTCTCAACACAAGGAATTAAACAGAATCCATTGATTTTGATTAAGTTGTATATTTTAAAGAGCCAAATTAACAAATATTTGTGATGGACTTCAAAGCTTATAGCTCAATTCTTTTTTCTTTTTCTTTCAGCCACTTAATTTTATCTCTTGTATAAACCAAGTATGCAGTAGGGTTTTCTGTGAAATTATTTATTACCAAAACTTATTAAAAAAAAAACACATTTCTAGTCAGCTTAACTGTAGAGTATAACCTTTCTCAGTAAGAAAACTGAGCTGTTGCATCCAAAGCTTTTTTTCATACACTTCTCTCTGAGACAAATGCATTTCTTTTTAACAAAAACAATGTACAAATTTTCACAACTGCCATATTTGTCAGTCCTTTCTTACTTAGCGGTGTTTAAGTTATATTTAGTAAGGCAAAATGTGTTTCTTTGATTATGTTCTAAACTGAAATGGGGACATTAAAAAATCCTTTCAGTTTTGTAAAACTCTTATTTTCTCTTTGCATTGGAAGTATAGTATGTCAGTTTGCAGTTTTCCAGGTATTCTGCAGCAATATAAATATTTCAGAATGTGTTCAATATTTGTTTCAGGTGGAACTATCATTCAACATGTAAAATCAAAAATGTATTCAACTTACTTTCCAGTGTTATTGATATACTTCCACATTTATATATATATATATATATGTATATAAATATATATATATATGTATATATATATATATATATATATATATATATATATATATGAAGAGCTCAGTTCCAAAATCAGCTAAGTACAAAAGGTAAATTTTGGAGATAAATAGGAAAATCTGGGTCCGTAAGCGGATTTTGAAACTAAATCCCTACAACTATAGTGCTACACTGTTGCAATTAGCAGGTTTTGAAGCTCAAACATATTTTCGGCACATGACCAACTGCATGAAAACTCACTATCACATGTTCACCAAATTTTACCAAAAGGTGTAATTAGCAGATTTTGGAACTCACATCTTCATTCATATATATATATATATATATATATATATATATATATATATATATATATATATATATTATGCAGCTGGAGATCCACAAAGGGAGAAAAAATGAGTCACGTATCATAAAGTAGTTTTTATTCCTGAGCTTTCAACCCCTGCCAGGGGTCTTCATCAGAGGATAATGTTTCGACTTGCAAGAATCAAAGGCAATTACTTGTTTTTTTGATGGCGCCATCAACAGACACTTGGGCATAAATCCGGCATATGCAAACTTAAGAAGAACATATTCATAATAAACAAGACTTTACAACCAATACCCCCCGGATCACACTGACTTAGCCAACCCACGTAATTTTTTGCTATATATTGCCTTTGATTCTTGTAGGTCTAAACATTATCCTCTGTTGAAGACCCCTGGCAGGGGTTGAAAGGTCAGGAATAAAAACTACTTTATAATACGTGATTCATTTTTTCTCCCTTTGTGGATCTCCAGCTGCAAATATGCAAACCATATCACAGACCTTCTCTTCCATATATATATATATATATATATATATATATATATATATATATATATATATATATATATATATACACACACACTGTATACAGGTAAAATTCTGTTACAATGAATATCTTTACAACTAAATTTTCATTACAACGAAGTGTTGTTATGGTCCCGACAGCTTCCCCATATGACGCGAGTCTATAGAAATCTCCTTACTACAAAGTACATTCAGCAGATACTTTCATTACAACAAAGTGCACAAAAGACATTGAAATGCCTGAATGAATCATCCACAGAGCAGTTAGTTCTGTGGCCGCAGCTCAGTTGTGCACAACAATCCCCCAAACAGAAACACTGTCATTTTTTTTTCTTTCTTCAAACTTTCCTCGTACTGTTTTGTTTTGTTTTTTTTATGCCTCTTTTATTTCCTGCGGACGTCGAAAAAGCAGTTTTTATGTGGTTCAGTGATGCGCATTCAAGAAACATTCATATTAATACGGCACTCATTCAAGAAAATGTCAGGTTTGTAAACTCTCTTGGGACCTCCCCCAACTAAACAGCATGCCGAAGCGCGTCCCGAAGTCCAAACTTTGCGTCTATGTAAGACTGTTTATCTGTTGCTGGGGCAACATCCAGCTCAAAGCTGTGCTGTGTCTCTCAGCTATGCTGCGTCTCTCCGCCAAAGCAAACAGAAAAGATATGAATGGGTGATATGCAAGGAACATTGTACCGTGCATCCGGAAAGTATTCACAGCGCATCATTTTTTCCACATTTTGTTATGTTACAGCCTTATTCCAAATTGGATTAAATTCATTTTTTTCATCAGAATTCTACACACAACACCCCATAATGACAACATGAAAAAAGTTTACTTGAGGTTTTTGCAAATTTATTAAAAATAAAAAAACTGAGAAATCACATGTGAATAAGTATTCACAGCCTTTGCTCAATACTTTGTCGATGCACCTTTGGCAGCAATTACAGCCTCAAGTCTTTTTGAATATGATCCCACAAGCTTGGCACACCTATCCTTGGCCAGTTTCGCCCATTCCTCTTTGCAGCACCTCTCAAGCTCCATCAGTTTGGATGGGAAGCGTCGGTGCACAGCCATTTTAAGATCTCTCCAGAGATGTTCAATCGGATTCAAGTTTGGGCTCTGTCTGGGCCACTCAAGGACATTCACAGAGTTGTCCTGAAGCCACTCCTTTGATATCTTTTCTGTATGCTTAGGGTCATTGTCCTGCTGAAAGATGAACCGTCACCCCAGTCTCAGGTCAAGAGCGCTCTGGAGCAGGTTTTCATCCAGGATGTCTCTGTACATTGCTGCAGTCATCTTTCCCTTTATCCTGACTAGTCTCCCAGTTCCTGCCGCTGAATAACATCCCCACAGCATGATGCTGCCACCACCATGCTTCACTGTAGGGATGGTATTGGCCTGGTGATGAGCGGTGCCTGGTTTCCTCCAAACGTGACGCCTGGCATTCACACCAAAGAATTCAATCTTTGTCTCATCAGACCAGAGAATTTTCTTTCTCATGGTTTGAGAGTCCTTCAGGTGCCTTTTGGTAAACTCCAGGTGGGCTGCCATGTGCCTTTTACTAAGGAGTGGCTTCCGTCTGGCCACTCTACCATACAGGCCTGATTGGTGGATTGTTGCAGAGATGGTTGTCCTTCTGAAAGGTTCTCCTCTCTCCACAGAGGACCTCTGGAGCGCTGACAGAGTGACCATCGGGTTCTTGGTCACCTCCCTGACTAAGGCCCTTCTCCCCAGATCACTCAGTTTAGATGGCCGGCCAGCTCTAGGAAGAGTCCTGGTGGTTTCGAACTTCTTCCACTTAGGATGATGGACGCCACTTTGCTCATTGGGACCTTCAAAGCAGCAGAAATTTTTCTGTAACCTTCCCCAGATTTGTGCCTTGAGACAATTCTGTCTCGGAGGTCTACAGACAATTCCTTTGACTTCATGCTTGGTTTGTGCTCTGACATTAACTGTCAACTGTGGGACCTTATATAGGCAGGTGTGTGCCTTTCCAAATCATGTCCAATCAACTGAATTTACCACAGGTGGACTCCAATTAAGTTGCAGAAACATCTCAAGGATGATCAGGATGCGCCTGAGCTCAATTTTGAGCTTCATGGCAAAGGCTGTGAATACTTATGTACATGTACTTTCTCAATTTTTTTTTTATTTTTAATAAATTTGCAAAAATCCCAAGTAAACTTTTTTCACATTGTCATTATGGGGTGTTGTGTGTAGAATTCTGAGGAAAAAAATGAATTTAATCCATTTTGGAATAAGGCTGTAACATAACAAAATGTGGAAAAAGTGATGCTCTGTGAATACTTTCCGGATGCACTGCAAATGCATGTAACAGGATTACTTGATTACTGATCTGCTGTGTCTGTGTTTAGCAGAGTGGCAGATCACACTACAATAAATAAGTGCCATTCCTGTTTCAAGCTGAATAAAGCTGGTTTTGCTAAAGTACTGAGACTCAGCCTCGTGTTTTGGGGTGCAAGACAGGGACTTATAGCACAACCCCAGTCTTTTATGATTTGCTTCTGTGTTGCTTCACTGTAGCACTATGAGCCTGTTGTTACCCTGCACCGGCAACGGACAAACAAGCTTCCACAGACGTGCCAATCGCGCTTCAGGACGCACTTCAGCGTGTCGTTCCCATTGGGTGGGGAGTGGGTCTCAAAAAAGTTCAGAAACCTCACAATATGAATAAAAAAAGGATGATTCAGCTTCTGATTGATAACTGTGTTTCCCACAACATACTTCCACATTTAGATAATGTTCGAGTTGAATTCCTCCCACCCAATTGCATGGCAGTGCTTCAGTGTTATCGCGAGGAATTGCTGAGAAAAATTCTCATCAGCATAACTTGTAGGCAGGAGGAGATTAAAATTAACGCGAAAGAAGCTATTGAAACGATTGCAAACGCCTGGGCGCAAGTTAAAGAAAGCACTATAGCAACAAATACAGAATCTCATTACAACAAAATTTTCATTACAATGAAATATTTTTTAGGTCCCTGGGAGTTTGTTGTAATGGAATTTTACCTGTATATGTGTGTGTGTATATATATATATATATATATATATATATATATATATATATATATATATACACTTTTTTTTTCCTTTATTATAAGTAAAATAAAAATTAAAAGAGATCTTGGACTTGAAAGTATAATTTTAGAAATTACAGTGGTATTATTTGTGCTATCTAGATGCAAGTTGGTCGATTTGCACCTCAATTTTCTGGATACCAGCAACAGGACTCTCAAGAGCTTCTTGCTTTTCTTCTTGATGGACTACATGAAGATTTGAATAGAATAAGGAAAAAGCCATACATTCAACTCAGGGATGCAGAGGGCAGACCAGACAAGGTTTTATTATTAATTTTTTAAAAACTGATTTTAAATATTAAAATATAAAATTAATATATTTTATGTTCTTTTTGTAGGTTGTTGCTGAAGAAGCATGGGTAAACCATATAAAGCGTAATGACTCCATAATTGTAGATATCTTTCATGGCCTTTTCAAATCAACATTAGTTTGTCCTATATGCTCTAAAGTGTCTGTTACTTTTGACCCATTCTGTTACCTTACTCTGCCACTGCCTATGAAGAAGGAGCGTACTTTAGAAGTTTTCCTTGTACACTTAGATCCTCTTTTAAAGCCAATGCAGGTAAATTAAATAAATAAATAAAAATGTTATGGTTGTGTTGTTTCTTTACAATTTTCACTTTTTGCACAGTGTCTTGTTACAAATATGTAATCCATTTATTTCTATTTATGGCTTCTTGTAAACCTCAAGTACTGGAACCTTATTTTCAATGTGCTTAGAAAATATTATTGTAAAACTCAAACATTTAAAATGTCTTTTCTCGTTTTATCTTTTTTACAGTACAAATTAGTTGTCCCAAAGGTTGGATACATCTCAGACCTCTGTATGGCTCTTTCATCTATATCTGGAATCCCTGCAGATAAGGTTTGGATTTAGCCCTGCATTATAAAAAATATTTTTAAATAGTATACATATAATTTTAAAATAAGAACATATTAACGAAAAAGTAATATTTTTCTCAACTCAAACATACTGTATCATGCATGTCACACTAGTAAAAAATTACTTGTCTTTCTACCAGTTAGTATGTGTTTATGTGCTCATTTTAAGCCACAAAACATTCGGCTATTTCTCAGTAGAGAATGACTTAGAAAGTCTATGCAGGCTGTAACATTCAGGTACATTTGGAGACTTAATTGATTTGAAAGTTAGAGCATTTAAAAATGTTTAAGTTACTTTATCTAAGAGTCGGTTATCAAATTTTTGTTTATTAAATATTTATGTAACAATCATAATCAAAAATAGCAGTGATAGTGGAGTTCTGTTGGCTTGTGGTAGTGCCGTAGCTTTTATAGACAGCAGCTTCCAATTCAAGTGATATAAAAATAGCATTGATTGATGTCCTATTGCTTGTTGTTTGTTGTGGAGGATCAATGACTAATTGTATATCAGATTTTTTAAAATAATGTTTTTGAAAGAAGTTCCCAATGGAGAGCTAAAATTTCTGTTGAAGTCTCAAGCTAAAATTGTTGGCTGCATCCATGATGGAAAGTAGATTTGGTGCTTTGCAGATAAATTACATTGGCAGAGAAATGCTGAATCATTATAGTGTGCAATTAATCCAGCCACATTGTTGTTTCTAGTGTAACATAGAGATGTCAGCATTTTAATTTTTTTCTATCCAATACCAGTTCCTGGGAAATTTTACAGTACTTGGCAAAACAGAAATCTCCATTAAACAGCTTTTTATTAAAAGTACCTGCGTTATTCAAGTGAACAATGTTGCGCCTTTTTCTGTAATAGAATCTAAAATATATGAATACTAACTGTAACAAGTACATCAAGTAGTTATCCAGCTGTCATTTGAGTAAGCTGATAGACATTTATAAATATCAACATGTAATGCAGGGTTTAAATTTTAATGTATTATAGACATAGAGGTTTACCCAGTCCAACAACAAGTGCAAGGAATCTTAGAGTCTTACAGGGATTTCAGCATAGGTTTTATAAAAAAAGGTATGATCATGGACTACCAAGTGCACATTGTAAATTTTATTCTGTAATTTCTCTTCAGTAACCAAAATGTATTGAATAAAATCAGTACTAAAATAAAAATTCAATGACTATTATTCAGTACTGTTGAATTAGTGTAATCCAAAATAATTTCTGGATATTTTCATTTAAACAAACTCTTTAAAGCTGTTTTAACAATATCCTTTTAAAATATGGTTTTGTTTTTGCAGCAATTGTACCCAGACAAGTAAACTCTGCTTAATACAAGCAAGGGTAAATATATACGTAGGTCTTGGAGAAGAAATGTGTGAGACATAAAGAAATATTAAAGAAAGAATGGGGAGCAGAGAGACATTAGACTAAAGAGTGGAGGCTGGCTGATAATCTCAATTCTCAGAAAAAAATGAGCCAAAAACATTGGATTTTTTTTTTATTTTCAAAAAAGAAAATGTTATCTAGTGTGACAGAAACATGTAAGTACCAAAACATCAACATAAATACAGAAGAAATGCCTTGAGCATGGTAAAGGCACTATATAAATAACACTAGCCGACGCCCACCGTAGCATACGGCGGTGTAAGAATAGGAACGGAAAACGGTGAGAAAGGAATTCAGAAATCAAGAAGAAATAAATACTTCTTGAAAGACGCTGTGTGCATATAGAGTTTCCGGCCAAGCAGGATTACATGTGAAAGTGATAAATAAATCAGGCTTTCCGAATTTATGTACTATGACCATGGCATCCTGATAGTTTTGTTGCATGTATCTCGGACTTCCTGGAAATGTGGACGGTAATATGATCATTTTGCCTACACGAATGTTGTTATTTTCAGCGTTTGCTTGCAGTGTGTCGGATAGTTTGACGCGCAGATCTTGTTGATGTAATCTGAGATAGTTGAGACGCGCGCCCTTTGTTTTAACATACGCATCTACAATGCACTGGTGGAATAGTTTGCCGCTGGAGTGCAAAATACTAAATGTATTCCTCATTGCTAATCTGTATGCGTAAAATTGGCATTGATTAAGCCTTATTCGCTTGGTGGTTCTTTTATCGGGAACATGTTGTAAATCTTTGTGCCAGCCAATGTCTCCGTAAGGGAATAAAAGTGGATAAACCATAGGATCGCAATTCATATTGAGCGTGGAAATCTGTTTACAGGAGTTGCCAATGGGATAAATGCAAATGTCCCTTTTGGCAGGCATTTCACCATCTTCTCCGACGAAAATCGCTGCAACATCGGTGTGACATGTCAGGGCATTGTATCGTCGTAAATCCTGCCTAGGGGTTTCCTTGAAAACCATTCGTACAGATGCTGTTGGATTGGACTGAGTGATTTCATGCATGTGTTTGTATGATTTAGCGAAGGGGTTGATGGTTCTGAGCATGGAATCTAGCTGGAGAAGTACATTTTCGCTGAATGCAGAATTTGCCTTGTTTTGTAAGCATACTTTAGTAGCTTGCGCTGTGTAAAAAACATGCAACTGTCCATATCCTGGAGAGGTAGAAGTGTTAGCGTATAGTGGAGAGATTTGGTGATAAATTTGCCCGTGTATTTTAAAACAGTATGGTCCGTGGCCAGGAGGTTGAGTTATCTGTGCACCCATGGAAGCAAACGCTAGATAAGGGTTGTATTCTTGAGTGTGTTCACAATAATTTTTAGCTTCTGATGTTTGCTATGTAAGAAGCTGTTGTAAAGATACAGGTGGCTCCCGCAAGGGTGGTAAAGCTACTTTACCGTTGTGGCAGCACCTCGAGTACTTGTTTGATGTATTACATTCAGCAGGCCAGTATAGTGCATGATATGGAAGACGATGAATAGAAATCGAGAAATGCCGTGTCGGCTGCATGTGGGCGGGACTGGTTTTGAAGTGGAAGCAGGACGAACCAGAAGAGAAATATATACAGTGGAACCTCGAGATACGATTACCTCTGTATACGAGAAATTCAAAATACGAGGAAAGTATGAGCGAAAAATTCAGATCTAAATGCGAGCATTGGCTCGCGTAACGAGCCACGAGCCAGGCTGTGGGTATAGCTCGCGGCTTAGCGAGGGGGCGTGGTAGCAGTTGCGAGCCGCGATCTGCGGTGTCTGCGTTTCTCACTTAAGTGCACAGGTGGGAAACTGCCCACATCCATGATTGTTCCTGTGGCTGATGGGCTGCAGCTGCCATGTCCTCCCCGCATATATAGAGAAGCGTGAGCCGGTTAAGGGGGAGAAGAAGTAAAAGAAAAGAGAGGAGAGAGAACGGAGGTTGCGGCAGGCAGGCAGGCGAGTGCAGGCTCGCGTGTAGCTGAACAGGCGAGCCAAACAGCTGAAGCAGGACAGTGTAGAGAAGGTCAGCTGCATTAAGAGTGTCTCGCCTGTTGCAGAGCCCGCAGGTGAGACGCTAACAGAGAAGAAGCACCGGGGATTGTCATCTGTTTTTTAAAGACTGCATCCTTTTGACGTTTTAACCTCGTGTTAAAGGATTGTTATTCTTGTGTATTTTAAACCTCCACTTCACAACTGTTTTAAGGATTATTTATTTAAAGATTTATTGAATGCTCTACTGCACTTTGGACACCTGTTTTGATTCTTTTAATAATCAGTTATATTATTTACCAGTGTTATTTATTAAAGGTAGACTACAGTATATATAATTTATCAGTGTTATTTGTTAGGAAAATTGATTTTTATGTTAATATATTTGGGGTGTGGAACGGATTAACTGGATTCCATTATTTTCAATGGGGAAGTTTGTTCTAGATACGAGAAATTCGCTATACAAGCTCAGTGCTGGAACGAATTAAACTCGTATCTAGAGGTTCCACTGTATAAGAGATTTTTTATTTTTATTATTCTTCTAGAAAGAGTTGAAACTGTCACCAGTGCACAGCCCAGTTTTGCAGTCGGAACAGTCAAAGCATGTTTCTTTGCACATTTTTCTTACTCGCCAACCCCCGGGTTTGGTTAACTGTATATACAATTTAAAGAGATTGTTATTTTCATTTCATTCAATTTTTATTTCTTGATATTTGCCAGCAATAAAGCTGTAGTGAATGAGTTATTCCCTCCCCCACCAACCCCCCCCTCCCCCCCAAGCAGGGCTTCTAGTGCCGTTCTGCACGTCGTGTTGTGCGTCGATCAGTTAAAAGCCTGTACAGTAGCTGCTGCTGCTTGTGACATGCTGCGTGATCTGCATGTTGCTCTGCGCGACGATCATTTAAAAGCCTGTATAGCAGCTGTCCTTTTATCTCACTTCTTTGTCTCGCGGGACAATAGTGTCTCTGAGAATTTGTTTGTAAGTAGAGAGTGATGTGCAAGTAGTCTCCCGGGACTTCAAAGTGTCTTCCGAGAAGATCAGAGAAGACCTGCTGTGCATGTGTACCACACCAACATTTTTGAATTTTTTACTACATTCTACTTTGTCATCTACTCTTTGTCCTTTATTTCCGGCCACGGACATGGTTAAATGTCATTTTTGCAGGATGTATAACGCTGCTCGCATTGTGAAGGGGTGGGGGCTGAACGCACACTAAGAGATTGTTATTTTCATTTCATTCATTTTTAATTTCTTGATATTTGGCAGTAATAAAGCTTTAGTGAATGAGTTATCTCCCCCCTAACCCTCCACGCCCCGTCCCCCCATTAAATGCAGGCTTTTAAACAGCCCAACGACAATTGTGTTTTTGCACTGTGCATTATTTTGAGGTAGAAAAGAGAGTGTGCAGTGGAGGATGCAGGTCTTAACAGCAATTGGTCTTTGATAGCTTCACAACGAAAGTCTTGTGTAAAACATGTTAACTCTAACCTAAATTTAAAAATAATGTAGAACCTGCCATTGTTTGTCTTGCTTTTATATATAACTTTTACACCTAAATCACAACGTAGACATTAAAAAATTGAGAAAGTTAGGTACTTGCAAATTAATATACACACACATACTGTTGTAAACAGCTGTTGTCAAAGACACACAAATCTTGAAAAAGTTGTGAGAAAGGTCATTTAGCTGGATGTGGATGCAGTATGGACATACATGAACATGTTGGCTGTAACTGATTGGTCTATCTTCAGGTGTTTCTGTCTTTCTTTCATTGTGCTAAGAGTATTTTTTCCAAAGCTGCATTTCCTTTCTTTCCATTAACACAGAGGCTACATCTCCATTTTTCTAGGCATATTAAAATTACCTTGTGTTACAGTGTTTTTTGCAAAAGTGGCAAGTTTCCAGGTACACTGATTTTCCAAGAGCTCCATAGGAGTCTTGAACCATTTTTGATAGAAAAGTTAAGGTGTACACACACACAATTTATCTGCTATTTTTCAGCAGTTTATCAGCTATTTAACTGCTAGACAAGTGACACTCACTCCCATTGTGATGAAATGACATTAGAAACTAGTTCTGAGTATAATGTAATGGAATATTCAGAATAGCTCAGACTATCTCTGTTTTCCATGTTGTTACAACTACAGCTATTGATACAAAATACACAGGGGATGCCATGACATAACTGCCATGTCAGAATATTGTGCTTCCTTTGCTATTTAAGAAATCCTTAAATAATTAAGAAATATTGTTTTAGTTTTTGTACTTTTTAAATCTAAGTTTTGTCGCTATCTTCTCCCTTGAAGGGTATTTTTGAGTTTTTAAAGGGTTTTTGAAATTTTTAAGTTGCATTTTGGGTCTTTGCAGGCCTTGAAGTCTGCTTTTTGAGTTTGGATCCAAACTGCTTGGTGTGATGTCTGTTTCTAGGTCAGAACCAGTGAAGTCCTGGTATGTTTTTTTGTTTATAGTGAGGTTTAGTAAAGTTGTTATTGTGATTTTAAAGTAAAGTTTATCTTTATAAATATCACCCTTTTCACAGCACAGTGAGTAATTTTCTTTTCAATTATGAAATACTTCTTCTCTCCACAAATGAAAATGTTCCTATGTCAGTGCCTAAAAATGCTTTATCAGGATATGATTACAAAATTTCTTCAGAAAAAAACAAAATTATGTCCAGCTGTTATCGGTACTTTTTAATTTTGAATTTTGATTTCTATGTATGTATGTTTGTATGCAGTTCAGTTGTTGGCAGCTTTATACTGATTATTGCAACTGCAGACCAGACTTTATCAGACTTTGGTATGGGTGACTGGTAATCTGCAAAGCAAAATAGTAATGTATTTTTTCAGTTTGTCACTTTCTTTTAATAACTGTTTTTTGTCACATTCCTTTTCTAGATGATTGTAACAGATATTTACAACCATCGATTTCACAGAATTTTTGCAATAGAGGAAAATTTGAGTAGTATAATGGAGCGAGATGATATTTATGTGTAAGTATTGTGAAACTTACTTTTTTATACTGTAAGAATGTTAATTAATGAATTGGTGGGTACATGTTACCAGTGTTGATTGTCATTAAAGACATTTTAGGCTAAGGCCCATTGGCAATGGAAAAGGAAAAAACAGAACACAACCGTAAATTTGATTTTGGAGAAAATAAACCTCTGGTCATCTGTGTTCCTTATACAAAGGCAAACAAATGTCTTTCAGACCAAGGCCAAAAAGCAACACATGGCCTTCCTGGATATTCATTATTCTATTACAGTTCAAACGTACTTGCCCGATTTTGGTGAAGCATGGAAAACATCTAGAATGGTTTGTGCCATTGCAGATGGTAATGTGTTTCTTCCACTCTTAGGTCATGTTTTAATGCTAGGAAGGATAATTTCAGAAGCAGTAGCAAGAATAAGCACAATGTATAACACCAAGAAGAAATTGGGAATAAGAAAGACTTAGCACTGAGTGATATGATTGAATGATTGCTATAGTTATTCAAAGGCACTATGAACAGCTGCACCAGTGACTCAGACTGGAGTGTGCTATGCTAATTGATTTTCAGTATTTATATCAATGCTTAATCCAATGAGTTTTCTCTGAATATTGTTAAGGTGATCATTGCAGAGTTTAGGACTCTTTGGCTAAAGACTGTGTAATCCATAATAGTATTCTTTATATTTGCAATTTTAAGTAGCCCTGTAGCTTATCATCACAAATTGCAGTCTTTAATTTAGATACTGGGAACATTTTTAAATGCCATGTGTATTTTATCATTTGCTATAAACCAGTAGTTCAGTCTAGTGGCCTGCTGTGGCTACAGGTTTTTGTTCCAACCACTGATTTCATAATGCAGTAGTCATTTTTTTATCCCCAAGTGCAGTAGTGTTAGATTTACATTTAGAAGAAATTTGTAAATATTTCATTTTTTTGCCATTGCTTTACATGCATGGCCATCTTTAATCATTTTTCTGTTAATTATTCTTTTTTTTCTGTAGAGTTTGTTCCCTTAATTGTTTGCTAATAATGACAGCAACAAGTGATGAAAACAACAGGGTAAAGAAGAATCCTGAGTGCTGGAAGTCTGCAGCTACTTCAGTGTCATATGCTGTAGCATGTTCATTAGTGAATAATAACCAGAGCTCCAGAAAAACAAAAGCAACATGAAAGTGAAGGTTTTAAAAACCAAGATAAACACACTTAATTATTTCCATATAATATATGTAAATTCATTCCTATAAAAATGTACAAAGCCAAGTTTTTTGTACTTGCACCAAAACACACAATCTTGAAAGTAATAATATCTTACTTAATTAAGATAGAAGTCCATTTAACAACAAAACTCAAAGGTACAGTGAATCAACAGTACTGAATTTGGGATCTGATTCTGTAACCATAGCCGGAAGCTAATCAGAGTTTTAATAATGAATCCTTGCTTAGGTATAGGATACAAATTTCATGATTTGGACATGCAGGACAGGAAAGCATTACATAATTGGAAAAGTATCATTAAATACAACCAAGTGTCTTCAGCATTTAAAGAAAAGTGAATATTATTTGTTGTATTGGTGTAGTTACTTCCTCCATAACAGTTTTGTGCGACAGTGCATCTTCTCATTAAAAATGAACTCTAGTATACTGTACTTTTTTTTTTTTTTTTTTTTTTTTTAAATTAAGGGGAAGTTTTGCCTTCACTGACTGAAATTCAGGGGAATTTTACACATTTAAATTACCACATTTATTTTTTGCTAATGGTGTTTTTTTTATTAAAAATACTAAAATTCAAATCAGTTGTAGCTAGATATGTATTTCAAAGCCTCAGATTTCAGTTGTGATCCATACCATCTACATAACAGTAGAGAGGCTGACAGCAGTGATGCTGCATTGAATCAGATTATTACAGTGGCTACAGGTGGGCTCTTCAAGCTGACGGCATATTTAAAGGAGATAGCTATGTAGTTACCAATACAGTTTCACAATTTCTCCAACAGGCTAGGTTTTTGAGTGATAAGCAGTTTTACTTTGATAAAAGCTTATACTAACATGTTAATGAAAAGCACAAAAGCTTTACTATAAAAGAAGCAGTTTGATCTTCTGCTGAGTTTTGCCTTGGGAACATCACACTTTTAAGGTTCCAGCCAGTATTAAGTCAGCATACTGGGACTCCATTTGCCTTGGTTCAGTTTTTCCATGTTTAAAATGTCCTAGTGAAATTTTTTTAACTATGATTATCACTTACTGTGCCACAGTTGTCAGGGAAAAGGTCCAAGTAAGAGTCCAAAAATGAACTTCCCATAGGTTGGCATGACTTCAGGAGTTTAGTCAATATTTCATGATTTTATGATTACTCAAAAAGATTTTATGGATGCTTTTGAATGACCGCCATGCAGCCATTTTGGCATTACTCAACTTTTTATTAAATTTGTCATCTTTAAGCAGTACTCTGATCTGAGCACCTATGAATATCCCTTCCTTAATCAAAGCATCACTATTCCTTAATTACATGAATCCAGTTTCTGTAAGTCCAAGTTTGATTTGCAAAGGAGAAAGTAGACGTTTTCAAGATCAGCAAGTAAATTGTTTCCCACATTCTTTTTCCCTGGATCAAGTGAGATACGCTTTTGGCATTTTTTTCTGAGAGCAGTTTTTTTTTTCTTCCTACTTTCCCACTCACTCAAAAACAACAATCATTTCTATATCTCAGCTGCAGGCTAGGCAAATATGCAGTAAACTTCATATCTCCACAAGTAATCCTAAAAACCTGACCAGTTGATGTATGCGAGTATTTAGGTTCAAGCAGCTTCTTATCATTTAGCATTGTAATAACTTATAGTGTGAATCCTTTAATCTTATTAGATGTCTAACATATTTTACACAGCAAATGTGAGGTTCCCAGTTGTTATCGTATTCGCCCAGTTTACAACCAAAAAAAAGTTTATAGTATTAGCAAATGGAGTTAATTTTCATTTCTGAGATTTACATGTTAACGTGCCACAAACAAAGAAAGTATCAGGATGATTTACACAGTTCTGTGACAGTATGCAAATAAGTGCAAAACTATTACAATCAGTCAAATATTAAAATTGAGTTGAGAAAATATACACTGTTTACACTGCTAGCTCTGGCACCAAACTGTCAAAGAACTTGTTTTCCTAGCAGAGACATGGCTTATCTATAGACATTTCCAAATTGAGCTCAATATCATGCTCTTACTTTTGTCCCAAAGCTATTTATGCTAGTAGAAAACAATACTAACAACTAGATTTTGCTCAACGATTGTTACAAATATGCTACAATAGTTAAAATATAGTACTGTAATGTCACAAATTGAACAGAATAATGAAGAATGAGGTCATGAGAAAACTAAGCATGATAAATGAGAAGAAAAATCTGATTTCATCGTTGAGTTCAGCGTGAACACGTATGCTTAGAAAACCCATTACAGTCCATATGACAAAATTATTGGCGAACAGTGTAATGTAACTTATTTCTTGTTATGGTTTGCCATTGCTTTCATTCTACCATGTCAACTCATTCTTAAATTGTACATATCTATTTTCTGAGATTAACATCCAGATAATTTCTGAATTGGATCAGATTGGAAATTGCAAGTCTTTTAACTTTATTTCTCTTCAGTTTCTTTACAAATAGTTTATTAAAGCAGATTCTTCTTGAAGAGTAGCTGTAGTTGTAAATGGCACCAAGTCTGATGAGTTTCTCCCTTGTTCAGTCCTGTGGTTGCAGATTTTTATTTCAATCAGTTTCATAATCATTGACTGGTTTCATCTATTTACTTTGTTTAATTTGCTGGTCTTTTTTGTCTCTCTTATTTTACACTAGCAAAATACCCGCGCTTCGCAGCGGAGAAGTAGTGTGTTAAAGAGGTTATGTAAACATATATATATACATATACATATATATACATATCTACATATACACATATCTATATATACATATATACATATATATATATATACACATCAACATATATATACACATACATATACACACATACATACATACATATATATATATATATATATATATATATATATATATATATATATATAATACATACATACACATACATATATATATACACACATACATACATACATACATACACACACTATATATATATTATATATATATATATACACATACAGACATATATATATATATATATATATATATATATATATATATATATACATATCTACATATATATATACACATATACTGTATATACATATCTACAACCTTTTGTAGGTCTATGAACTTAATTTAAACTTTAGGTTTACACGATGCTTTGTTTCCGAAGTACCTGCACTCATGAATATGTCTGTATGCGTCAGTCGCTCAAATCCATGGGTTCTCCGCTGATTTTTTGTTCGTTTATTATGATTGTTATAGTTCTGTTTGTATACCACGTTGTCAGTTCAGCAGTCCGGTTGTAATATGACCAAGCCGTGCAAGCTTACTGTTGAGAATGCAACGTATAGTTGTACAGGAGAAAAGCAATCTTGCCTCAAAGTTCAGTCAGTTCACGTGAGCCTCTCTCTTGTGTGATGTTGCGATGTCCACGGCTTAATTTAATGTTAGCTAAGACCCGGCACTTAAAAGTTTCTCGCTACAGCAATTTTAACTCCGTTACAAAGTGAGCCAAAGTCTCGTTTATACCTCGTGTCTTCATTAAACTCGTATGTCGAGAATATGGTATTGCAAACGGTAGCGGGAGCGTTTCTATAAACTTAATTTAAACTTACGGTTTACACCGTGCTTTGTTTCCTCAGTAGCTGCACTTATGAATATGCTTGTATGCGTTACTCGCTCGCTTCTTATTGTTTCTCTGCCTTTTCAATTGTGTAATGAATGTTTTCTTCAGCACTCTTTGGGGCTCTTCCTTGTTTTGTACCTACTTTGTTCACAGTCAGTTCACGTGATTACGTGGGTGGCGTGATGACGCCTCCCATAGCCAGCGAGCTGCAGTCCATTACAGTATATGGACAAAAAAGAGGTTCCAGTTATGACCGTTACGCTTTGAATTTCGAAATGAAACCTGCCTAACTTTTGTAAGTAAGCTGTAAGGAATGAGCCTGCCAAATTTCAGCCTTCCACCTACACGGGAAGTTGGAGAATTAGTGATGAGTCAGTCAGTCAGTCAGTGAGGGCTTTGCCTTTTATTAGTATAGATTTGGAAAAACTCATTAGTGTGATCTTTCCGTTTATAAATCTCTAAATCTAAATTTCTAAATCTTTGTATATTTGCCATAGGATTTTGATATGTTCCTATTAATTCATTGTTTTTCTGTGGATTTTGCTTAAGCTGTTAAAAACAGAAATATGCATTTCTGTTTTGAGTCAATGTAATGTCCATATGTCAGTGGTTGGTCAATTGGCCCATTTCATAGTTAGTTTTTTTTGCTGGCGGTGGTGTTTTTATTCATGTTTGCAGTGGTTTTCACACTAGCCAGCTATACCATGACGTAAGGGTGGGCGGTATGACCAAAATTCTATATCATGGGATTTTTCTAAATTATCCCGGTTTCACGGTATTCGACGGTATTTTTTTCCCCATGCATGAGTGGATGTTAACCACATTTTCCACTGCAATTACTAGCTAAGAATAACCTATTCCACTGTCAAGATTATTGTACATTGTACAAAAAAAACATTTTAATGTGCACACAAGTATTAATACAGGTTTGCATTGCCCCATAAAGTGATAGTTTTCATGGGGGTGGCACTAATGGAGAAGGTATCACATTGCATGACAGATGCAGTCAAAATATAGAACCTTTTTATTGAACAAGTTTTGCAAAAACTTAAAACTATAATTTTGACAACATATTTTCAACCATACAAAGAGGCATTTAGACTTAGTAAAATATCCAGAAGTGCTTGTCAAAAGTTGTATTGCATTGAATATGTCTTAGAAAAGGAATAAATAGTAAATATTTTTTGTAAACCAATTACACTTTCTGTTAATGTTAACAATCTCTGTCCACTGACACGTTAAAGTGACTTTTTAAACAACTTTATCATCATTAAACTGCATAATATTTAAACTAATAAATAATAAAAATAAAATAAATAATAGTATTATTACTGATAGTTGCACTATTACTTCAAGACTTCAAGCCCAGGTGCATTACACAGTATTCACCAAAATTCACCAAAATAAAATAAAACAAGTGCAACTTGGTAATGACATCTTTACCAACTGAACCATCATTTAGGCAAACTGAATTAATATGGACCTTGCTTCAAGCTAAGCTATATGCATAAATAATAAACCTGCAATTTGCATTTATAATGCTATTTGTGGTATAGCCCTGCGGAATCGTATTAGGGCCACGGTGAAGAAAAAAAAAAACGGACACAGGGAAGAAAAAAACAAACTATATGTCAAGAATAAAGTCAACATTTCCACTTTATTCTCATAGTTTACTTCATAATTAAAGTAGAATGTCGTAAACTAAACTTCTTCCTAAAATCAATGTTTAATTTATTAGATTTTGTCAAACCCCGTCATAAGCTAATGCAGCACATTAAATGCTTTGTGTTAAGTGTTCCCCGACCCAGTTGCTAATCACTACGCTTCTTAAACTGACTTCCTCCGCACTAAGAGGAGACAGCAATCACCGCACAGAATCCATTCACTTCATGATATTCCTGCTTTCTGAAAATTTAGAATGCTAAGATAAATACTTGATATCATTTTCATGATGAAATGCATTAAAGCAGGTATTACACATGCACGGTAGTGAGGCGGTAGTGCTGCTTCCTCACAGTAAGGGGTCCCCAGGTGTATGTTCAGTGTAGAGAACTTTATGGCAGGTGTGACGAGGCTCCAAAAAAACTGGATGTATGAATGGCTATCGCACAGGTTTAACTTAAATATTGTGTAAATGTTGGGTTTGTGATCTGGTGGTCAGAGACACGAACACAGAATTCAATGCATGTTCTTCTGAGCGGGCTTTCTTTATTGCACGCGTGCTGTCTCTATCTGATGTACCAAAACCCCAGTTCCTGTCCTTCCTTTTTCTTTCACCACTTAACCAATCACCACACGATAAACGTCTTGGTGAAATTAAAACTAGTTATAAACTTAGCCCACGGAGTGTTCAGAACTTTAAAAATATCTTCGTTATACATGTTTAATTATGCCATCCATTCAGAGTTGCACCCATCTCTGAACGAGTCGCCAGCACATCGCAGGATGAATACAAGCAAAACATAGACTAGCAGGGTCAATATAGCATAACAAAACCCCACATCCTACATGACTTTGAAAGGAAACTGAAGCACGCTGAGTAAACCCACCAGAAAAACATGCAAATGCAAGGCAGGGTACACCCAAGACACCTTTGCTGCAAGGCAGCAGTGCAACCTCCACGCCGCGGTGCCCCCATATGATTAATGCATGCTTTATTGCATTTCACCATGAAAATTATATTAAGTATTTATCTTAGCATTCTAAATGTTCAGAGAGCAGGAAGATCATGAAGTGAATGTATTCTGTGCGGCGATCGCTGCCGGCGCCTCCTCTTAGTGCAAGAAGAAGTCAGTTTAAGAATCTCGGAGAACACTTAACACAAAGCATTTAATGTACTATATAACTTATGACGGGGTTTGAGAAAATCTAGTAAATTAAATATTCATTTTTCAATGAAGTTTAGTTTACGATGTTCTACTTTAATGACAAATTACGAGAATAAAGTCAACATGTCAACTTTAATCTTGACATAAATGGCGAGAATAAAGTAGAAATGTCGAGAATAAAGTCAACATGTCAACTTTATTCTCGTCATAAGCGTCAAGATTAAAGTGGAAATGTCGAGAATAAAGTCAACATGCCGTCACACTATTACACAGTACCCAGGTACATTACACTGTATTGAAAACAAATAAAACAAGTACAACTTGGCTTGCAGTATTATCCAGTTGTATAGAAGCAGTATTTACACATCTGACCTTTTAAAACTAAAGTATCTCAAGGCAACGGACGCGACTCCTTTTTCTCTGCAAAAGTTCTTCTGTGTCATCATGTTCAACTTTATCGCCGGCTTCAGTTTCGGAATGTTCCCGGTCCATTTTCACCGCGCAATACCTACACCACCATACCTATTTAGTGGTGTAGCAGTGAAAAAGAGCCCACGTGCAACAAATCTGTGTTTAGCGGTGTAGCAGTGAAAAAGGTCCGCACTTGAACAGTTTCCCGCTGCGCCACGTTCCGAACGTCGTTTAGGCAATTTAAACCGGTGTTGCGGTATAAGAAAAATCCATATCATAAAAAAAATAAACAACGGTTTTTGGTATGAACCGGTATACCGCCAAGCACTACCATGAAGTGTTCAATTTTACAAACAATGGCATTGCCAAGGTAAGTAAAGAAGAAATGTTTTTTTAAAAAAAAAAACAAAAAAAAAAACATACTTTTAAATGGAATCATACGTATATCTCTCCCTGTTCTTCCTTTCTCGGCCTTTTAACTAAAGTCAGGATTGAATGTTGGTCCCATTATTTTGGTGCAGGTTCAAAAAGCCTCTTTGTTCTTGTCCAGCTTGTCTCTAAAACTGATATTTCAGCATTTTGGCATATTGGTAATGACCTCTTTCCCATCTGGGGTGTCTTGAACTTTCTAACTTTCAGGGATGTTTATGATATTTCTGAGCTCCAGTCTTTCCACTCATTGAAGTCTAATTACAATGTCCCCTCTTTCTCTCTTTTTTATATTTTTATTTCTTCTTTTTTCTGCTTCAGACTGTTCATCTTTTGTGTCTTTTCCCCTACTTTGTAGCAATTGGTAGCACTCTTTGTGTGGCATCCTATAGGCCACAGTGTTCTTCCCAGAAATCTGGGTGTCTCATTTTGCTTCTGGTTATTGAATACCTGGCAAGCACAGGATTCTTGTGTTTCTACAGTCTCCGTCCCCTCCTGATTGCCTCTCAGCTAATGTTTATCTCTTCACAAAAATTAAACTATGTTAAAATGTAGAATCATAAAAGATGGAAATGGGGAGTACACATAAAAAGATGAAAAACTGACCGCAAACTTGTTTTAGAGAATAGTATAATATTGGAATAATAAGAAGGTAACTTGTGTTTTGCCAGATGTAGATATACCTGAACAGCTGATGTATTAGAGCATTATTGTTCATGATGATTTTTACCAGGTAACATTGTAACAATTGTGAAAGGGTACAGCCCGGACACAGACAGGAGGACACGTTCTTAGGCATCACCACACGTTTATTCCTACAACTATTATATACAATGTCTTATGTGCACCGCCACCAAACACCCCCCACAGTCTCTCAACAGTCCCGGCTTCACCAAGAGCCGTCTCTCTTTCTCTTTCCCTCTTCAGGCCTCTCTTCGCCCACCTCCTTCTCCGACCTCGTCCACCTCCTCACCCGACTCCAGCCTTGATTGTCGGGAGGCGGACCCTTTTATAGGCAGCCGAATGCCGACCACACCCAGCCACCTGTGACAGTACTCCCCCGCTAGCTGAGACCTCCAAGGGCCAGCGGACCGATCCGCGAGGACTGGCCTTTCTCGGCGGCAAGCTGACACTCCGTAGCCTAGGGCCCAATCCTATAATCAAAAAAGAAAAACAAAGGCGGAGGCGTTGCCCTGACGCAGCCCCTTGGCTCGTCCTCTGATGGGCCAATGCTCTCGGCCCCGATCAGCACCCCGATGCTCCCTTTTTCGGCTTCCCAGCTCGACAAGTCCGCAGTCCTCGCCACGGGACCACCAGCGGGAGCACACGTGCTCGTCTCCTCCCAGCCAACGGGTAATTCCTCTGCCTCCGCAGAGGACGGCCCTTCGAGGGACGCGCGCACCCAGCTGCACGTCCTCCCGTGTCGGAGGAACAGGCTTTCTCAAGCCGCTTCCTCCTTTCATTTTGGGACACCATGACGGTTTGAATCTGCCCATTGCAAGAGAGCAGACCCAGCCCCGCTGGTGTCTGGAGCTTCACGGGGTCGGTCTCTCTTACCTTCCCCGCTGTGCCTCTCCGGTCAGAATCTCCTGCAGCGCGCCGATCCTCCTTCGCCTGCGGCTCCTGATCGCACGCCACTGCCATCCCTCCTAACTCCTGCGTCTCCGCCTGGAGGGCACTTCGCTCGGCCGGCAGCGATAAGAGAGAAACAGCCGGCGGTGAGCTTACCTTTTGAGCAGCGCCACTTGCCGACTGCTCTCCATGGGCCCTTCCTTGCGGCCCACTCGGGTTTCTTCGAGGCACAAGACGGACATTCCCTGCTCCCGCCTCCGACCAATCATTAGCGAGAAAACAGGACACGCTGTCCAATCCTGTGCCTGTCACGAGGAGGGACTTCTGGTTGGTGGCCATCTTGTCCTCTTCTCTCACAGGGAGACAAGACAAGCTCCGCGGCTGCTGCGGCTGTCGAAACTGCAGCCCTTCCTTCTCGGCAGCTCCTCCTGCTGCCGCTGCGTCTTTGAGCCGCCCCGTAACATAAAGTCCACCGGCGGACCGCTAATGGTCCGTGACTCTACATTTCCCTGTGGGGTTGGGTGCACGCCGCCCCTGCGGCACGTGGGTGAGCTTCCCTGCTGTGCCGGGCCTTCCACAGACTTTTTCCACAATACAGGTCCGCACCTTGAGCCAGGTGCAGCATCCTGCCGACTGCACCACTGTGAAAGTGTACAGCCCGGACACAGACAGGAGGACATGTTCTTAGGCATCACCACACGTTTATTCCTACAACTATTATATACAATGTCCTATGTGTACCGCCACCGAACATCCCCCACAGTCTCTCAACAGTGCCGGCTTCACCAACAGCTGTCTCTCTTTCTCTTTCACTCTTCAGGCCACCTCCTTCTCCGACCTCGTCCACCTCCTCACCTGACTCCAGCCTTGATTGTCGGGAGGCGGACCCTTTTATAGGCAGCCGAATGCCGACCACACCCAGCCACCTGTGACACAATGTATTATTTCCAAAGTCCAAATACGCAAAATTATAGCATTTTTGTAAATGGAGATGACCCTGTAATCAGTGACATATACACTAACTACCATATGATATATATGTTTCCACAGTTCTAGAATATCCTATTATTATTCACAGCTTATTTTTTAATTTATGATTATGTGTAGTGGTTAACAAGTCATTGTTATCATAAGACTGAGTAAGTGCAGTATTCTAACAGTGTGTGAAACTTGACTTGGTGTAAACTTTTGAGCATTGTGTTTTTGACATGCAGCTTGGGGATCTTGATTATGACAAACTATGGATAGAAGTTCCAACCACTAAGTGAAGAAAGAAATAAGGGAAAATATACTTTATTTCTTGTAAAATCCTAATTGTATTCTTACCTGCTAGTGATTAGCATTAATAATACTAGTATGTAGAGTTTAAATGTGTGTTGTGTCTATTTTGTCTTTTTAAAACATAGCATTTTTAACCTTTTTTTAATTTCAGGTTTGAACTAGCTATCAATAGAAAAGAAGACATTGATCACGTAGTTATTCCTGTATATTTACGTGAAAAATACAGACAATCTGGGTATAGTCATGGTGGCTCTCCTCTGTTTGGCTTACCCTTTTTGATCACTGTGCCTAGAAGTATTAATGAGGAAAAGCTCTACCAAATGTTGCTAACCAGAATACGGTAAGCTTTCTTGCAAAATTAGAAGTTCTTAATGACAAATAGTTCAGCCAAAGTTAAACATTTAAAGTTTTTTGCTCTAATTGAGTAAGTTTTCTTACAATTCGTCATTGGGAGTAAAGATCTCGCTCTTTATGTGATTTTTTTTTTGTATGACTTTTTTGTTTCCTGAAATGGTACATGGCCATGCTTGAAGAATTGCTGACAATGAGGAACTGAATCAAGTTGTTTTAAACACGTCTATATTTTTTATTAACTAAAAAGTGAATAGTAAGTCAAATCGGTTCACTTGAACCTTTTTTTTTGATTACAAATGCAAACTATTTTTGAAGACTGCTTACTTGACTGTCATTGACTAAAATAGTAAGGTGTACCTAAAAACAATTATTCAAGTGACCTGGGTTGTATTTTTGTATCAACTGTAAAGGGAAAAGGAAAAAAAATGACACGCAGAGTTTAGTTCCATATATTCATTCTTCAACACCCTGCTCTTCTCTGCTGTACTCAGTTATTGTTTGGAAGACCATTTTTACTGTTTTCACTTAATCATAGCAATAACATTTGTCTGTACTTTTTTTGCTTTAGAATAATTTGTACATTTTCTATATACTGTTTTTGATTAAAGGCACTTACTAAATAAATAATGAGAAGGAAATGCTCACTGGTTATTACAGTGCCAATTTTAACATTCAGTTGTTCCCAGATTGCAGTACTGTACTGTAGTTGCAAGACAGGAAACATGCCTGAACAGGGCATCGGTCCATCACACGGCCTATTCACACATCTTCCATACTACACACACTCTTGGGCAAATGGAACTTCCATTTCACTTAACACTAGAATTACCAGAGCCTACGAAAAAACTCGTAGATCCGGCCCACCTTAAATCGCTTCTTAAAACCGTTCTCACCTCTCTGCCAGCGTCTTTTGTCATCTAAATGTACTGATAAAGACATGCTGCCAGCAGCCGGCTATTCCATCCCCCCACCGACTTAGAACATAAACGAACTTTTCCCAGCTCATGCCTTGATTGATTATCTGGGAGTGAGTGATTTTTAGAATGGAAATAATAAATCGCTATTTGGAACACACGCATTTCATGTGTGTTGCGTTTCTGCAGTAATCTGTGTAAACACATTTTTAAAACAGAAACGTTTTTTATATTCTAGTAACAAATGACAAAATGTAGGCATAAACTATATAATGTATGAAGCCTGAAGTCCAAATATCAAAGAAACACTTTCACAAAAGGTACAAAAAAAAAAGCCGCCGCCCAAAAAAGCTGCCTTAGTGTGGGACATTGACACCTATTTACTATGATTGCCGCCGTGGCGCAACAGTATCAGTTGCTGACTGGCAATCAGAAGGTCATGAGTTCAATCCTATATGACTCCCTTATGAGAAGTGAAGTGTTCTTATTTTTACTATTTTAGAATAAAAAGATACATTTGATTTCAGTCTGTAACAGCCGGTGTAATTTATGATATTTGCAAAGGTTAGCTTTGTTTTGTTTTTTTTTTAAATTCACTTTTCATTGTCTCAGTCATGTTCAGGATCCTTCACTACCCCATTTAAAAGTATAATAAAACAAGTGCACTTTTATTCAAGAATATAACCGAAGAAAAAAGAAAGCAAGTTACAGTAGGCGGTTGATATGACGGCTTGCGTGGTGCAATGCTAAGAACTGCTGATTTCCATTCTGTGCTATATAACTGTTAACTGTTAACATTTGAATCTGATGATTGCATATAGCACTGTCTTATTCAGTGTGCGCAAGAACATGCAGGTGGCCTGCTACAACGCACATTTTAAAAATGAAAGAGACAAATATATGTGAAGAAATCATTTTATGACGCGAATAGTACCAATCAGAAAACATCGTCGAAGTAATGCAATATTATTTGAAAACGAACAGCGTCAGGTTGGGTGTGAAGTTATACTGGCGCTGTTTGAGTCAGATCAGAAGCTGAATAAGCTGAACAAGCTCCTGTTCTGACTCTAAGTAAAAAGCATGAATTAATTAACAGAAATAACCGCGATCGACATTTTAAAGTTAACGATTTACAGTGCATACCAATTTATACATTTTATGTCCGTTTTCAGTAGTAAGCTGCTCTTTTGGGGGTTTGGGGGTGTTAGAGTGTGTGAGCTTATTCAGTGCTGAAAACGGCAAATATAGGAGTGAGTGAGATCAAACCGGGAAATCTTGATCACACTTGGTTTGCGTCTGTACTTGCGCTGTTTCTTAGAGTCAGATCAGGGGTGGGGATGCTAGAGTGCGTGAGCTTATTCAGTTCTGCTGGATCAATGCATATGTTGATCTTTTTTTCTTTCAGTAATAGCGCCAACATAAATCCACACCCGATCTGACGCTGTTCGTTTTCAAATAATATTGCATTAGTGCGATGATGTTTTCACATATATTGTCTCTTTCTTTCAGGTGTGTAATAGGAATCACAGCATAGAGAGAAGCGTGTACATTGTAACAGGTACACACGTTGTAAATGTAGGAAAGACTATCCTTGCGTGTGTGTGAACAGTTAACATTTGAATCTGATTATTGCACATAACGCTGAATTTACTGCTCTGTACTATTCTATCCTCTGCATGTCCTGGGGTACAAAAGAAAACAGCATACAGCAACATGTGGGGACTAGCAAGATCGGGAAAAAAAATACGCATTCACTGATTACAAAACGCAAGATGTTATGCGAATGAATATGAATAATATGAATAATGTTGCATCCGTGCCACAAAGTTTTCCGAAATGTACTATACAGGTCATAAAACGAATAATTCCAAATATCATATATACCTACGTCTGTGTTTTTTTTGTTGTTTTGACATCATTCACCATAAGGTGCACTCTAATTCAGCATGAGCAGGAACACTCAATAAACCGAATAAAAAAATCAAGTGACGGTGAGATACGAAGAAGGCAGATTCGCCAGTGTTTGTGTGTCAGCTTTTATCCCTCCAGATGAGAGAATGTCCAGTTCCATTGTCTCAAAACACCACTCACATCTCCAGTTATTCCGTTTTAAATAAAAAATAACAGCATCAGATCCCTGGTGTCGGGGGGGGGGGGGGGGGGGGGGGGGGATGATGGGGGTAGTATGTATCGTGATCGTGATTTAGAGAGAATAAAAGTAAAAAAAATGGTAACATTTACAAGTCCTATAAATGCACACCGTGTGTTACAGACGCAAACCAAATGTATGTGTGCACTGTATAATATTAACAAAAGAGGAGCTCACTACTGAAAACGGCAACAAATATAGGAGTGAGTGGGGGATCGAACCGGGGACTCCCAATTACAAGTCAGCAAATCTTACCGCTACGCCACGGAAGCTATTGTATCAGTCTTGAACCTTTTGTGGAAGTGTTTTTACTTGATCTTTGGACTTCAGGCTTCATACATTATATAGTTTATGCCTACATTTTGTCATTTACTACTAAAATATGAAAAACGTTTCTGTTTTAAAAATGTGTTTACACAGATTGCTGTAGAAATGGAACACACATGAACTGTGTGTGTTCCAAATAGCGATCTCTTATTTCCACACTAAAACTCTAGCAGTTCAGTCACTCCCAGATAATCAAACAAGGCATGAGCTGGGAAAACTTAGTGAACGCTCTGCGACGGTGGGGGATGGAATAGCCGGCTGCTTGCTGGCTCGTCTTAATCGGTACATTTAGAAGACAAAAGAGAGCTGCGAATGGTTTTAAGGTGGGCCGGATCTACGAGTTTTTTCGTAGACTCTGGTAATTCTAATGTTAATCTGCATGTATTTGGTAATGTGAGGGGAAAAAAAACCAGAGTACCTGGACGAAAATCTAAACAGGCACGTGGCAAATATTCAGACTTCATACGTGCAGTGTCCAGGCATGGAATTTGAACCCAGGATACTGAATGTATAAACTGGCCATGCAAACTGCTGCTTCATTATGCAGCCTAGCTTCCTTTTAACAGGGTAATTATATGTACAGTATGTCAGTGCTTATTACAAATCAATCTTTGTGCCTTTTGAATCCTGACAATAGCATTAGAAAACTTCAGAGGGTTGTCTAGATGTTGCTGCAGATGTTTCCATATTGTTAAATACCAAAAAAATAAAATTGCAATCAGATGATAAAACATTCCTATATATGGTTTGCACACATCTTTACCACGACTATTGAATGTCTCCCACAGCCTGTTCCTTGACTGTTCTGATTTCTGTAACATTAAAATTATGTCTTGTACTATTCATCTATTTCTACTACAGGCTTAGAGTTACAATGTAAATGTGAACTTCAAGTCTGTAATTATTGTGTTTAAATATCTCTGCAATTTTCCCTTTATAATCCTTATTTTTAATCATTTATGGTGTTACAGTATATAATTAGAAAATGTTTAGTTATATGACATATTTTCATGAGAAACATGTTGATTTTTAATATGAAAGACAAGACGTAATCAGTTTCTTATGAAGAATAACATTCAAGTTCATCTAAGTTTTTGAAAGAAGGTACATTTAGTCTGTCAATATAATGTGGGGAAAATTGTTTCAGAGACTAATGGTGCCATTTTAGAACTTTTACCTTAATTTCAAAAGGTAAAACAAAGATACAAATCAAAATAGCTCTTCACAAAAAAAACTGCCACAATAGAACAAACAGTATACCAGAACTATGTGTTACTATCCTTTGGGCTTATCCAAGCATCATCCCCATAAGTCTTCTGGAATTCTTAAAGTGAGATACAGATACAAACTCTTTGTTTATTTTCACTTTTACATGTAGCATCTGTGCATAATATAACAATAAGAGTAGTAGCTAGCATTACATATTTTACAGATACCAGAAAATGTAAGATGATGTGGTGGAACACTATCCTCTTTAATAAAACCTGTGTGTGTGTGTCTTCTGGTGAAGTGCGCATGTGCAGGGCACGGTGCAATGCTTCAAAGCAGATGCTTCAAAGGCCGCCTGATGCGTCACACAAGACAGAGAGGGCGGGACCTATAAAATATTGTGCGGCCGATCCAATCGGATTTCTGGAAATGAGGTAAGACTTTAAACAAAAGGCACGAAAAATCCAATCGGGTACTGTGACGCGGAGACCAGCTTCCCCAAAGAGGTGGGATTAGTGTTTGTGGTTGTGCAAGTGTTCACTCTGAGGATGTCAGATTTGCGATTAAGAAGCCTGGCCCAGTAAAGTGTAAAGTGTCAGTAGTTGAAGGGGTTTTCCTAAATATACGAATTTTCGTGATATTACAATAGGATGACTTTTAAAATAGATTTATTTTTCGCGCACATAAAATCCATTGCTGGGGAGACGCCACACATACAATAATCAGCTGCACGCCAGCACAGATTAAAATACTTGCTGGGGAACTACACAGTACTTGCTGGAGAGACGCCACAAGCACGATTATCAACTACATGCCACACATTACATCAGTTGCTGGGGAGAATCTGCTGATTGCCCACTGTTGTGACAGAAAATGAAACGCATATTACGGACATCAAAGCCAGTATTACTGTCAGAGAAAATTACAGACATTTTACGGAAATACAAACCAGTATTCCTGCGAGAGAAAATTAAAGGCACACAATACAGTGACACATATTACAGCCACATACAAGCCAGTATTACTGTAACAGAAAATATTATGGACGTACAAGCCTATATTACTGTGTCTATCTACTAACAAGATGCCACCCAAAAAAGAAGAAAAAGATAATGAGCGTCAGAAAAATGCTAAAAGAGAAAGACTCAGAAGAGCAAATAGATCTATAGAGAAATAGGAAAATGAGCGTAAAAAAAATTCTCAAAGAGAATGCACTAGTGTTCTAGCGCCCATTATTGTAACGGGCTTAATGTCTAGTAACCATATAAAGGAGAATCTATGTTTGAAAAAAGGATGGATGAATGTTTAAGATTGCAATTTAAATAAATGAAACCCAGCAGTACCCATCTTTTTGCATCTATCTCTGTCCATTGGTTATATGTGCAAGCTCAATTAGCACCTAGTTTATAGTATGCCACATGAATGTTGCAAGCAACTCATTAGTACCAGCAAATTATAAAAATGTTGAGGTGGTGGTGATTGCAGCATGCACCCCATCACCATCAGCAGTTTAAAATAACAGCCTAAACTATAGCAATATTAGTAGTTAATAGCTAGTGTCACTTAATAGTGACAGTACTAGATGAAAGGAGAAATGAGTGAAGAAAGTTGTTTGGTGAAAAGGGTGGGGTCATGGTTTACAGAATTTCATTTTTTTAAGTAGCTGGAAAAAAAAATCTTGCTTGTATGAAATAGTAGCAGAGGAAGAGCCCGTAAACAACCTGGGCATTCACAACTTAACATGAGTTCAGAGCTAGTATATGTAAAATAAAGAATTATGTTGAAATATCTGTATTTAATTAAATGTTGGTTACAGAGTGTTTGGCTGTGTTTTGTAATATTTTTATTTTTCATTTCAAGCTTGTAATATGTTTTGTTGTGGTTATTACATTAAATGATCTGCTTTGGACTTCCTACTACTTTTTCCCACCATTTCTGCCTTTTATTTTCCTGTTCTTTTGGTTATAGGTTTTCTCATGTATCCCTTTTGCAAACTACATAACTAAACTTTTTATATTCTGTCATAGATTTTCTATCTGGCAAATTTTCTCTGTCTTGCGACAGTCTCAGATATATTTTATAATGTATCCAAATCTTGGGTAGAGACCACTTCTAAATAACAAAAAAAACACCTTTTTAGGCATTTCTCATGATTTCATTTAATTTGTGTTTTTTAAACTAAGCAAAGTATTTTTAGGAGGGTTTTTATACATGTATTTTTGGAATGATTGTTCAAAAATTACTTCACAGGCCATAAGTACTTTAATGGCATTAGCAATATTAAAAGCACTTTTTTGCTACACTTCTTTGTATACTTTATTGTATTTATTGAAATGATCATCTTTATTGTGTATCTTTTTATAGCAGGTGCATAACAACGTATGAAACTAATGGAACAGAAGATGCACTACATTCTTCCAAAGAACAGGGTTTAAATGGAAATGGATCTAATGGAATATTTGATGAAGGATCTCCAAGTAAGTTCATGGCATTTTAATTTTATATTTTCAAACTTCATATGGTGCATTAGAAAATCGTGATATATATGCTCTGATTAATGTTATATTCTTGATTACTTTTCCATCTTACTAGTTAATTATTTTAGTTTCAGATTTTTGTTATTAAGATGAGGTTAAATGTAATTGAACATTACTCTGAAACCAGGTTCAGGATTGAGAAGCACTGATCAATATAAACAGCTGTCTTAAGATACTTTATTTAGGTTTACAAAATATATCCAATGGCACTATCATCCAGATCCCTTACATTATATTCCATTTTTGAGGGCCTTTGTTGACACTCATTCTTTTCTTGTTCATTTTACTTTTGCTGCCACCATCATGCCTACATTAGCATTCATCAGTTCAACTAAATTGCATTTCTCTGCTTTCAGGTAAGCCCAGTCTTCATCTCAGAACTTTCACCGTCTCTGTCTGCATTCCACTTCTCCGTAGATTCATTATTGTACATTGGCATCACTTCACTTCACATATGGCAAACCATATATTCACATATAAAATTTTTTGATGCTCACCTGTTCTTTTGGAGAGCTTTGTCAGATGCCTTTTATATACCTTCATACATGTAATGTGGTGTATTCTCTCTTGCACAAAGCTTTTATTTATTTGCTTCAAAACAAAGACCAGATCAGTTATTTCTTTCCCACGCATTAAATCAAGCAGCATTTCATTCAGTTTTTCCCAGTGTTCAGTTCTTTTCTATAGTACACTCAACCACCATTATCGCAAGTTTCTGAAGATTGATAACACATTCCAGCAGAATTGCCCTTTCCTTTCTACAGTAGAATAAGCACATTTGTTTCCTCTCAGTGAAATTGTGCAGATCATTCAACTTTCCTTTTCAATTTCCAACCTCTTCAATGATTCTACACCATTGCATCCTGTCTTTCTTAAGGTATTTTCTATTTTAATTCTAAACATGTTACTCTTTCCTTCTTCATTTGCAGATTTTCTCCTTTCTCTTTGTTTTAGGCAGGTGAGGACACCTACAGGATAATTATTGCTTTATTTTGACCATTATTGTTTCCGGTCATTTTGAGGGTACTGGGGCTTAGTTTAAAGCTTTTTGTTCCATATTTTGGGATTCTGGAAAACAGCAACTCTATTGTAAATATAAAGCACTTTCAAGATTAGTGTAGGATATAGGTTAGGAAAGAAAATATGAATTTTGTGTACAGCATTTTGCCACAGTGACAGAAGTGCACACAGTGAAATGAGTTTGGAAAAAAAAAAACATAGCAAGAGAGTATGATGGTTATGGAAATAACAGATAAAGTGTCACACAATTGTAAGTAGCCAGTTGTAAGAATGAAACTGGTTACCAGTGACTTATTACTTTTGTTTCACTATTCCACAATACCATGTTTGAATCTCTGCCTACATCTGTGTGAGATGTCTGTGTTTTTTTTTTCTTCTTTTTTAGACCACAATCCAAAAATTCTCTACTAAGTTAATAGGTGTTTCTAAATTGGTAAGGAAAAGTGAATGGGTGTGTGCACAACAGAGCTTTGCAATGTATTGATGCCTCATTTAGGATTGTTTTCTGGTTTTCATCCATTGCTTCCTGGAAGTCTCTTGGCCCTATGACCGCTTTAATTTCCAAATTAGGCTCTGCACACTCCAGTGAGCTTTTATTCAACAGGTGCTGTAGACTACAAAGTTAACCCGTCTTTAGTGTTGAAATATCACAGGTGACTCTGCCTCCTGTGCTCAAAATAAGGAAAAGAGAGCTACAGCAGAACCATCCATAGAACAGAAAAAATTAAGTGCCCCAGCTTACAAGTAAATCAGATATTATAATAGGCTGTAGTTTAGTTTTATTGGTGAAATGGGGGAAAAGGTCGTTTTCACTACAACCAGCAGACTAATAAATAAATAAATGAGAGTAGCAACAACAACAAACTTAAATGTCCTTCAGACATTTTTAATAAATTACTTCTGGCCTTCCTTACAATGCTAGAAGATGAAAAATTAGTAAAAAACTCTAAAATCTAGATTACAGGCTACACGACAAAACACCTAGACTGGGACCCAAGTGTAGCGGTTCACACCTCAGCACCACACTGGAGAACAGTGTGAGTTTTTTTTTTTATTGTGATAGGAGTGCCAATCCTGCCACCAACCCACAAGTTTTCCCTGTAAGTACTAGAATATTAAAAATAATAAAATTACTTAAGCTGTACTATCTTGTTGTTATTTAAGTAGTTTAGTTTGTTTTTCTAAGCAAAATTGTAGTTTTTAGGAATTCTCCCTAAGAATTGTCTTGAACCTAGGTTTTCAAATTACTGCACCAATACATCATAACCCTCTGTTGTAGAAAGCAGGTGTAGAAATGGGTTGATAAATTGCTTTTGAAAAAGTTTTTGAGTTCTTTACGACACTCTACTTTGTCATCGGGCGTGGTTAAATCTCTTGGCACAAAGTCTCATCTTGCGGGACGTGAAAGTGTCTCTCTGAGAAAGTCACGTCTCGTCTCCCAAGATTTTTTATTATAATAGACAGATAACAGTATATTCATATATATCTATATATATATATCTATATATATATATATATATATATATATATATATATACAGTACACAGTAAATATAAAATTAACACACTTGTGAGAAAGATTGTTACTTGTTTATTGTATCTTTATCATGTATGTTCATCTAGGTGTTTTTGAAATTTAGATTTTCATTATTAATTGAAAATGAATTCCCGCTGGCACAAAAGGATGTTCTTTTTAATATTAGAGTTTAGTCTTTAAGAGAATTTAATTCAGACAGTGGCATTATGATAATAAAATAAATCACTGCCATTTCACTTTCCTGTCATCCTACATTTACCCACATCGTTGTAGACACGAAACATGCATGAAATGCATGTTTTCCAAATAACAATGTATTATTTACCCTATGCAACTCCAGGCACCTCACACCCATATTAACAGACTTGGGCTGGGACAACTTCAGCTGTGTCTGTGGTGGTGGTTGTGGGGTTAGCAGGCTGCTTGTGGTGTTTGACACATTTGCAACACAAAGATGCTGATGAGGAGGTGTGAAGGAATTTAAGGTGGACAGGGATTACAACATTTTTTGTAGGCTTCAGGGATTCTAGTGTTGAGCATAACCTCCTTTGGCACATTGGGCTATATAACCTAGCATTCTGTTAGCCTTCTTAATGACTTCTGAACACATTCTGGAAGTTGATAGTGATGAGTCCACTATAACTGCTAAATTCTTTTCATAAGTAATACTTTGAATTTTTAGACTTCCCAATGTATTTAAATCCAAAATTTGTTACTTCCTATTTGTAATTCTTTTCATTGACTTACATTAAATTGCCAGAGTCCCTCTGAAATGATTCTAGCTTATCTGCCAATCTACCTAGCTTGGTATCATCTGCAAACTTAACCAGATTGTTGCTTATATTTCTACCCAGATCATTTAAATCTATATTAAAAATGCAGGTTTGGCATGCCTGATCTGAAATGTCAGAGACCACAAGTATTTTGGATTTTTAATATTTTTGGGTTTTGGAATATTTACATATACATAATGAGATGTCTTAGGGATACCATTGATTAGGTAGGGAAATGCAGTCAATCCAGTTAAATGACAACTCCTGCATATCTCTCTATTATAAAAGGAAGTCCTGCGACAAGACGTGATCTTGAAGAGAGACAGAGAAATACTTCAGAGATGCAGAGACACTTTCACGTCCCGCAACGCGGTCAAATCACATCATACTGACATCCATTGGAAGCATGTTCCCGTCAGATGGTGACCTAGGCAAGTCACGCCCTACTTACAAACATTGTCAAACAAGATCACGGTCATCTAACCTCTCAGTTGTTGACCCGCCCTACTTACAACCATTTTCAGACAAGATCATGGTCATCTAAAAAGTGAAGAAGAAAGAGCAGCTCTAAAGCAGTTGATAAGTTGAAGATGACACGACCACGACTAAGCGAAGAAGAAAGAGCAGCGCATCAAAAAAAGCACTGGAGAGAAAAGAATGCTCAACAAAATGCAAAAAAGAACAATAATAATCTGACTGAGCGAAGAAGAAAGAGAAGCTCAAACAAAATTAATATGTTAAACATCACACGTCCATGACTAAGCCATGGAGTCTTGAAAGCAATTGGGATACATATTATTTCAGATCGAATAGTCGGGTCGTGTTGGATAGGGTCTTGTCCCCTTGGTGGTTTTGTGTGACACAGATGTCAGATTGAAGAGTGGGTGGGGAGTTGGTTACAGGGGTTGCCTTCATTAAAAACATGACTGTTGATGTCATGTTGGAGAATGGTGGTTATGAAGCTCACCCAAAGACACATCCTAACAATATGTCTATTAAGAGTTAACTAAATGCTGCCCTCTGATGACTGAACATACTGAAAGAATCTCTTTGGGTCATCTTTTGCATTATTTTTTTTTTGCCTTTTAGCTACCATAATATAATACCTCAATGCTTTCAAATGTCCTATGGTTAGCATTAGAGGTATTTGACTTAACCACTTATACACCTGTTTTTTCCTTTACAACTGATTTTGTATCTCCTAATTACTCACCACAAAGTTATTTTTTAATTTCTTACTAATTCCATATTTTAGAATGAACCTGCCCTGCATCATATGCAAAACGTTTGTAAACCTGCTCCATTTCTCTTTGACTGTTTCTACACTTAAAAACTTATTCTAGTTTATCCATTTTAGACTTTATACAGCTGTTCAAAGTTTGCCCTACTAAAGTTAAACTTAGCAGTTTTAGTCTTTGCATTCACACTCTGAGAAAACACTGAGAATTACAGAATGTTATGGTCTTTTGACCCCAGTGGTTCAACCACCTCTATACTGTGAATTCTGCCCTGGTTATTACAAAATGCTAAATCTAGACAGGCTCTCCCCTCTGTATTTGTACTTTAAGCTACTGTGCTAAAGCGTCCCTGATTACATTTAAAAACTCCTAAAGTTGCACTCTACTGTTTGTAAAGATAGCCCAGTTAATATTTTGGCAATTAAAGTCCTGTCTGTCACAGACTTGCACTGCTTTGCTGAACTTTGCAAAACCTATCCTTTTGTATATTATTCCATTTTTAATTGCTCTATTTAGTTAAATAGAAAGAAAGTGCAAATGAGAAACACATCCTTAAAAGAAAAAGAAGAGGCCACAAGTAAGCATATTCACAGGAGATAAATAGATATGAGTAGGGAAGAGAGTGAGCAATAAAGACAGGGTGATTGTGGGTGAAAAAGAAATTAAGAAGCAAATCACAGATATACTGTGTATTGTGTGCAGTATGATAAGATGAATTTAAACAGAACACTGAATTTGTTTATTGTATAAGTGAAATAAATCTCTCCCTTTACTGATTTAATTGAATTTGAAACTTTAATATTGGGGGAAGCACTGATTCTAGACCTGTAGTTTTAGTAGTAGTTTGCATTTTACAAAGAAGGTCATATACATTTATTGGTACAGTAGTAATGAAACAACACAGTAGGGTGTATGCTGTCTGTTTCATTTTTAAGTAGTCACATATAAGTAGCTTGTTCTTTTTAACTGCCAAATTTAGAGTACAGATTATATTCGAAGCCAACTTAATCGTAAGTATCCGTGGTACTTTTCCATTTAATAGTAGGTCTTCAAATGTTATTGAAAATGCAGTACTCTATTTATTACTAGCTTGGACTGAACTTTGTATCAGTTACATTTCCTGACTGTAAAATAGCAGAAAGCAATCACATGTTCTTAATACTGTCTTGTTATATGGTCCTGTGTCCTTCTATAATCTAGTTCCGCAACTATCCTGATTTATCAATCTCGCAATTTCACCTGTTTTAACATTTCTTTTATATATATAAATATATATATATATATATATATATATATATATATATATATATATATATATATATATATATATATATATACATATTAATAAAAGGCAAAGCCCTCACTGACTGACTGAAGGCTGAAATTTGGCAGGCTCATTCCTTACAGCTTACTTACAAAAGTTAGGCAGGTTTCATTTCGAAATTCTACGCGTAATGGTCATAACTGGAACATGTTTTTTGTCCATATACTCTAATGGAGGAGGCGGAGTCACGTATCGCGTCATCACACCTCCTACGTAATCACGTGAACTAAAAACAAGGAAGAGATTTACAGCACGAGTCAAACGCGGGAACGAAGGTAAATGACGTTAATTTTTGAGTGTCTTTTAATACTGTGTAAGCATACATATTAACACATGTGCAATTAAACGTGTGCATTTACGGGGTGATTTCTCAGGCTTAAAAGCTCGCCTTTTATCAAACGCGGGAACAAAGGTAAATGACGTTGTTCACTGTCTTTTAATACTGTGTACGCATACATATTAACACATGTGCAATTAAACGTGTGCATTTATGGGGTGATTTCTCAGGCTTAAAAGCTCGCCTTTTACCAAAAAGGTAAATGCAAAACTATTTTCAATCATTCTATGATGTGCTTCTCACAACTGAAGGCACCGTGGCTGATGTTACGTCACTTGATGGCCAACCATAAGCGTTACCTGGTAGGTAAACCAGCCACTCACTTCACTCCCTTACGGGAATCGAACCTCTGAGGTTTTCTTTTGTTCTTAATTAAAATTTAAAAGCAATACTTCACCGCTGCTAAGCCCCTCTAGCGCTGACGCCCGCGGTTCGATTACCGTAAGCAAGTGCAGTGAGTGTGTACGCCTGATGAGCCAAGAATAAGGGAGAAAGACGTGTCGTGTACTCTTTGCATTATTTGACAGTAAACTATTTTCAACCATTCTATGATCTGCTTCTCACAACTGAAGGCACCGTGGCTGATGTTACCTGACTTGCTGGCCAACCATAAGCATTACCTGGTAGGTAACCAGCCACTCACTTCACTCCCTTACGGGAATCGAACCTCGGACGTCAGCGCTACAGGCAAAGCCCCTAAAATTGCGCCACGGCGTGTGGTTCGTTTATTTGACAACATGTAGATCGGGGTAATTACATTCACGGCATTCGTAGTCTGATTCACAATCTGATTGTATGGGTGGTTACCTACCAGGTAATGCTTATAGTTGGCCACCAAGTCAGGTCGAAGTGATCACTCGAGTGAAGGCAGCTTCACAAAAAAACAGATCCTTAACAAACTGTTATTAGTATATTTTCCCTCAATTTAAAAAGGCTTTCTTTTCTTCTTAATAAAAATTTAAAAGCGGTACTTCGCCGGTGCGAAGCGCGTGGATTTGACCGACTGACACATACAGACATATTCATGAGTGCAGGTACTTCGGAAAGAAAGCACCGTGTAAACCTAAAGTTTAAATTAAGTTCATAGAATTTCAAAAGGTTGCCATTCATTTGAGGCAAGATTGCTTTTCTTCTGTACAACTATACGTTGCATTCTCAAGAGTGTGCTTGCACGGCTTCGGATATAGATATATATATATATATATATATATATATATATATATATATATATATATATATATATATATATGTAAGCTTATAAGTACTGCCTTACTTCTCTTTAAGAAAGGAAGATGTAATGATACTTGATTTAAACGATTCCACGTCTTCCTGGGTTTGCTTAGCTTATTGTCAATATCTTTACACCTTTTTTTAAGACTTATTGACTGAAACGGGCTTTCACGAAAAAAGTTAGGGCTTTGCTACAGGATACACCCTCCACAAGTTAAGCAAGTAAAAATAAAATATATATTTCTGTTTTATTTAAACCTTTTAAGTTCGTATGCATAGCCCCATTTGGCTGTTTAATTTTTTTTTTTCTTTC